>NW_028322255.1:5295264-5624816 GCF_059928025.1 Delphinapterus leucas
TGTCCAGCCTTATGTCTCAACCAGCTTTGGGTGTAGAGGTGGTAAATCCAGATTGCATCACAAGCCCTGAATGAATTATTTAAGAATTGCTCTCTATTTCACTGTCATTGTGTTTTGTTTTTGAAATTTATTTTGATAATGGGATTTATCGGATTTTCACTGCTGTGTTTAGGCGGCTGTACACACGCTTGATTTCCTTATGGAGACATATATATCCATGGGTCTTAAGATTCTTACTTGTCAGGTATATTCCCAGGCGTTGAATATGTGGTGTTGATTCCATTTCGTTGAGCAAGTAGTAGGTCTTGTCTATTATATATTTGGCTTATGGAACGGTATCTGTGCTAATTTCAATCTCTGGTTTGTTGCAGCACCCCAACTCACCTTTTCCCATAAGCAAGCATAAGTTGGTTTTCTAAATTTGAGACCCTGTTCTGTTTTGTAATTCACTTCATGTGTAGCCAAGTTTACGTTCCGTGTATTAGTGATATCTTATGATGTTTCTTTTTCTGTGTGACTTATTTCTCGTAGAATCGTCATACCTGAATCCACTCATTATGCCGCTACGGGCCAGATCACGTAGATCTCATGGCTGAGTTATATTCCATTGTACGTACGTACC
Source organism: Delphinapterus leucas (assembly GCF_059928025.1). Classification (NCBI taxonomy): domain Eukaryota; kingdom Metazoa; phylum Chordata; class Mammalia; order Artiodactyla; family Monodontidae; genus Delphinapterus; species Delphinapterus leucas. Next base: position 5,295,887 of record NW_028322255.1, read on the forward strand.
ACAACTTCTTTATCCATTTTTTGCTTTCTCGGATATTTAACTTGTACCGTAGACGAGGTTCTTGTAAACAGAGCCGTCCCAAATTTTGGGGTGCCTGTGTGTTTTTGATTTTAATTTCCATAAGTTATAGGACCCTAAGTGGAAGTGCCATAGGCTGTGTTGCTTTGTTTTCTACGTGTTTCAGGAAACACCATACACTTCTCCAGAGTGGCTGTTGGCAATTTACATCCCGCCCATCAGCATAACAAGGCTCCCTGTTCTCCATGACCTGTCTTGCCTTTCTTGATTTTACACTTGTTTCAGATGGCCCTTTTGACCGGGGGGCAGTGAGACTTCATTGTAGTGCAGATTTCCTTGACACGCTTGCTTGGTTGGCCAAAAAGGGCGTATGCGTTTTTTCCTGAATATATTCAGGAAAAAACGCATACGCCCTATATGGCCAAGTGCATTATTGTCGACATTCGGCCTCTTTTCCTATGCTTTAAGTGCAATTCCAGTCTACCCCCTGAAATCGTTTTCCTGAAATTCTGCCCCGCTTTCAAATCCACTTCAAAGACTTACTTCAATACATTTTTGGACGATAGCTGTCATTCATAACTCTGCAGGTTTGTGAATTACAGTGCCCCTGAGCTCCTTTCTTCAACTCGCTTTCTTGTGAGCTGGCCGCAAAACTGCTGGATTGCTTTAGGCCCTAATCTGTTTCCAGCAGGGCACGCTGAGACTTTGGTTAATTCCTCTTCCTGGTGGGAAATGAGCGTTCCATTTGCCCGTGCAGACACCTACAGCTAGTCTCTAATTGGTTCTCCCTATTCCTGTTCATCTTGCGCAGAAATTGCAAACTGTGCCAAACAGGAAGTTAAAGGCACTGACTCTCCAAGTGGGGAGAGTGTTAGTAAAGCGTCTGGAATGGTGAACCCGAGTACCAGGGGACGAAACCTGAGATGCAGGTGAAAACGTTTCCCAATCACATGGTTGACCATACTCTGGGTTTCCCATGCATGTTTTAGCTGAAGGAAGAATCCCTTAAACCTGGAGATTTGGGACCCATGGAATGGCTACCATGCAGTATGACTTCAAAGGGTCTGCATTTGCTCACCGAACCTCACCAATGCTATCAGCCCGAAGTGTCCAGCCTTATGTCTCACCCAGCTCTGGGTGTAGATGTGGTAAATCCAGGTTGCATCACAAGCCCTGAATGAATTATTTAAGAATTCCTCTCTATTTCACTGTCATTGTGTTTTGTTTGTGAAATTTATTTTGATAATGGGATTTATCGGATTTTCAATGCTGCGTTTAGGCCGCTGTACACATGCTTGATTTCCTTATGGAGACATATAAATCCATGGGTCTTAAGATTCTTATTTGTGAGGTATATTCCCCGGTTTGAATATTGGGTGTTGAGTCCATTTCATTGAGCCAGGTGTAGGTCTTGTCTATTATATATTTTGCTTATGGAACAGTATGTGTGCTAATTTCAATCTCTGCTTTTATACAGCACCCCAACTCACCTTTCCCCATAAGCAAGCATAAGATGGTTTTCTAAATTTGAGACCCTGTTCTGTTTTGTAATTCAGTTCTTGTGTAGCCAAGTTTACGTTCCGTGGATTAGTGATATCTTATGATGTTTCTCTTTCTGTGTGACTTATTTCTCGTAGAATCGTCGTACCTGAATGCACTCATTATGCCGCTACGGGCCTGATGACGTAGATCTCATGGCTGAGTGATATTCCATTGTACGTACGTACCACAACTTCTTTATCCATTTTTTGCTTTCTCGGATATTGAACTTGTACCGTAGACGAGGTTCTTGTAAACAGAGCCGTCCCAAACTTTTGGGTGGCTGTGTGTTTTTGAATTTAATTTCCCTAAGCTATAGGACCCTAAGTGGAAGTGCCATAGGCTGTGTTGCTTTGTTTCCTACGTGTTTCAGGAAACACCATACACTTCTCCAGAGTGGCTGTTGGCAATTTACATCCCGCCCATCAGCATAACAAGGCTCCCTGTTCTCCATGACCTGTCCTGCCTTTCTGGATTTTACACTTTTTTCAGATGCCCCTTTTGACCGGGGGGCTGTGAGGCTTCATTGTAGTGCAGATTTCCTTTACACGCTTGCTTGGTTGGCCAAAAAGGGCGTATGCGTTTTTTCCTGAATATATTCAGGAAAAAACGCATACGCCCTTTTTGGCCAAGTGCAACGTTGTCAACATTCTGCCTCTTTTCCTATGCTTTAAGTGCAATTCCAGTCTACCCCCTGAAATCGTTTTCCTGAAATTCTGCCCCGCTTTCAAATCCTCTTAGTAGACATACTTCAATACATTTTTGGACGATAGCTGTCATTCATAACTCTGCAGGTTTGTGAATTACAGTGCCCCTGAGCTCCTTTCTTCAACTCGCTTTCTTGTGAGCTGGCCGCAAAACCACATTATTGCTTCAGGCCCTAATCTTGTTCCAGCAGGGCACGCTGAGCCTTTGGTTAAACCCTCTTCCTGGTGGGAAATGAGCGTTCCATTTTCCCGTGCAGACACCTACAGCTAGTCTCTCATTGGTTCTCCCTATTCCTGTTCATCTTGCGCAGAAATTTGAAACTGTGCCAAACAGAAGGTTAACGGCACTGACTCTCCAAGTGGGGAGAGTGTTAGTAAAGCGTCTGGAATGGTGAACCCGAGTACCAGGGGACGGAACCTGAGATGCAGTTGAAAACGTTTCCCAATCACACGGTGGACCATACTCTGGGTTTACAATGCATGTTTTAGCTGAAGGAAGAATCCCTTAAACCTGGAGAGTTGGGACCCTTGGAATGGCTACCATGCAGTATGACTTCAAAGGGTCTGCATTTGCTCACCGAACCTCACCAATGCTATCAGCCCGAAGTGTCCAGCCTTATGTCTCACCCAGCTCTGGGTGTGGATGTGGTAAATCCAGGTTGCATCACAAGCCCTGAATGAATTATTTAAGAATTCCTCTCTATTTCACTGTCATTGTGTTTTGTTTGTGAAATTTATTTTGATAATGGGATTTATCGGATTTTCACTGCTGCGTTTAGGCCGCTGTACACACGCTTGATTTCCTTATGGAGACATATAAATCCATGGGTCTTAAGATTCTTATTTGTCAGGTATATTCCCCGGCTTTGAATATGGGGTGTTAGTCCATTTCATTGAGCCAGGTGTAGGTCTTGCCAATTATATATTTTGCATATGGAACAGTATGTGTGCTAATTTCAATCTCTGGTTTGATGCAGCACCCCAACTCACCTTTCCGCATAAGCAAGCATAAGTTGGTTTTCTAAATTTGAGACCCTGTTCTGTTTTGTAATTCAGTTCATGAGTAGCCAAGTTTACGTTCCGTGTATTAGTGATATCTTATGATGTTTCTTTTTCTGTGTGACTTATTTCTCGTAGAATCGTCGTACCTGAATGCACTCATTATGCCGCTACGGGCCTGATGACGTAGATCTCATGGCTGAGTGATATTCCATTGTACGTACGTACCACAACTTCTTTATCCATTTTTTGCTTTCTCGGATATTTAACTTGTACCGTAGACGAGGTTCTTGTAAACAGAGCCGTCCCAAACTTTGGGGTGGCTGTGTGTTTTTGATTTTAATTTCCCTAAGCTATAGGACCCTAAGTGGAAGTGCCATAGGCTGTGTTGCTTTGTTTCCTACGTGTTTCAGGAAACACCATACACTTCTCCAGAGTGGCTGTTGGCAATTTACATCCCGCCCATCAGCATAACAAGGCTCCCTGTTCTCCATGACCTGTCCTGCCTTTCTGGGTTTTACACTTGTTTCACATGGCAGTTTGGACCGGGAGGCAGTGAGACTTCATTGTAGTGCAGATTTCCTTTACACGCTTGCTTGGTTGGCCAAAAAGGGCGTATGCGTTTTTTCCTGAATATATTCAGGAAAAAACGCATACGCCCTTTTTGGCCAAGTGCATCATTGTCGACATTCTGCCTCTTTTCCTATACTTTAAGTGCAATTCCAGTCTACCCCCTGAAATCGTTTTCCTGAAATTCTGCCCCGCTTTCAAGTCCTCTTCGAAGACTTACTTCAATACATTTTTGGACGATAGCTGTCATTCATAACTCTGCAGGTTTGTGAATTACAGTGCCCCTGAGCTCCTTTCTTCAACTCGCTTTCTTGTGAGATGGCCGCAAAACCGCTGGATTGCTTCACGCCCTAATCTGGTTCCGGCAGGGCACGCTGAGCCTTTGGTTAATCCCTCTTCCTGGTGGGAAATGAGCGTTCCATTTGCCCGTGCACACACCTAGAGCTAGTCTCTCATTGGTTCTCCCTATTCCTGTTCATCTTGCGCAGAATTTGCAAACTGTGACAAACAGGAGGTTAAAGGCACTGTCTCTCCAATTGTGGAGAGTGTTAGTAAAGCGTCTGGAACGTTGAACCCGAGTACCAGGGGACGAAACCTGAGATACATTTGAAAATGTTTCCCAATCACACAGTGGACCATACTCTGGGATTCCAATGCATGTTTTAGCTGAAGGAAGAATCCCTTAAACCTGGAGAGTTGGGACCCTTGGAATGGGTACCATGCAGTATGACTTCAAAGGGTCTGCGTTTGCTCACCGAACCTCACCAATGCTATCAGCCCGAAGTGTCCAGCCTTATGTCTCACCCAGCTCTGGGTGTAGATGTGGTAAATCCAGGTTGCATCACAAGCCCTGAATCAATTATTTAAGAATTGCTCTCTATTTCACTGTCATTGTGTTTTCTTTTTGAAATTTATTTTGATAATGGGATTTATCGGATTTTCACTGCTGCGTTTAGGCCGCTGTACACACGCTTGATTTCCTTATGGAGACATATAAATCCATGGGTCTTAAGATTCTTACTTGTCAGGTATATTTCCAGGCGTTGAATATGGGGTGTTGAGTCCATTTCGTTGAGCAAGGAGTAGGTCTTGTCTATTATATATTTGCCTTATGGAACGGTATCTGTGCTAATTTCAATCTCTGCTTTTATACAGCACCCCAACTCACCTTTCCCCATAAGCAAGCATAAGTTGGTTTTCTAAATTTGAGACCCTGTTCTGTTTTGTAATTCAGTTCATGAGTAGCCAAGTTTACGTTCCGTGTATTAGTGATATCTTATGATGTTTCTTTTTCTGTGTGACTTATTTCTCGTAGAATCATCGTACCTGAATGCACTCATTATGCCGCTACGGGCCTGATGACGTAGATCTCATTGCTGAGTGATATTCCATTGTACGTACGTACCACAACTTCTTTATCCATTTTTTGCTTTCTCGGATATTTAACTTGTACCGTAGACGAGGTTCTTGTAAACAGAGCCGTCCCAAACTTTGGGGTGGCTGTGTGTTTTTGATTTTAATTTCCCTAAGCTATAGGACCCTAAGTGGAAGTGCCATAGGCTGTGTTGCTTTGTTTCCTACGTGTTTCAGGAAACACCATACACTTCTCCAGAGTGGCTGTTGGCAATTGACATCCCGCCCATCAGCATAACAAGGCTCCCTGTTCTCCATGACCTGTCCTGCCTTTCTGGATTTTACACTTGTTTCACATGGCCGTTTGGACCGGGAGGCAGTGAGACTTCATTGTAGTGCAGATTTCCTTTACACGCTTGCTTGGTTGGCCAAAAAGGGCGTATGCGTTTTTTCCTGAATATATTCAGGAAAAAACGCATACGCCCTTTTTGGCCAAGTGCATCATTGTCGACATTCTGCCTCTTTTCCTATGCTTTAAGTGCAATTCCAGTCTACTCCCGAAATCGTTTTCCTGAAATTCTGCCCCGCTTTCAGGTCCTCTTCGAAGACTTACTTCAATACATTTTTGGACGATAGCTGTCATTCATAACTCTGCAGGTTTGTGAATTACAGTGCCCCTGAGCTCCTTTCTTCAACTCGCTTTCTTGTGAGCTGGCTGCAAAACCGCAGGATTGCTTCAGACCCTCATCTGGTTCTGGCAGGGCACGCTGAGCCTTTGCTTAATTCCTCTTCCTGGTGGGAAATGAGCGTTCCATTTGCCCGTGCAGACACCTACAGCTAGTCTCTCATTGGTTCTCCCTATTCCTGTTCATCTTGCGCAGAAATTGCAAACTGTGCCAAACAGGAGGTTAAAGGCACTGACTCTCCAAGTGGGGAGAGTGTTAGTAAAGCGTCTGGAACGGTGAACCCGAGTACCAGGGGTCGAAACCTGAGATGCATTTGAAAATGTTTCCCAATCACAAGGTCGACCATACTCTGGGTTTCCCATGCATATTTTAGCTGAAGGAAGAATCCCTTAAACCTGGATAGTTGGGACCCATGGAATGGGTACCATGCAGTATGACTTCAAAGGGTCTACGTTTGCTCACCGAACCTCACCAATGCTATCAGTCCGAAGTGTCCAGCCTTATGTCTCACCCAGCTCTGGGTGTAGGTGTGGTAAATCCAGGTTGCATCACAAGCCCTGAATGAATTATTTAAGAATTGGTCTCTATTTCACTGTCATTGTGTTTTGTTTGTGAAATTTATTTTGATAATGGGATTTATCGGATTTTCACTGCTGCGTTTAGGCCGCTGTACACACGCTTGATTTCCTTATGGAGACATATAAATCCATGGGTCTTAAGATTCTTACTTGTCAGGTATATTCCCAGGCGTTGAATATGGGGTGTTGAGTCCATTTTGTTGAGAATGGAGTAGGTCTTGTCTATTATATATTTGGCTTATGGAACGGTATCTGTGCTAATTTCAATCTCTGGTTTGATGCAGCACCCCAACTCACCTTTCCCCATAAGCAAGCATAAGTTGGTTTTCTAAATTTGAGAACCTGTTCTGTTTTGTAATTCAGTTCATGTGTAGCCAAGTTTACGTTCCGTGTATTAGTGATATCTTACGATGTTTCTTTTTCTGTGTGACTTATTTCTCGTAGAATCGTCGTACCTGAATGCACTCATTATGCCACTACGGGCCTGATGACGTATATCTCATTGCTGAGTGATATTCCATTGTACGTACGTACCACAACTTCTTTATCCATTTTTTGCTTTCTCGGATATTTAACTTGTACCGTAGACGAGGTTCTTGTAAACAGAGCCGTCCCAAACTTTGGGGTGGCTGTGTGTTTTTGATTTTAATTTCCCTAAGCTATAGGACCCTAAGTGGAAGTGCCATAGGCTGTGTTACTTTGTTTCCTACGTGTTTCAGGAAACACCATATACTTCTCCAGAGTGGCTGTTGGCAATTTACATCCCACCCATCAGCATAACAAGGCTCCCTCTTTCCATGAGCTGTCCTGCCTTTCTGGATTTTACACTTGTTTCAGATGGCCGTTTGGACCGGGGGGCAGTGAGACTTCATTGTAGTGCAGATTTCCTTTAAACGCTTGCTTGGTTGGCCAAAAAGGGCGTATGCGTTTTTTCCTGAATATATTCAGGAAATAACGCATACGCCCTATATGGCCAAGTGCATCATTGTCGACATTCGGCCTCTTTTCCTATGCTTTAAGTGCAATTCCAGTCTACCCCCTGAAATCGTTTTCCTGAAATTCTGCCCCGCTTTCAAGTCCACTTCGGAGACTTACTTCAATATATTTTTGGACGATAGCTGTCATTCATAACGCTGCAGGTTTGTGAATTACAGTGCCCCTGAGCTCCTTTCTTCAACTCGCTTTCTTGTGAGCTGGCCGCAAAACTGCTGGATTGCTTTAGGCCCTAATCTGGTTCCAGCAGGGCACGCTGAGCCTTTGGTTAATTCCAATTCCTGGTGGGAAATGAGCGTTCCATTTGCCCGTGCAGACACCTACAGCTAGTCTCTCATTGGTTCTCCCTATTCCTGTTCATCTTGCGCAGAAATTGCAAACTGTGCCAAACAGGAAGTTAAAGGCACTGACTCTCCATGTGGGGAGAGTGTTAGTAAATCGCCTGGAACGGTGAACCCGAGTACCAGGGGACGAAACCTGAGATGCATTTGAAAACGTTTCCCAATCACACGGTGGACCATACTCTGGGTTTCCCATGCATGTTTTAGCTGAAGGAAGAATCCCTTAAACCTGGAGAGTTGGGACCCATGGAATGGGTACCATGCAGTATGACTTCAAAGGGTCTGCGTTTGCTCACCGTACCTCACCAATGCTATCAGCCCAAAGTGTCTAGCTTTATGTCACACCCAGCTCTGGGTGTAGATGTGGTAAATCCAGGTTGCATCACGAGCCCTGAATCAATTATTTAAGAATTGCTCTCTATTTCACTGTCATTGTGTTTTCTTTTTGAAATTTATTTTGATAATGGGATTTATCGGATTTTCACTGCTGCGTTTAGGCCGCTGTACACACGCTTGATTTCCTTATGGAGACATATAAATCCATGGGTCTTAAGATTCTTACTTGTCAGGTATATTCCCAGGCGTTGAATATGGGGTGTTCAGTCCATTTCGTTGAGCAAGGAGTAGGTCTTGTCTATTATATATTTGGCTTATGGAACGGTATCTGTGCTAATTTCAATCTCTGGTTTGATGCAGCACCCCAACTCACCTTTCCCCATAAGCAAGCATAAGTTGGTTTTCTAAATTTGAGACCCTGTTCTGTTTTGTAATTCAGTTCATGTGTAGCCAAGTTTACGTTCCGTGTATTAGTGATATCTTATGATGTTTCTTTTTCTGTGTGACTTATTTCTCGTAGAATCGTCGTACCTGAATGCACTCATTATGCCGCTACGGGCCTGATGACGTAGATCTCATTGCTGAGTGATATTCCATTGTACGTACGTACCACAACTTCTTTATCCATTTTTTGCTTTCTCGGATATTTAACTTGTACCGTAGACGAGGTTCTTGTAAACAGAGCCGTCCCAAACTTTGGGGTGGCTGTGTGTTTTTGATTTTAATTTCCCTAAGCTATAGGACCCTAAGTGGAAGTGCCATAGGCTGTGTTGCTTTGTTTCCTACGTGTTTCAGGAAACACCATACACTTCTCCAGAGTGGCTGTTGGCAATTTACATCCCGCCCATCAGCATAACAAGGCTCCCTGTTCTCCATGACCTTTCCTGCCTTTCTGGATTTTACACTTTTTTCAGATGCCCCTTTTGACCGGGGGGCTGTGAGGCTTCATTGTAGTGCAGATTTCCTTTACACGCTTGCTTGGTTGGCCAAAAAGGGCGTATGCGTTTTTTCCTGAATATATTCAGGAAAAAACACATACGCCCATTTTGGCCAAGTGCATCATTGTGGACATTCTGCCTCTTTTCCTATACTTTAAGTGCAATTCCAGTCTACCCCCTGAAATCGTTTTCCTGAAATTCTGCCCCGCTTTCAAGTCCTCTTCGAAGACTTACTTCAATACATTTTTGGACGATAGCTGTCATTCATAACTCTGCAGGTTTGTGAATTACAGTGCCCCTGAGCTCCTTTCTTCAACTCGCTTTCTTGTGAGATGGCCGCAAAACCGCTGGATTGCTTCACGCCCTAATCTGGTTCCGGCAGGGAACGCTGAGCCTTTGGTTAATCCCTCTTCCTGGTGGGAAATGAGCGTTCCATTTGCCCGTGCAGACACCTAGAGCTAGTCTCTCATTGGTTCTCCCTATTCCTGTTAATCTTGCGCAGAATTTGCAAACTGTGACAAACAGGAGGTTAAAGGCACTGTCTCTCCAATTGTGGAGAGTGTTAATAAAGCGTCTGGAACGTTGAACCCGAGTACCAGGGGACGAAACCTGAGATACATTTGAAAATGTTTCCCAATCACACAGTGGACCATACTCTGGGATTCCAATGCATGTTTTAGCTGAAGGAAGAATCCCTTAAACCTGGAGAGTTGGGACCCTTTGAATGGGTACCATGCAGTATGACTTCAAAGGGTCTGCGTTTGCTCACCTAACCTCACCAATGCTATGAGCCCGAAGTGTCCAGCCTTATGTCTCACCCAGCTCTGGGTGTAGATGTGGTAAATCCAGGTTGCATCACAAGCCCTGAATGAATGATTTAAGAATTGCTCTCTATTTCACTGTCATTGTGTTTTGTTTTTGAAATTTATTTTGATAATGGGATTTATCGGATTTTCACTGCTGCGTTTAGGCCGCTGTACACACACTTGATTTCCTTATGGAGACATATAAATCCATGGGTCTTAAGATTCTTACTTGCCAGGTATATTTCCAGGCGTTGAATATGGGGTGTTGAGTCCATTTCGTTGAGCAAGGGGTAGGTTTGGTTTATTATATATTTGGCTTATGGAACGGTATCTGTGCTAATTTCAATCTCTGGTTTGATGAAGCACCACAACTCACCTTTCCCCATAAGCAAGCATAAGTTGGTTTTCTAAATTTGAGACCATGTTCTGTTTTGTAATTCAGTTCATGTGTAGCCAAGTTTATGTTCCGTGTATTAGTGATATCTTATGATGTTTCTTTTTCTGTGTGACTTATTTCTCGTAGAATCGTCGTACCTGAATGCACGCATTATGCCGCTACGGGCCTGATGACGTAGATCTCATTGCTGAGTGATATTCCATTGTACGTACGTACCACAACTTCTTTATCCATTTTTTGCTTTCTCGGATATTTAACTTGTACCGTAGACGAGGTTCTTGTAAACAGAGCCGTCCCAAACTTTGGGGTGGCTGTGTGTTTTTGATTTTAATTTCCCTAAGCTATAGGACCCTAAGTGGAAGTGCCATAGGCTGTGTTGCTTTGTTTCCTACGTGTTTCAGGAAACACCATACACTTCTCCAGAGTGGCTGTTGGCAATTTACATCCCGCCCATCAGCATAACAAGGCTCCCTGTTCTCCATGACCTTTCCTGCCTTTCTGGATTTTACACTTTTTTCAGATGCCCCTTTTGACCGGGGGGCTGTGAGGCTTCATTGTAGTGCAGATTTCCTTTACACGCTTGCTTGGTTGGCCAAAAAGGGCGTATGCGTTTTTTCCTGAATATATTCAGGAAAAAACGCATACGCCCATTTTGGCCAAGTGCATCATTGTCGACATTCTGCCTCTTTTCCTATACTTTAAGTGCAATTCCAGTCTACCCCCTGAAATCGTTTTCCTGAAATTCTGCCCCGCTTTCAAGTCCTCTTCGAAGACTTACTTCAATACATTTTTGGACGATAGCTGTCATTCATAACTCTGCAGGTTTGTGAATTACAGTGCCCCTGAGCTCCTTTCTTCAACTCGCTTTCTTGTGAGATGGCCGCAAAACCGCTGGATTGCTTCACGCCCTAATCTGGTTCCGGCAGGGAACGCTGAGCCTTTGGTTAATCCCTCTTCCTGGTGGGAAATGAGCGTTCCATTTGCCCGTGCAGACACCTACAGCTAGTCTCTCATTGGTTCTCCCTATTCCTGTTCATCTTGCGCAGAATTTGCAAACTCTGACAAACAGGAGGTTAAAGGCACTGTCTCTCCAATTGTGGAGAGTGTTAGTAAAGCGTCTGGAACGTTGAACCCGAGTACCAGGGGACGAAACCTGAGATACATTTGAAAATGTTTCCCAATCACACAGTGGACCATACTCTGGGATTCCAATGCATGTTTTAGCTGAAGGAAGAATCCCTTAAACCTGGAGAGTTGGGACCCTTGGAATGGGTACCATGCAGTATGACTTCAAAGGGTCTGCGTTTGCTCACCGAACCTCACCAATGCTATCAGCCCGAAGTGTCCAGCCTTATGTCTCACCCAGCTCTGGGTGTAGATGTGGTAAATCCAGGTTGCATCACAAGCCCTGAATGAATGATTTAAGAATTGCTCTCTATTTCACTGTCATTGTGTTTTGTTTTTGAAATTTATTTTGATAATGGGATTTATCGGATTTTCACTGCTGCGTTTAGGCCGCTGTACACACACTTGATTTCCTTATGGAGACATATAAATCCATGGGTCTTAAGATTCTTACTTGCCAGGTATATTTCCAGGCGTTGAATATGGGGTGTTGAGTCCATTTCGTTGAGCAAGGGGTAGGTTTGGTTTATTATATATTTGGCTTATGGAACGGTATCTGTGCTAATTTCAATCTCTGGTTTGATGAAGCACCACAACTCACCTTTCCCCATAAGCAAGCATAAGTTGGTTTTCTAAATTTGAGACCATGTTCTGTTTTGTAATTCAGTTCATGTGTAGCCAAGTTTACGTTCCGTGTATTAGTGATATCTTATGATGTTTCTTTTTCTGTGTGACTTATTTCTCGTAGAATCGTCGTACCTGAATCCACTCATTATGCCGCTACGGGCCTGATGACCTAGATTTCATTGCTGAGTGATATTCCATTGTACGTACGTACCACAACTTCTTTATCCATTTTTTGCTTTCTCAGATATTTAACTTGTACCGTAGACGAGGTTCTTGTAAACAGAGCCGTCCCAAACTTTGGGGTGGCTGTGTGTTTTTGATTTTAATTTCCCTAAGCTATAGGGCCCTAAGTGGAAGTGCCATAGGCTGTGTTGCTTTGTTTCCTACGTGTTTCAGGAAACACCATACACTTCTCCAGAGTGGCTGTTGGCAATTTACATCCCTCCCATCAGCATAACAAGGCTCCCTGTTCTCCATGACCTGTCCTGCCTTTCTGGATTTTACACCTGTTTCAGATGGCCTTTTGGAACGCGGGGCAATGAGACTTCATTGTAGTGCAGATTTCCTTTACATGCTTTCTTGGTTGGCCAAAAAGTGCGTATGCGTTTTTTCCTGAATATATTCAGGAAAAAATGCATACGCCCTTTTTGGTCAAGTGCATCATTGTCGACATTCTGCCTCTTTTCCTATGCTTTAAGTGCAATTCCAGTCTACCCCCTGAAATCGTTTTCCTGAAATTCTGCCCCCCTTTCAAGTCCTCTTCGAAGAGTTACTTCAATACATTTTTGGACGATAGCTGTCATTCATAACTCTGCAGGTTTGTGAATTACAGTGCCCCTGAGCTCCTTTCTTCAACTCGCTTTCTTGTGAGCTGGCCGCAAAACCACATTATTGCTTCAGGCCCTAGTCTGGTTCCGGCAGGGCACGCTGAGCCTTTGGTTAATTCCTCTTTCTGGTGGGAAATGAGCGTTCCATTTGCCCGTGCAGACACCTACAGCTAGTCTCTCATTGGTTGTCCCTATTCCTGTTCATCTTGCGCAGAAATTGCAAACTGCCAAACAGGAGGTTAAAGGCACTGACTCTCCAAGTGGGGAGAGTGTTAGTAAAGCGTCTGGAGCGGTGAACCCGAGTACCAGGGGACGAAACGTGAGATGCATTTGAAAACGTTTCCCAATCACACGGTGGACCATACTCTGGGTTCCCCATGCATGTTTTAGCTGAAGGAAGAATCCCTTAAACCTGGAGAGTTGGGACCCATGGAATGGGTACCATGCAGTATGACTTCAAAGGGTCTGCCTTTGCTCACCGAAACTCACCAATGCTATCAGCCCGAAGTGTCCGGCCTTATGTCTCACACAGCTTTGGGTGTAGATGTGGTAAATCCAGGTTGCATCACAAGCCCTGAATGAATTATTTAAGAATTGCTCTCTATTTCACTGTCATTGTGTTTTGTTTGTGAAATTTATTTTGATAATGGGATTTATCGGATTTTCACTGCTGCGTTTAGGCCGCTGTACACACGCTTGATTTCCTTATGGAGACATATAAATCCATGGGTCTTAAGATTCTTACTTGTCAGGTATATTTCCAGGCGTTGAATATGGGGTGTTGAGTCCATTTCGTTGAGCAAGGAGTAGGTCTTGTCTATTATATATTTGCCTTATGGAACGGTATCTGTGCTAATTTCAATCTCTGGTTTTATACAGCACCCCAACTCACCTTTCCCCATAAGCAAGCATAAGATGGTTTTCTAAATTTGAGACCCTGTTCTGTTTTGTAATTCAGTTCTTGTGTAGCCAAGTTTACGTTCCGTGGATTAGTGATATCTTATGATGTTTCTCTTTCTGTGTGACTTATTTCTCGTAGAATCGTCGTACCTGAATCCACTCATTATGCCGCTACGGGCCTGATGACGTAGATCTCATGGCTGAGTGATATTCCATTGTACGTACGTACCACAACTTCTTTATCCATTTTTTGCTTTCTCGGATATTTAACTTGTACCGTAGACGAGGTTCTTGTAAACAGAGCCGTCCCAAACTTTGGGGTGGCTGTGTGTTTTTGATTTTAATTTCCCTAAGCTATAGGGCCCTAAGTGGAAGTGCCATAGGCTGTGTTGCTTTGTTTCCTACGTGTTTCAGGAAACACCATACACTTCTCCAGAGTGGCTGTTGGCAATTTACATCCCGCCCATCAGCATAACAAGGCTTCCTGTTCTCCATGACCTGTCCTGCCTTTCTGGATTTTACACTTTTTTCAGATGCCCCTTTTGACCGGGGGGCTGTGAGGCTTCATTGTAGTGCAGGTTTCCTTTACACGCTTGCTTGGTTGGCCAAAAAGGGCGTATGCGTTTTTTCCTGAATATATTTAGTAAAATGGGTACCATGCAGTATGACTTCAAAGGGTCTGCGTTTGCTCACCGAACCTCACCAATGCTATCAGCCCGAAGTGTCCAGCCTTATGTCTCACCCAGCTCTGGGTGTAGATGTGGTAAATCCAGGTTGCATCACAAGCCCTGAATGAATTATTTAAGAATTGCTCTCTATTTCACTGTCATTGTGTTTTGTTTTTTAAACATCTTTATTGGGGTATAATTGCTTTACAATGGTGTGTTAGTTTCTGCTTTATAACAAAGTGAATCAGTTATACTTATACATATGTTCCCATATGTCTTCCCTCTTGCGTCTCCCTCCCTCCCACTCTCCCTATCCCACCCCTCCAGGCTGTCACAAAGCACCAAGCTAATATCCCTGTGCCTTGCGGCTGCTTCCCACTAGCTATCTACTTTACTACGTTTGTTAGTGTGTATATGTCCATGACTCTCTCTCGCCCTGTCAAAGCTCACCCCTCCCCCTCCCCATATCCTCAAGTCCGTTCTCCAGTAGGTCTGCGTCTTTATTCCTGTCTTACCCCTAGGTTCTTCATGACATTATTTTTCCCCTTAAATTCCATATATATGTGTTAGCATACGGTATTTGTCTTTTTCTTTCTGACTTATTTCACTCTGTATGACAGACTCTAGGTCTATCCATCTCATTACAAATAGCTCAATTTCATTTCTTTTTAAGGCTGAGTAATATTCCATTGTATATATGTGCCACATTTTCTTTATCCATTCATCCGATGATGGGCGCTTAGGTTGTTTCCATCTCCGGGCTATTGTAAATAGAGCTGCAATGAACATTTTGGTACATGACTCTGTTTGAATTTTGGTTTTCCCAGGGTATATGCCCAGTAGTGGGATTGCTGGGTCATATGGTAATTCTATTTGTAGTTTTTTAAGGAACCTCCATACTGTTCTCCATAGTGGCTGAACCAATTCACATTCCCACCAGCAGTGCAAGAGTGTTCCCTTTTCTCCACACCCTCTCCAGCATTTATTGTTTCTAGATTTTTTGATGATGGCCATTCTGACTGGTGTGAGATGATATCTCATTGTAGTTTTGATTTGCATTTCTCTAATGATTAATGATGTTGAGCATTCTTTCATGTGTTTGTTGGCATTCTGTATATCTTCTTTGGAGAAATGTCTATTTAGGTCTTCTGCCCATTTTTGGATTGGGTTGTTTGTTTTTTTGTTATTGAGCTGCTTGTAAATTTTGGAGATTAATCCTTTGTCATTTGCTTCATTTACATGTCATTGTGTTTTGTTTGTGAAATTTATTTTGTTAATGGGATTTATCGGATTTTCACTGCTGCGTTTAGGCCCCTGTACACACGCTTGATTTCCTTATGGAGACATATAAATCCATGGGTCTTAAGATTCTTACTTGTCAGGTATATTCCCAGGCGTTGAATATGGGGTGTTGAGTCCATTTCGTTGAGCAAGTTGTAGGTTTGTCTATTATATATTTTGCTTCTGGAACGGTATCTGAGCTAATTTCAATCTCTGGTTTTATGCAGCACCCCAACTCACCTTTCCCCATAAGCAAGCATAAGTTGGTTTTCTAAATTTGAGACCCCATTCTGTTTTGTAATTCAGTTCATGTTTAGCCACGTTTACGTTCCGTGTATTAGTGATATCTTATTTTATTTCTTTTTCTGTGTGACTTATTTCTCGTAGAATCATCGTACCTGAATCCACTCATTATGCCGCTACGGGCCTGATGACGTAGATCTCATGGCTGAGTGATATTCCATTGTACGTACGTACCACAACTTCTTTATCCATTTTTTGCTTTCTCAGATATTTAACTTGTACCGTAGACGAGGTTCTTGTAAACAGAGCCGTCCCAAACTTTGGGGTGGCTGTGTGTTTTTGATTTTAATTTCCCTAAGCTATAGGACCCTAAGTGGAAGTGCCATAGGCTGTGTTGCTTTGTTTCCTACGTGTTTCAGGAAACACCATACACTTCTCCAGTGTGGCCGTTGGAAATTTACATCTCGCCCATCAGCATACCAAGGCTCCCTCTTCTCCATGACCTGTCCTGCCTTTCTGGATTTTACACTTGTTTCAGATGGCCTTTTCGAACGCGGGGCAATGAGACTTCATTGTAGTGCATATTTCCTTTACACGCTTGCTTGGTTGGCCAAAAAGGGCGTATGCGTTTTTTCCTGAATATATTCAGGAAAAAACGCATACGCCCTTTTTGGCCAAGTGCATCATTGTCGACATTCTGCCTCTTTTCCTATGCTTTAAGTGCAATTCCAGTCTACCCCCTGAAATCGTTTTCCTGAAATTCTGCCCCGCTTTCAAGTCCTCTTCGAAGACTTACTTCAATACTTTTTTGTACAAAAGCTGTCATTCATAACTCTGCAGGTTTGTGAATTACAGTGCCCCTGAGCTCCTTTCTTCAACTCGCTTTCTTGTGAGCTGGCCGCAAAACCGCAGGATTGCTTCAGGCCCTAAACTGGTTCTGGCAGGGCATGCTGAGCCTTTGGTTAATCCCTCTTCCTGGTGGGAAATGAGCGTTCCATTTGCCCGTGCGGACACCTACAGCTAGTCTCTCATTGGTTCTCCCTATTCCTGTTCATCTTGCGCAGAAATTGCAAACTGTGCCAAACAGGAGGTTAAAGGCACTGACTCTCCATGTGGGGAGAGTGTTAATAAAGCGTCTGGAACGGTGAAACCGAGTACCAGGGGACGAAACCTGAGATGCATTTGAAAACGTTTCCCAATCTCACGGTGGACCATACTCTGGGTTTCCCATACATGTTTTAGCTGAAGGAAGAATCCCTTAAACCTGGAGAGTTGGGAAACATGGAATGGGTACCAAACAGTATGACTTCAAAGGGTCTGCGTTTGCTCACCGAACCTCACCAATGCTATCAGCCCGAAGGGTGCAGCCTTATGTCTCACCCAGCTCTGGGTGTAGATGTGGTTAATCCAGGTTGCATCACAAGCCCTGAATGAATTATTTAAGAATTGCTCTCTATTTCACTGTCATTGTGTTTTGTTTGTGATATTTATTTTGATAATGGGATTTATCGGATTTTCACTGCTGCTTTTAGGCCGCTGTACACACGCTTGATTTCCTTATGGAGACATATAAATCCATGGGTCTTAACATTCTTACTTGTCAGGTATATTCCCAGGCGCTGATTATGGGGTGTTGAGTCCATTTCGTTGAGCAAGGAGTAGGTCTTGTCTATTATATATTTGGCTTATGGAACGGTATCTGTGCTAATTTCAATCTCTGGTTTTATACAGCACCCCAACTCACCTTTCCCCATAAGCAAGCATAAGATGGTTTTCTAAATTTGAGACCCTGTTCTGTTTTGTAATTCAGTTCATGTGTAGACAAGTTTACGTTCTCTGTATTAGTGATATCTTATGATATTTCTCTTTCTGTGTGACTTATATCTCGTAGAATCGTCGTACCTGAATGCACTCATTATGGCGCTACGGGCCTGATGACGTAGATCTCATTGCTGAGTTATATTCCATTGTACGTACGTACCACAACTTCTTTATCCATTTTTTGCTTTCTCGGATATTGAACTTGTACCGTAGACGAGGTTCTTGTAAACAGAGCCGTCCCAAACTTTTGGGTGGCTGTGTGTTTTTGAATTTAATTTCCCTAAGCTATAGGACCCTAAGTGGAAGTGCCATAGGCTGTGTTGCTTTGTTTCCTACGTGTTTCAGGAAACACCATACACTTCTCCAGAGTGGCTGTTGGCAATTTAAATCCCGCCCATCAGCAAAACAAGGCTCCCTGTTCTCCATGACCAGTCCTGCCTTTCTGGATTTTACACTATTTTCAGATGGCCCTTTTGACCAGGGGGCAGTGAGACTTCATTGTAGTGCAGATTTCCTTTACAAGCTTGCTTGGTTGGCCAAAAGGGCATATGCGTTTTTTCCTGAATATATTCAGGAAAAAACGCATACGCCCTTTTTGGCCAAGTGCATCCTTGTCGACATTCTGCCTCTTTTCCTATGCTTTAAATGCAATTCCAGTCTACCCCCTGAAATCGTTTTCCTGAAATTCTGCCCCACTTTCAAGTCCACTTCGAAGACTTACTTCAATATATTTTTCGACGATAGCTGTCATTCATAACTCTGCAGGTTTGTGAATTACAGTGGCCCTGAGCTCCTTTCTTCAACTTGTTTTCTTGTGAAATGGCCGAAAAACCACAGGATTGCTTCAGGCCCTATTCTGGTTCCCGCAGGGCACGCTGAGCCTTTGGTTAATCCCTCTTCCTGGTGGGAAATGAGCGTTCCATTTGCCCATGCAGACACCTACAGCTAGTCTCTCATTGGTTCTCCCTATTCCTGTTCATCTTGCGCAGAAATTGCAAACTGTGCCAAACAGGAGGTTAAAGGCACTGACTCTCCAAGTGGGGAGAGTGTTAGTAAAGCGTCTGGAACGGTGAACCCGAGTACCAGGGGACGAAATCTGAGATGCAATTGATAACGTTTCCCAATCACACGGTGGACCATACTCTGGGTTTCCCATGCATGTTTTAGCTGAAGGAAGAATCCCTTAAACCTGGAGAGTTGGGACCCATGGAATGGTTACCATGCAGTATGACTTCAAAGGGTCTGCGTTTGCTCACCGAACCTCACCAATGCTATCAGCCCGAAGTGTCCAGCCTTATGTCTCACCCAGCTCTGGGTGTCGATGTGTTAAATCCAGGTTGCATCACAAGCCCTGAATGAATTATTTAAGAATTGCTCTCTATTTCACTGTCATTGTGTTTTGTTTTTGAAATTAATTTTGATAATGGGATTTATCGGAATTTCACTGCTGCATTTAGGCCGCTGTACACACGCTTGATTTCCTTATGGAGACATATAAATCCATGGGTCTTAACATTCTTACTTGTCAGGTATATTCCCAGGCGTTGAATATGGGGTGTTGAGTCCATTTCGTTTAGCAAGGAGTAGGTCTTGTCTATTATATATTTGGCTTATGGAACGGTATCTGTGCTAATTTCAATCTCTGGTTTGATGCAGCACCCCAACTCACATTTCCCCATAAGCAAGCATAAGTTGGTTTTCTAAATTTGAGACCCTGTTCTGTTTTGTAATTCAGTTCATGTGTAGCCAAGTTTACGTTCCGTGTATTAGTGATATCTTATGATGTTTCTTTTTCTGTGTGAATTATTTCTCGTAGAATCGTCCTACCTGAATCCACTCATTATGCCGCTACGTGCCTCATGACGTAGATTTCATTGCTGAGTGATATTCCATTGTACGTGCGTACCACAACTTCTTTATCCATTTTTTGCTTTCTCGGATATTTAACTTGTTCCGTAGACAAGGTTCTTGTAAACAGAGCCGTCCCAAACTTTGGGGTGGCTGTGTGTTTTTGATTTTAATTTCCCTAAGCTATAGGACCCTAAGTGGAAGTGCCATAGGCTGTGTTTCTTTGTTTCCTAGGTGTTTCAGGAAACACCATACACTTCTCCAGAGTGGCTGTTGGCAATTTACATCCCGCCCATCAGCATAACAAGGCTCCCTCTTCTCCATGACCTGTCCTGCCTTTCTGAATTTTACACTTTTTTCAGATGTCCCTTTTGACCGGGGGGCAGTGAGACTTCATTGTAGTGCAGATTTCATTTACACGCTTGCTTGGTTGGCCAAAAATGGCGTATGCGTTTTTTCCTGAATATATTTAGTAAAAAACGCATACGCCCTTTTTGGCCAAGTGCATCATTGTCGACATTCTGCCTCTTTTCCTATGCTTTAAGTGCAATTCCAGTCTACCCCCTGAAACCGTTTTCCTGAAATTCTGCCCCGCTTTCAAGTCCACTTCGAGGACTTACTTCAATACATTTTTGGACGATAGCTTTCATTCATAACTCTGAAGGTTTGTGAATTACAGTGCCCCTGAGCTCCTTTCTTCAACTCGCTTTCTTGTGAGCTGGCTGCAAAACCGCAGGATTGCTTCAAGCCCTAATCTGGTTCCGGCAGGGCACGCTGAGCCTTTGGTTAATTCCTCTTCCTGGTGGGAAATGAGCGTTCCATTTGCCCGTGCAGACCCCTACAGCTAGTCTCTCATTGCTTCTCCCTATTCCTGTTCATCTTGCGCAGAAATTGCAAACTGTGCCAAACAGGAGGTTAAAGGCACTGACTTTCCAATTGGGGAGTGTTTTAGTAAAGTGTCTGGAACGGTGCACCCGAGTACCAGGGGACGAAACCTGAGATGCATTTGAAAACGTTTCCCAATCACACGGTTGAACATACTCTGGGTTTCCCATTCATGTTTTAGCTGAAGGAAGAATCCCTTAAACCTGGAGAGTTGGGACGCATGGAATGGGTACCATGCAGTATGACTTCAAAGGGTCTGCATTTGCTCACCAAACCTCACCAATGCTATCAGCCCAATGTGTCCAGCCTTATGTCTCAACCAGCTCTGGGTGTAGATATGGTAAATCCAGGTTGCATCACAAGCCCTGAATGAATTATTTAAGAATTGCTCTATTTCACTGTCATTGTGTTTTGTTTGTGATATTTATTTTGTTAATGGGATTTATCGGATTTTCACTGCTGCGTTTAGGCCACTGTACACACGCTTGACTTCCTTATGGAGACATATAAATCCATGGGTCTTAACATTCTTACTTGTCAGGTATATTCCCAGGCGTTGAATATGGGGTGTTGAGTCCATTTCGTTGAGCAACTGTAGGTCTTGTCTATTATATATTTGGCTTATGGAACGGTATCTGTGCTAATTTCAATCTCTGGTTTTATGCAGCACCCCAACTCACCTTTCCCCATAAGCAAGCATAAGTTGGTTTTCTAAATTTGAGACCCTGTTCTGTTTTGTAATTCAGTTCATGTGTAGCCAAGTTTACGTTCCGTGTATTAGTGATATCTTATGATGTTTCTTTTTCTGTGTGACTTATTTCTCATAGAATCGTCGTATCTGAATCTACTCATTATGCCGCTACGGGCCTGATGACGTAGATCTCATTGCTGAGTGATATTCCATTGTACGTACGTACCACAACTTCTTTATCCATTTTTTGCTTTCTCGGATATTTAACTTGTACCATAGACGAGGTTCTTGTAAACAGAGCCGTCCCAAACTTTGGGGTGGCTGTGTGTTTTTGATTTTAATTTCCCTAAGCTATAGGACCCTAAGTGGAAGTGCCATAGGCTGTGTTGCTTTGTTTCCTACGTGTTTCAGGAAACACCATACACTTCTCCAGAGTGGCTGTTGGCAATTTACATCCCGCCCATCATCATAACAAGGCTCCCTCTTCTCCATGACCTGTCCTGCCTTTCTGGATTTTACACTTTTTTCAGATGGCCCTCTTGACCGGCGGGGAGTGAGACTTCATTGTAGTGCAGTTTTCCTTTACACGCTTGCTTTGTTGGCCAAAACGGGCGTATGCGTTTTTTCCTGAATATATTCAGGAAAAAACGCATACGCCCTTTTTGGCCAAGTGCATCATTGTCGATATGCTGCCTCTTTTCCTCTGCTTTAAGTTCAATTGCAGTCTACCCCCTGAAATCATTTTCCTGAAATTCTGCCCCGCTTTCAAGTCCTCTTCGAAGACGTACTTCAATACATTTTTGGACGATAGCTGTCATTCATAACTCTGCAGGTTTGTGAATTACAGTGCCCCTGATCTCCTTTCTTCAACTCGCTTTCTTGTGAGCTGGCCGCAAAACCGCAGGATTGCTTCAGGCCCTAATCTTGTTCTGGCAGGGCACGCTGAGCCTTTGGTTAATTCCTCTTCCTGGTGGGAAATGAGCATTCCATTTGCCCGTGCAGACACCTACAGCTAGTCTCTCATTGGTTCTCCCTATTCCTGTTCATCTTGCGCAGAAATTGCAAACTGTGCCAAACAGGAGGTTAAAGGCACTGACTCTCCAAGTGGGGAGAGTGTTAGTAAAGCGTCTGGAATGGTGAACCCGAGTACCACGGGACGAAACCTGAGATGCATTTGAAAACGTTTCCCAATTACACGGTGGACCATACTCTGGGTTTCCCATGCATGTTTTAGCTGAAGGAAGAATCCCTTATACCTGGAGAGTTGAGACCCATGGAATAGCTACCATGCAGTATGACTTCAAAGGGCCTGCATTTGCTCACCGAACCTCACCAATGCTATCAGCCCGAAGTGTCCAGCCTTATGTCTCACCCAGCTCTGGGTGTAGATGTGGTAAAACCAGGTTGCATCACAAGCCCTGAATGAATTATTTAAGAATTGCTCTCTATTTCATTGTCATTGTGTTTTGTTTGTGAAATTTATTTTGATAATGGGATTTATCGGAATTTCACTGCTGCATTTAGGCCGCTGTACACACGCTTGATTTCCTTATGGAGACATATAAATCCATGGGTCTTAAGATTCTTACTTGTCAGGTATATTCCCAGCCGTTGAATATGGGGTGTTGAGTCCATTTCGTTGAGCAAGTTGTAGGTTTTGTCTATTACATATTTGGCTTATGGAATGGTATCTGTGCTAATTTCAATCTCTGGTTTGATGCAGCACCCCAACTCACATTTCCCCATAAGCAAGCATAAGTTGGTTTTCTAAATTTGAGACCCTGTTCTGTTTTGTAATTCAGTTCATGTGTAGCCAAGTTTACGTTCCGTGTATTAGTGATATCTTATGATGTTTCTCTTTCTGTGTGACTTATTTCTCGTAGAATCGTCGTACCTGAATCCACTCATTATGCCGCTATGGGCCTGATGACGTAGATCTCATTGCTGAGTGATATTCCATTGTACGTACGTACCACAACTTCTTTATCCATTTTTTGCCTTCTCGGATATTTAACTTGTACCGTAGACGAGGTTCTTGTAAACAGAGCCGTCCCAAACTTTGGGGTGGCTGTGTGTTTTTGATTTTAATTTCCCTAAGCTATAGGACCCTAAGTGGAAGTGCCATAGGCTGTGTTGCTTTGTTTCCTACGTGTTTCAGAAAACACCATACACTTCTCCAGAGTGGCTGTTGGCAATTTACATGCCACCCATCAGCATAACAAGGCTCCCTGTTCTCCATGACCTGTCCTGCCTTTCTGGATTTTACACCTGTTTCAGATGGCCTTTTGGAACGGGGGGCACTGAGACTTCATTGTAGTGCAGATTTCCTTTACATGCTTGCTTGGTTGGCCAAAAAGGGCGTATGCGTTTTTTCCTGAATATATTCAGGAAAAAACGCATACGCCCTTTTTGGCCAAGTGCATCATTGTGGACATTCTGCCTCTTTTCCTATGCTTTAAGTGCAATTCCAGTCTACCCCCTGAAATCGTTTTCCTGAAATTCTGCCCCGCTTTCAAGTCCTCTTCGAAGACTTACTTCAATACATTTTTGGACGATAGCTGTCATTCATAACTCTGCAGGTTTGTGAATTACAGTGCCCCTGAGCTCCTTTCTTCAACTCGCTTTCTTGTGAACTGGCCGCAATCCCACATGATTGCTTCAGGCCCTAATCTGGTTCTGGCACGGTATGCTGAGCCTTTGGTTAATTCCTCTTCCTGGTGGGAAATGAGCATTAAATTTGCTCGTGCAGACACCTACAGCTAGTCTCTGATTGGTTCTCCCTATTCCTGTTCACCTTGCGCAGAATTTCCAAACTGTGCCAAACAGGAGGTTAAAGGCAATGACTCTCCAAGTGGAGAGAGTGTTAGTAAAGGGTCTGGAATGGTGAACCCGTGTAAAAGGGGACGAAAACTGAGATGCATTTGAAAACGCTTCCCAGTCACACGGTGGACCTTACTTTGGGTTTCCCTTGCATGTTTTAGCTGAAGGCAGAATTTCTTAAACCTGGAGATTTGGGACCCATGGAATGGGTACCATGCAGTATGACTTCAAAGGATCTGCATTTCTTCATCGTACCTCACCAGTGCTATCCGCCCGAAGTGTCCAACCTTGTGTCTCACTCAGCTCTTGGTGCAGATGTGGTTAATCCAGGTTGCATCACAAGCTCTGAATGAATTATTTAAGAATAGCTCTCTATTTCACTGTCATTGTGTTTTGTTTTTGTAATTCATTTTGATAATTGGATTTATCGGATTTTCTCTGCTGCGTTCATAAATCTATACACACGCTTGATTCTCTTTCGGAGACATATAAATCCATGGGTTTGAAGATTCTTACTAGTCAGGTGTATTCCTAGGCGTTGAATATGGGGTGTTTAGTCCATTTCGTTGAGCAACTGGTAGGTCTTGACTATTACATATTTGGCTTATGGAAAGGTATCTGTGCTAATTTCTATCTCTGGTTTTATGCAGCACCCCAGCTCTCCTTTATCCTTAAGCAAGCATATGTTGGTTTTCTAAATTTGAGACCCCATTCTGTTTTGTAATTCAGTTCATTTGTAGCCACGTTTACATTCCATATATTAGTAATATCGTGTGTCTTTTTCTTTTTGAATTATGTGACTTCGAATGATCATACGTAACTCCTCTGTGGTTGTCAAAACTGGCCATATTTCATTGATTTCCAGGCTGAGTAATATTCCACTCTACATAAGTCTCACATCTCTATCCATTTTTTCCCTCCAGAGACTTATAAATTATATCCTAGTCGAGGATCTTTTAAACATAGAGGCGGTAAATATTGGGGTGCCTGTGTCCTCTCGATTTTTGTTTTTCCCAAGATATACGTCCATGAGTGCAAGTGCCCTGTGCTCTGTAGCTCATTTTTTAGGTGCTTTAGTAAACACAATACACTTCTCCAGAGTGACCGTTGGCAATATACATTTCCAGTATAAGCCTCAGAGGGCTCCCTTTTCTCCTTGCCCTGTCCTGCATTTCTGGTGTTTACACTTTATGAGGAAGGCTCTTCTGACTGATGCGAAGTGATATGTTTTGTAGTATTGATTTCCAGTGCCCACCTGTTTGGTTGGCTAAAAAAGTGTATGCCCTTTTCTTGAATACATACAGAAAAAGACGCATACACCCTTTTTGGCCAATTGCAATGTTGGCAATGTTCAGCCCCTTTTCTTGTGCTTAATGGCGAGTCCTTTCTACCTCTTCCAATCCCTTTCCTGCCATTCTCCGTTGCTTACAAGTCCTTTCCTCTGACTTTCCTCAAGACATTTTTCAGTGATAGATATTTTCAACTCTGCAGTTTCGTGAATTTTAGTGTCCCTGAGTTCCATTTTTCAACTTGTGTTTATGGGAACTGGCCACAAAGCAGCGGAATTTCCTCAAGCCCTATTCTGTTTCCATGGGCAACCCTAGCCTTTGGTCAATTCGTCTTCCTGATTGGAAATAAGAGTGACATGTGCCTGTCCGAACACCTAGGACTTGTCTCTCATTGTTCCTCCTCCTTCTGCTTCATCCTCTGGACAAATTCCAAACTGTCTGCAACAGGATGTTGACAGTGCTGACATCTCCAAGTGGGGAGACTGTTCGTAAAGACGCTGGAGGGGTGAACCCGAGCACCAGGAGATGAGGAGATGAGATGCCTTTTCCAAACTCTTCCCGATCAGACGGTATACCATCCTCTGGGTGTGACAGACATGTTTTAGCTGTAGGAAGGGTCCCATTCATGTGAGGAGAACACCAGGGCTTTTACAAAATCAGTGTCTCTCCACAACCCAAACTGGGGAATTTTTTAAGCTACGGCTACACATATGTTCATTAAGGGCCTTGGGAAGTAGGCAGAGTCCAAACTTTAGATGATTGAAGTCTTCAGGGTCAGAAGCACTGACCACCGGCTTCCCTTACGTTCCATTTTAACTGTCATGAATAGATGATGTCAATAAAAATATCTATTCTTTTTCAGATGATTTCCCCTTATAGGTTATTGTAAAATATTGAGTGTAGTTCCCTGTGCTATACAGTAGTTCCTTGTTGATGATCGATTTTATACATAGCAGTGTGTATGTGTTAATCCCAAACTGTTAATTTATCCCTCCTCCCACCTTTCCCCTTTGGTAATAATAAATTATAAGATTTTATACTTCTCAGAATTGGGGGAGCTGAAAGAGAGAGGTATAATTTTCAATGGAAAAGCATTTAAAACAAGATTGAAGCTTTAACCAAGATTATTAGATGTACATCCTTGGAAAGAAATCACTTCGTTTCTCTAATATTGACCTGACAAATAAGACAAACCTTTTCACTGAACTTGCTTCTAATAAAGTGATGGAAATATCAAATGGGAGTGTTAGAAACATCTTATTTTACCCGAGCCTTATACACTGTTCTATGTTAATTACAGTTTGGCTCAAACATCTGTTCATTGAAGTTACAATGTTCTCAATTTCTGTTACTGATCCTCCAGAGTGGACCCCAACAAGTGTCCCCCTGCCCAGTGTCATTGGAGACAACAGATTGAGACTGAGTTTGGTTCAGAAGCAAAGGAAACTTTATATTTTGATCAGAGAATGGAGAGGTGAGAGCATGTGCTACCCCGTGGGCTGTGGGCTGGGCTGCTGTGTAGAGATCCTGTCAGAGTCAGTGGGAGGGAGGGGGCGGAGCTCTCGAGGGCCCGGTTGGCTGCAGCTCAGGCTCTATATCGCAGAGTGTGCACTGTGTCCCAGAAGCTGAGGTGTCGACCCAGCCATTCTGCACTAGGAAATCTGGTCTGAAGTGCCGGCTGTTGAACCTCTGTATGCGGGACCCTAGGAGCATGTGAAATTAGACAAAGCACAAAGGATAAAAAAGGTTAGACTTTATTTTATTGCCCAGATTCTATTTTTATCTCCCAGGGATTTTTAAGGGGCTTTGCCTGGGAAAAAGCCCTCTTCTGCCTTTTTTCCCCTTCCTCATTCTTAGAGTGCTGAGGGTGCAGACCCTTCTTCTGTAACTGCTGAGTGCTGAGTTAGGAGCCCTCATACCCGTGGGTGAGGGTCAGAACTTCTCCCCAGCAGCCTCCAGGTGACGTTGATTGTCCCCAGGCCTCCTGCCTCCCCGCTCGTCCGCCTGAGCACCAGTATTGGAAGCGTTATAGATTCTAATGACCTTTAAGGGTCCAGGAAGGAGATGTGCAGTGACGCTGTGAGGTCCAGTTTCACCCCACCCTGCATTTGTTCGGCGACCTTAGGCTGACCGTTTCTGCCAGCCTAGATGCTCTGACCAGTAGTCTGCACTTTCTTCAATTAGGCCCCTGAATTAACGTAAAAAGAGCACCAGGTGTCAGGACCCTGCCTGCTCAACTCCCAGACAGCCCAGGGTCAGTGGTGATGAAGGACCATGATGGCCACTGAGTCAACAGCCTTTTGAAGTAAACAGGAGTCCAGCTGGTCTTATTGGCCACCATCATCACAGTGTCTGTAGGCTCTTCTATGGTGACAGCGTGATATACGTTTCCCCCGCCAAGATTATTAGGTCCGCTCTGGGTGCAGTAAGTCCTGCAAGCAGTAGTCTACTCTTTTGGGACACACTCTTGTTGTTTTATGAGAGAAACTCCAGGTCAAGTGATGGTCACATGAGTCGTCATGGTGCCCCTTTACCCCGGTTATCTCTCTGGAGGTTGGAGTTGGAGGGCCTCCTCACTCGAGGTCAGTGTGCCCACGGAGCAAACCCTGCAACTTCAGGGCATGGTTGGGGCTTAGGATCACCACGTGGGGTCCTTTTCCCTTAGGAGGGAGGTGGCCTTTTGTGCTGCTGATTTCCAGGTTTTCAGATACCGCCAGTATCTTGGCCAGATGTGGCGGTGGGCCAAGCCCATTGGTGACCGTAGTTTATCCTACCGGGATGGCATTCTTGCATTGTTCCATTTCAAGTGGTCCCAGTTTTTGCACTAATACTCCAATAGCGATTCACCATTCACCAGGAATGTAAAGGTCAAAGGGTTTAGCTAAATTAGGGAGTTCCAGGGCAAGGGTCTGAATTGACTGCTCTTTCCATTCTTGAAAGGCCACTTCTGGATTCTATTCAAAAGGATCATCATCTTTTCCTTTCAGTGTTTCATATAGAGGCCCAGCTAGTAGACTGTAGTTAGGGATCCAGAAGCACCAACCCTGGCCTCCCCAGGAACCCCTAAGCTGTCTTCTAGTTTTAGAAATGGGTAAGGCTGTAAATTGTTTCTTCCCTTTCCTGAGATGGGTTTCTCCGACCTTCTGTGAGAATGAAGCCCAGGCAGGTCACCGTAGTCTGTGATATTTGAGCTTTTTATTTGACAACTTCTATCCTTTATTGGCTTGGTAGTTCAGAGGTCTCCTTAGTAGGGCTGGCGATCAGAATGTCGTCTTCATATTGAAGGAGTGTTTCCTTTTCCAGAGGTAGAACTTTTAGGTCTTTAACTGAGCTTTCCCCAAAGATGGTGTGGGAATTTTTGAACCCTTGGGGCAACACGGCCCAGAAGTATTGTTTTAGTTGTATGTTGAGTCCTGCCACTCACAAGCCAAAATTTCTTGTGACTCTGGGACTAATAGAATACAAAAGAAGGCATCATTGAAGACTAATACAGAATACCATGTCCCGGTGGTTGGTAGAATGACCAGCAGGGTGTAGGATTTAGGAACTACTGGAGGTATATCCTCGGTGGCTTCACTGACTGTCCTGACATCCTTTACCAGGACTCCAGCAGCCCATGGGGCTCTCGAGGTCAGGCCAATCCCAGGATATGGAGCTCACCTGGGCAGGTACCCCACCCCCACCGCAGCCCACGGAGCTCTCCTGTTCAGGCCCCTCCCAGGATATGGGGTTCCCTGGGCAGGTTCCCCTGCAGCCCATGGGGCTCTCATGGTCAGGCCCCTCCCAGGATACAGAGCTACCCTTGCAGTTACCCTGGCAGGGCTGGGCACACAGGTACCGTGCACATCGCCCTCATTGCAGAGCACTTCCAGCTCACCTGTCACTCAGATCTGACACAGAGCACCTCAGAGCAGGACTTGAACTAAGAAACAGCAGCTCCAACAGGTCTGTGACCATGGGCATCACTCTGTGTGGCCTCCCTCCACCTGGTCTTCCAGAGACTTCCACTGCACCTGGGGCACCAGGCCTCTGTCTCCACCCACCACCCACCCCTCCTCTCCCTGACTCCTGGGTTCCTCTCATTAGGAGAGGGTTTTCTTGAAGTTGTCTCCCACTCATGGGCCAGATAATATAATTAGAAAACAAGCCAGAGCTGCAACCCCTTGTCTATCCTGACTCTCAGGAGCCCACACCTGTTCCTTGGACCTGGCCGATTCAGCAAGTTCCAGTTTCTGCAACTGTGAGCGCCTGAGGGGTGATTATTGGCTGGCCTGGGAAGCCTGACCGTGCCGGCCAGCCCTCCCCAGGTGTGCCTGTTTGAGATCAATATAAACACCGCTCCAGGCAGCAAGAGCCCCTGCAGCTGTGCCTGACGCCATTTTCTCTGCCCTGTCAGCAGCCTCGGGGCTGGACTGGTGGGAGGGAGTGAGAGGCCACGGCTTTGTGGGTGGCCCAGTGTGAGTGGGGCTCTGCTGGACTTTCTGCAGCAGTTACCAAGATGCCACCTGCTAAAGAAGAGGATGTGCCACCCATACCTGCCTCTGGAATTTCTCCCTGGGCAGAGGTGAGTGAGGAAGAAAGCAGTGGGGGCCCGGACAGCAGGGGTATCTCAGGCAGGGAAATGGAAAGCTTCCAGACGAGTACCCAGGGCCAGGACCATCCTGGCTGGCCTGCAGGCACCAAATCGGCTGGCATGCTGTCGCTCATGTGGCTCCATGGCCCTTCCTCTAGGCTTTCAAGTCCTTGTACATATTCAGGTGTTTTACCTGGGAAGGGTGGGAACATTTCAGCAGCAGCTGGCCTGGGGCTCGGCCCACATTTACTCACAGATGCCTTGGCACGGTCCCCCAGCTTTGCAATGAGGACGCTTGTTGCGTGGGGCCTGCTGGCTGAATGGGAGATGATTCCCCACCACTGGCCAACTACAGAATTGTTTACAACTGGAGCAAGTGCCCTGATACGGTTTTCCTCTGTGTAACTGGTGGGTTCTGTTTTTTTTTTCTTTTATTCATTTTTGGTTCAAGGTAGATTTTATTCCTCTTTTTTGTATTTACAGATATAAGCATGGAAATAATTTATTCATATAAATACATGTATGTGAAGGGAAGAATATTTTTTCTGTTTTACTTTTTGTAATTTTGAATTTTATTTTATTTTTTTATACAGCAGGTTCTTTTTGGTTATCTATTTTATACATATAAATGTATACATGCCAATCCCAATCTCTCAATCCTCCCACCACCACCCCCCAACAGCTTTCCCCCCTTGGTGTCCATACGTTTGTTGTCTACATCTGTTGCTCTATTTCTGCCTTAAAAAACGGTTCATCTGTATAATTTTTCTAGGTTCCACATATATGCATTAATATACAAGATTTGTTTTTCTATTTCTGACTTACTTCACTCTGTATGACAGTCTCTAGATCCATCAACGTCTCTACAAATGACCCAATTTCATTCCTTTTTATGGCTTAGTAATATTCCATTTTATATTTGTACCACATCTTTATGCATTCGTCTGTCTGTGGGCATTTAGGTTGCTTCCATTACCTGGATATTGTAAATAGTGATGCAATGAACATTGAGGTGAATGTCTCTTTTTGATTTATGGTTTTGTCTGGGTATATGCCCAGTAGTGGGATTGCTGTATCATATGGTAATTCTATTCTTAGTTTTATAAGAAACTCCATAATGTTCTCCACAGTGACTGTATCAATTTACATTCCCAACAATAGTGGAAGAGGGTTCCTTATCTCCACACCCTTTCCAGCATTTGTTGTTTGTAGATTTTCTGATGATGCCCATTCTAACAGGTGTGAGGTGATACACCATGGATGAGTCTATTTCGTTGAGCAAAGAGTAGGTCTTGTCTATTACATATTTGGCTTATGGAATGGTATGTGTGCTAATTTCAAGCTCTGGTTTTATACAGCACCCCAACTCAACTTTCCCCTTAAGCAAGCATAAGTTTTTATCTAAATGTGAGACTGTTTGGTTTTGTAATTCAGTTTATGTGTAGCCAAGTTTACACTCCCTCTATTAGTGATATCTTATGATAATTATCTTTCTCTGTGTGACATATTTCTCTTAGAATCATCATACTTAAATCCACTCAATTTGCTGCTACAGGCCTGATGACATTGATTTCATTGCTGAGTGATATTCCATTGTACGTAAGTAGCACAACTCCTTTATCCATTTTTTTCTTTCTGGGATATTTAATTTGTACTGGACTCGAGGTTCTTGTAAACACAGCAGCCCTAAATTTTGTGTTGGCTGTGTCTTGTTGATTTTAATTTTCCTAAGCTATAGGGCCAAAAGTGGAAGTGCCCTAGTCTCCGTAGCTTTGTTTTTCAGATGTTTCAGGATACACCATAAACATCTCCAGAGTGTCTGTTGGCAATTTACATCCCGCCCATCAGCATAACAAGGCTCCCTGTTCTCCATGGCCTGTCCTGTGTTTCTGGTTTTTACACTTTTTTCAGATGGCCCTTTTGACGAATGGGAAATGAGACTTCATTGTAGTACGGATTTCCATTGCTCGAGTGCTTGGTTGGCCAAAAAGGGCATATGCGTTTTTTCCTGAATATATTCAGGAAAAAATGTATACGCACTGTTCGTCCAAGTGCATCACTGTCGAAGATCTGCCGCTTTTCACATGTTTTAAATGCAATTCCAATCTACCTCCTGAAATATGATTCCTCAATTCTGCCTCGTTTTCAAGTCCTCTTTGCAGACTTACTTCAATATATTTTTGCCAATAGCTGTCATTTATAATTCTGCAGGTTTGTGAATTACAGTGCCCGTGATTTCCTTTCTTAACTCGCTTCCTTGAAAGCTGGCCACAAAACCGCAGGTTTGCTTCAGGCCGTAATCAGGGTGTGGCACGGCACTCTGAGCCTTTGGTTAATTCCTCTTCCTGGTGGGAAATTAGAGTTAAATGTGCCCCTCCAGACACCTGCCTCACTCCCAGCCCCTTGGTGATGTGTGTCCTCTGGTTTGAGGCCACATGTGATGGGTTCCTCATCTTTTGATGATGTGGCCCCACTGGTGTGAGGACACTCCTGCCTGCTTCCCATCCCCTTGGTGATGCGGTCCCTCCGGCGAGAGTCTGATCCTGGTTGGGTTCCTCACACTTCTGTGAGGTGGGCCCTCTTCTCTGAGGTCACTCCTGCCTGGCTAGCACACCCCGCCTTGGCGAAGTCGGACCTCTGGTGGCAGTTGGAGCCTGCTGGGAGCCTCCTCCCCTCGGTGATGAGGCCCTCTGGCATCAGGCCCTAACTGCTGGGTTCCCACATTTTCTGATACGTCCTAAGTGGTGCGAGGGCACTCCTGCCAGGTTCCCATCCCCATGGGCATGTGGGCCTTCTGCTCTAAGGTCCCAACACCTGTGTTGTTCACCATTTCATGATGTTGGCTCTCTGGTGTTAGTTCACTCAGGCCTAGATCCCATAGACTCTGTGCTCTGAGCCGCCTGCTGGGAGGTTCCTACTGCTGAATTCCTTACCTTTTCTATTCTTTGGGTCCTGTGTTTTCATGCTCCTCCTTCCTGACTCACTCCCAGCCCCTTTGTGATGTAGGTCCTCTGGTTTGAGGCCACATGTGCCGGTTTCCTCACCTTTATTGATGTGGCCCCACTGGTGTGAGGACACTCCTGCCTGGTTCCCATCCACTTGGTGATGGGGGCCCTCTGGTGAGAGCCTGATCCTGGCTGGATTCCTCACCCTTCTGTGAGGTAGACCCTCTGCTGTGAGGTCACTCCTGCCTGGCTGGCACACGTCACCTTGGCGATGTGGGCCCTCAGTTGGGAGTTGGTGCCTGCTGGGAGTCTCCTCCCCTCGGTAATGAGGGCCCTCTGGCGTCAGGCCCTAACTCATGGGCTCCCAAAATTTTCTGATGTGCGCCCTGTCGTGCGAGTACACTCCTGCCGGGGTCCCATGCCCATGGGGATGTTGGCTTTCTGCTCTGAGGTCCCAACGGCTGGGTTGCTCACAGTGTCAGAACGTGGGCCCTCTGCTGTGAGTTCACTCCGGCATGGATCCCATAGCCTCGGTGCTCTGGGCCACCTGCTTGGAGCTTCCAGCGGCGGGGTTCCTCACCTTTTTATTCTATGGGCCCTCTGTTGTGAGTCTCCTCCTGCATGCCTCACTCCCAGCCCTTTCGTGATGTGTGTCCCCTTATTTGAGGCCACATGTGCTGTGTTCCTCACCTTTGGCTGATGTGGCCCCACTGGTGTGAGGACACTCCTGCCTGGTTTCCATCCCCTTGGTGATGTGGGCCCTCTGGTTAGAGTCTGATCCTGGTTGGGTTCCTCACACTTCTGTGAGGTGGGCCCTCTGCTGTGAGGTAACTCCTGCCTGGCTTGCTCCCATTGCCTTGGTGACGTCGGCCCTCTGGTGGCATTTGGAGCCTGCTGGTAGCCTCCTCTCCTCGGTGATGAGGGCCCTCTGGCGTCAGGCCCTAACTGCTGGGTTCCCACATTTTCTGATACGTGTTAAGTTGTGCGAGGACACTCCTGCGAGGTTCCTATCCCCATGGGGATGTGGGTCTTCTGCTCTGAGGTTCCACCGGCTGGGTTGCTCACAGTTTCATGATGTGGGCCCTCTGCTGTGAGTTCACTGTGGCCTGGATCCCATAGACTCCGTGCTCTGGGCCACCTGCTGGGAGGTTCAAACTGCTGGATTCCTCACATTTTTTATTCTGTGGGCCCTGTGTTGTTAGGCTACTCCTGCTTGCCTCACTCGGAGCACCTTGGAAATGTGGGTCCTCTGGTTTAGGCCACATGTGCTGGGTTCCTCACCTTTCTATAATGTGGCCACACTGGTGTGAGGACACTGCTGCCTTTTTCCGATCCCCTTGGTGATGTGGGCTCTCTGGTGAGAGTCTTATCCTGGCTGGTTTCCTCACCCTTCTGTGAGGTAGACCCTCTGCTGTGAGGTCACTCCTGCCTGGCTGGCACACATCACCTTGGCGACGTGGGCCCTCAGTTGGGAGTTGGTGCCTGCTGGGGGTCTCCACCCCTCGGTAATGAGGGCCCTCTGGCGTCAGACCCTAACTCCTGGGCTCCCAAAATTTTCTGATGTGCGCCCTGTGGTGCGACTACACTCCTGCCAGGTTCCCAACCGCATGGGAATGTGGGCCTTCTGCTCTGAGGTCCCAACGGTGGGTTGCTCAGTTTCATGATGAGGGTCCTCTGGTGTGAGTTCACTCCGCCCTGGATCCAATAGCCTCGCTGCTCCTGGCTGCCTGCGGGGATGTTCCAACTGCGGGATTCCTCACCTTTTTTCTTCTATGGGCCCTCTGTTTTGAGACTCCTCCTGCCTGCCTGACTCCCAGCCCCTTGGTGATGTGTGTCCTCTGGTTTGAGGCTACGTGTGCTGGGTCCCTCACCTTTCGATTATGTGACCCCACTGGTGTGAGGACACTCCTGCCTGGTTCCTATCCCCTTGGTGATGTGGGCCCTCTGGTGAGAGTCTGATCCTGGCTGGGTTCCTCACCCTTCTGTGAGGTGGACCCTCTGCTGTGAGGTCACTCCTGCCTGGCTGGCACACCCCACCTTGGCAACGTCGGACCTCTTGTGGCAGTTGGAGCCCGCTGGGAGCTTCCTCTCCTCGGTGATGAGGGCCCTCTGGCGTCAGGCCCTAACTTCTGGGCTCCCAAAATTCTCTAATGTGCGCCCTGTGGTGCGAGTACACTCCTGCCAGGTTCCCAACCACATGGGAATGTGGGCCTTCTGCTCTGAGGTCCCAACGGCTGGGTTGCTCACAGTTTCATGATGAGGGCCCTCTGTTTTGTGTTCAGTCAGGCCTGGATCCCATATCCTCGCTGCTCCTGGCCACCTGCTGGGAGGTTCCAACTGCGGGATTCCTCACCTTTTTTATTCTATGGGCCCTCTGTTTTGAGGCTCCTCCTGCCTGCCTCACTCCCAGCCCCTTGGTGATGTGTGTCCTCTAGTTTGAGGCCACGTGTGCTGGGTCCATCACATTTCGGTGATGTGGCCCCACTGGTGTGAGGACACTCCTGCCTGGTTTCCATTCCCTTGGTGATGTGGGCCCTCTGGTGAGAGTCTGATCCTCTTTGGGTTCCTCACACTTTTGTGTGGTTGGCCCTCTGCTCTGAGGTCACTCCTGCCTGGCTGGCACACACCGCATTGGCGACGTCAGCCCTCTGGTAGCAGTTGGAGCTTGCTGGGAGCCTCCTCTCCTCAGTGATGAGGGCCCTCTGGCGTCTGGCCCTAACTGCTGGGCTCCCCACATTTTCTGATGTGTGCCCACTGGTGCGATGACACTCCTGCTTGGTTCCCTCCCCCATGGGGATGTGGGCCTTGTGCTCTGAGGTCACAACGGCTGGGTTGCTTACAGTATCACGATGAGGGCCCTCTGTTGTGAGTTCATCACTGCCTGGATCCCATAGCCTCGGTGATCTGGGCCGCCTGCTGGGATGTTCCAACGGCTGGATTCCTCACCTTTTTTATACAACGGGCCATGTGTTGGGAGGTTAATCCTGCCTGCCTTGCTCCGAGACCCATGGTGATGTGGGTCCTCTGGTTTGAGGCCACATGTGCTGGGTACCTCAACTTTCGATGATGTGGTCCCACGGGTGTGAGGACACTCCTGCCTGGTTCCCAGCCCCTTGCTGTTGTGGGCACTCTGGTGAGGGTCTGATCCTTCCTGGGTTCCTTAGCCTTCTGTGAGGTGGGCTCTCTGATGTGACGTCACTCCTGCATGGCTGGCTCACGTCGCCTTGGCGACGTGGGTCTTCTGTTGGCCACTGAAGCATACTGGGAGCCTCCTACCCTCTTTAATGAGGGCCCTGGAAAAAACGCATATGCCCTTTTTGACCAGGTGCAACATTGTCGACATTCTGCCTCTTTTCCTATGCTTTAAGTGCAATTCCAGTCTACCCCCTGAAATCGTTTTCCTGAAATTCTGCCCCGCTTTCAAGTCCTCTTCGAAGACTTACTTCAATACATTTTTGGATGATAGCTGTCATTCATCCCTCTGCAGGTTTGTGAATTACAGTGCCCCTGAGCTCCTTTCTTCAACTCGCTTTCTTGTGAGCTGGCCGCAAAACCGCAGGATTGCTTCAGGCCCTAATCTGGTTCCGGCAGGGCACGCTGAGCCTTTGGTTAATCCCTCTTCCTGGTGGGAAATGAGCGTTCCATTTGCCCGTGCAGACACCTACAGCTAGTCTCTCATTGGTTCTCCCTATTCCTGTTCATCTTACGCAGAAATTGCAAACTGTGCCAAACAGGAGGTTAAAGGCACTGACTCTCCAAGTGGGGAGAGTGTTAGTAAAGCGTCTGGAATGGTGAACCCGAGTACCAGGGTACGAAACCTGAGATGCATTTGAAAACGTTTCCCAATCACACGGTGGACCATACTCTGGGTTTCCCATGCATGTTTTAGCTGCAGGAAGATTCCCTAAAACCTGGAGAGTTGGGACCCATGGAATGGCTACCATGAAGTATGACTTCAAAGGGTCTGCGTTTGCTCACCGAACCTCACCATTGCAATCAGCCTGAAGTGTCCAGCCTTATGTCTCAACCAGCTTTGGGTGTAGAGGTGGTAAATCCAGGTTGCATCACAAGCCCTGAATGAATTATTTAAGAATTGCTCTGTATTTCACTGTCATTGTGTTTTGTTTTTGAAATTTATTTTGATAATGGGATTTATCGGATTTTCACTGCTGCGTTTAGGCCGCTGTACACACGGTTGATTTCCTTATGGAGACATATAAATCCATGGGTCTTAAGATTCTTACTTGTCAGGTATATTCCGAGACGTTGAATATGGGGTGTTGAGTCCATTTCGTTGAGCAAGGAGTAGGTCTGGTCTATTATATATTTGGCTTATGGAACGATATCTGTGCTAATTTCAATCTCTGGTTTTATGCAGAACCCCAACTCACCTTTCCCCATAAGCAAGCATAAGTTGGTTTTCTAAATTTGAGACCCTGTTCTGTTTTGTAATTCAGTTCATGTGTAGACAAGTTTACCTTCCGTGTATTAGTTATAACTTATGATGTTTCTTTTTCTATGTGACTTATTTCTCGTAGAATCGTCGTACCTGAATCCACTCATTATGCCGCTATGGGCCTGATAACGTAGATCTCATTGCTGAGTGATATTCCATTGTACGTACGTACCACAACTTGTTTATCCATTTTTTGCTTTCTCGGATATTTAACTTGTACCGTAGACGAGGTTCCTGTAAACACAGCCGTCCCAAACTTTGGGGTGGCTGTGTGTTTTTGATTTTAATTTCCCTAAGCTATAGGACCCTAAGTGGAAGTGCCATAGGCTGTGTTGCTTTGTTTCCTACGTGTTTCAGGAAACACCATACACTTCTCCAGAGTGGCTGTTGGCAATTTACATCCCGCCCATCAGCATAACAAGGCTCCCTGTTCTCCATGACCTGT
This sequence comes from Delphinapterus leucas, assembly GCF_059928025.1. NCBI lineage: Eukaryota > Metazoa > Chordata > Mammalia > Artiodactyla > Monodontidae > Delphinapterus > Delphinapterus leucas. Next base: position 5,333,592 of record NW_028322255.1, read on the forward strand.
CCTGCCTTTCTGGATTTTACACCTGTTTCAGATGGCCTTTTGGAACGGGGGGCAATGAGACTTCATTGTAGTGCAGATTTCCTTTACACGCTTCCTTGGTTGGCCAAAAAGTGCGTATGCGTTTTTTCCTGAATATATTCAGGAAAAAACGCATACGCCCTTTTTGGCCAAGTGCATCATTGTGGACATTCTGCCTCTTTTCCTATGCTTTAAGTGCAATTCCAGTCTACCCCCTGAAATCGTTTTCCTGAAATTCTGCCCCACTTTCAAGTCCTCTTCGAAGACTTACTTCAATATATTTTTGGACGATAGCTGTCATTCATAACTCTGCAGGTTTGTGAATTACAGTGCCCCTGAGCTCCTTTCTTCAACTCGCTTTCTTGTGAGCTGGCCGCAAAACCGCAGGATTGCTTCAGGCCCTAATCTGGTTCCGGCAGAGCACGCTGAGCCTTTGGTTAATCCCTCTTCCTGGTGGGAAATGAGCGTTCCATTTGCCCGTGCAGACACCTACAGCTAGTCTCTCATTGGTTCTCCCTATTCCTGTTCATCTTGCGCAGAAATTGCAAACTGTGCCAAACAGGAGGTTAAAGGCACTGACTCTCCATGTGGGGAGAGTGTTAGTAAAGTGTCTGGAACGGTGAACCCGAGTACCAGGGGACGAAACCTGAGATGCATTTGAAAACGTTTCCCAATCACACGGTGGACCATACTCTGGGTTTCCCATGCATGTTTTAGCTGAAGGAAGAATCCCTTAAACCTGGAGAGTTGGGGCCCATGGAATGGCTACCATGCAGTATGACTTCAAAGGGTCTGCGTTTGCTCACCGAACCTCAGCAATGCAATCAGCCCGAAGTGTCCAGCCTTATGTCTCACCCAGCTCTGGGTGTAGATGTGGTAAATCCAGGTTGCATCACAAGCCCTGAATGAATTATTTAAGAATTGCTCTCTATTTCACTGTCATAGTGTTTTGTTTTTGAAATTTATTTTGATAATGGGATTTATCGGATTTTCACTGCTGCGTTTAGGCCGCTGTATACACGCTTGATTTCCTTATGGAGACATATAAATCCATGGGTCTTAAGATTCTTAATTGTCAGGTATATTCCCAGGCGTTGAATATGGGGTGTTGAGTCCATTTCGTTGAGCAAAGTGTAGGCCTTGTCTATTATATATTTGGCTTATGGAACGGTATCTGTGCTAATTTCAATCTCTGGTTTTATGCAGCCCCTCAACTCAACTTTCCCCATAAGCAAGCATAAGTTGGTTTTCTATATTTGAGACCCTGTTCTGTTTTGTATTTTAGTTCATGTGTAGCCAAGTTTACGTTGCGTGTATTAGTGATATCTTATGATGTTTCTTTTCCTGTGTGACATATTTCTCGTAGAATCGTCGTACCTGAATCCACTCATTATGCCGCTACGGGCCTGATGACGTAGATCTCATTGCTGAGTGATATTCCATTGTACGTACGTACCACAACTTCTTTATCCATTTTTTGCTTTCTCGGATATTTAACTTGTACCGTAGACAAGGTTATTGTAAACAGAGCCGTCCCAAACTTTGGGGTGGCTGTGTGTTTTTGATTTTAACTTCCCTAAGCTATAGGACCATAAGTGGAAGTGCCATAGGCTGTGTTGCTTTGTTTCCTACGTGTTTCAGGAAACACCATACACTTCTCCAGAGTGGCTGTTGGCAATTTACATCCCGCCCATCTGCATAACAAGGCTCCCTGTTCTCCATGACCTGTCCTGCCTTTCTGAATTTACACCTGTTTCAGATGGCCTTTTGGAACGGGGGGCAATGAGACTTCATTGTAGTGCAGATTTCCTTTACACGCTTGCTTGGTTGGCCAAAAAGGTCGTATGCGTTTTTTCCTGAATATATTCAGGAAAAAACGCATACGCCCTTTTTGGCCAAGTGCATCATTGTGGACATTCTGCCTCTTTTCCTATGCTTTAAGTGCAATTCCAGTCTACCCCCTGAAATCGTTTTCCTGAAATTCTGCCCAGCTTTCAAGTCCTCTTCGAAGACTTACTTCAATACATTTTTGGATGATAGCTGTCATTCATAACTCTGCAGGTTTGTGAATTACAGTGCCCCTGAGCTCGTTTCTTCAACTCGCTTTCTTGTGAGCTGGCCGCAAAACCGCAGGATTGCTTCAGGCCCTAATCTGGTGCCGGCAGGGCACGCTGAGCCTTTGGTTAATCCCTCTTCCTGGTGGGAAATGAGCGTTCCATTTGCCCGTGCAGACACCTACAGCTAGTCTCTCATTGGTTCTCCCTATTCCTGTTCATCTTACGCAGAAATTGCAAACTGTGCCAAAGAGAAGGTTAAAGGCACTGACTCTCCATGTGGGGAGAGTGTTAGTAAAGCGTCTGGAATGGTGAACCCGAGTACCAGGGAACGAAACCTGAGATGCATTTGAAAACGTTTCCCAATCACACGGAGGACCATACTCTGGGTTTCCCATGCATGTTTTAGCTGAAGGAAGAATCCCTTAAACCTGGAGAGTTGGGAACCATGGAATGGGTACCATGAAGCATGACTTCAAAGGGTCTGCGTTTGCTCAACAAACCTCACCAATACTATCAGCCCGAAGTGTCCAGCCTTATGTCTCACCGAGCTCTGGGTGTAGATGTGGTAAATCCAGGTTGCATCACAAGCCCTGAATGAATTATTTAAGAATTGCTCTCTATTTCACTGTCATTGTGTTGTGTTTTTGAAATTTATTTTGATAATGGGATTTATCGGATTTTCACTGCTGCGTTTAGGCCGCTGTACACACGCTTGATTTCCTTATGGAGACATATAAATCCATGGGTCTTAAGATTCTTACTTGTCAGGTATATTCCCAGGCGTTGAATATGGGGTCTTGATTCCATTTCGTTGAGCAAGGAGTAGGTCTTGTCTATTATATATTTGGCTTATGGAACGGTATCTGTGCTAATTTCAATCTCTGGTTTGATGCAGCTCCCCAACTCACCTTTCCCCATAAGCAAGCATAAGTTGGTTTTCTAAATTTGAGACCCTGTTCTGTTTTGTAATTCAGTTCATGTGTAGCCAAGTTTACGTTCCGTGCATTAGTGATATCTTATGATGTTTCTTTTTCTGTGTCTTATTTCTCGTAGAATCGTCGTACCTGAATCCACTCATTATGCCGCTACAGTCCTGATGAAGTAGAATTCATTGCTGAGTGATATTCCATTTTAAGTACGTACCACAACTTCTTTAACCATTTTTTGCTTTCTCGGATATTGAACTTGTACCGTAGACGAGGTTCTTGTAAAGAGAGCCGTCCCAAACTTCGGGGTGGCTGGGTGTTTTTCATTTTAATTTCCCTAAGCTATAGGACCCTAAGTTGAAGTGCCATAGGCTGTGTTGCTTTGTTTCCTACGTGTTTCAGGAAACACCATACACTTCTCCAGAGTGGCTGTTGGCAATTTACATCCCGCCCATCAGCATAACAAGGCTCCCTGTTCTCCATGACCTGTCCTGCCTTTCTGGATTTTACGCTTTTCTCAGATGGCCCTTTTGACCGGGGGGCAGTGAGACTTCATTGTATTGCAGATTTCCTTTACACGCTTGCTTGGTTGGCCAAAAAGGGCGTATGCGTTTTTTCCTGAATATATTCAGGAAAAAACGCATACGCCCTTTTTGGCCAAGTGCATCATTGTGGACATTCTGCCTCTTTTCCTATGCTTTAAGTGCAATTCCAGTCTACCCCCTGAAATCGTTTTCCTGAAATTCTGCCCCGCTTTCAAGTCCTCTTCGAAGACTTACTTCAATACATTTTTGGACGATAGCTGTCATTCTTAACTCTGCATGTTTGTGAATTACAGTGCCCCTGAGTTCCTTTCTTCAACTCGCTTTCTTGTGAGCTGGCCACAACCCGCAGGATTGCTTCAGGCCCTAATCTGGTTCTGGCAGGGCACACTGAGCCTTTGGCTAATTCCCCTTCCTTGTGGGAAACGAGCGTTCCATTTGCCCGTGCAGGCACCTACAGCTAGTCTCTCATTGGTTCTCCCTATTCCTGTTCATCTTGCGCAGAAATTGCAAACTGTGCCAAACAGGAAGTTAAAGGCACTGACTCTCCATGTGGGGAGAGTGTTAGTAAAGCGTCTGGAACGGTGAACCCGAGTATCAGGGGACGAAACCTGAGATGCATTTGAAAACGTTTCCCAATCACACGGTGGACCATACTCTGGGTTTCCCATGCATGTTTTACCTGAAGGAAGAATCCCTTAAATCTGGAGAGTTGGGACCCATGGAATGGGTACCATGCAGTATGACTTCAAAGGGTCTGGGTTTGCTCACCGAACCTCACCAATGCTATCAGCCCAAAGTGTCAGGCCTTATGTCTCACCCAGCTCTGGGTGTAGATGTGGTAAATCCAGGTTGCAACACAAGCCCTGAATGAATTATTTAAGAATTGCTCTCTATTTCACTGTCATTGTGTTTTGTTTTTGAAATTTATTTTGATAATGGGATTTATCGGATTTTCACTGTTGTGTTTAGGCCGCTGTACACATGCTTGATTTCCTTATGGAGACATATAAATCCATGGGTTTTAAGATTCTTACTTGTCAGGTATATTCCCATGCGTTGAATAAGGGGTGTTGATCCCAATTCGTTGAGCAAGGAGTAGGTCCTGTGTATTATATATTTGGCTTATGGAACGGTATCTGTACTAATTTCAATCTCTGGTTTTATGCAGCACCCCAACTCACGTTTCCTCATAAGCAAGCATAAGTTGGTTTTCTAAATTTGAGACCCTGTTCTGTTTTCTATCTCAGTTCATGTGTAGCCAAGTTTACGTTCCGTGTATCAGTGATATCTTATGATCTTTCTTTTTCTGTGTGATTATTTCTCGTAGAATCATCGTATTTGAATCAAATCATTATGCCGCTAGGGGCCTGATGACACAGATTTCATTGCTGAGTGATATTCCATTGTACGTACGTACCACAACTTCTTTATCCATGTTTTGCTTTCTCGGATATTTAACTTGGACCGTAGACGAGGTTCTTGCAACTGAGCCATCCCAAATTTTGGGGTGGCTGTGTGTTTTTGATTTTAATTTCCCTAAGCTATAGGACCCTAAGTGGAAGTGCCATAGGATGTGTTGCTTTGTTTCCTACATGATCCAGGAAACGCCATACACTTCTCCAGAGTGGCTGTTGGCAATTTACATCCCTCCCATCAGCATAACAAGGCTCCATGTTCTCCATGACCTGTCCTGCCTTTGTGGATTTTACACTTTTTTCAGATGGCCCTTTTGACCGGGGGGCAGTGAGACTTCATTGTAGTGCAGATTTCCTTTACACGCTTGATTGGTTGGCCAAAAAGGGTGTATGCGTTTTTTCCAGAATACATTCAGGAAAAAACGCATATGCCCTTTTTGGCCAAGTGCATCATTGTGGACATTCTGCCTCTTTTCCTATGCTTTAAGTGCAATTCCAGTCTACCCCCTGAAATCGTTTTCCTGAAATTCTGCCCCGCTTTCAAGTCCTCTTCAAAGACTTACTTCAATACATTTTTGGACGGTAGCTGTCATTCATAACTCTGCAGGTTTGTGAATTACAGTGCCCCTGACCTCCTTTCTTCAACTCGCTTTCTTGTGAGCTGGCCGCAAAACCGCAAGATTGCTTCAGTCCCTAATCCGGTTCCTGCAGGGCACGCTGAGCCTTTTGTTAATTCCTCTTCCTGGTGGGAAATGAGCGTTCCATTTGCCCGTGCAGACACCTACAGCTAGTCTCTCATTGGTTCTCCCTATTCCTGTTCATCTTGCGCAGAAATTGCAAACTGTGTCAAACAGGAGGTTAAAGGCACTGACTTTCCAAGTGGGGAGACTGTTAGTAAAGTGTCTGGAACGGTGCACTCGAGTACCAGGGGACGAAACCTGAGATGCATATGAAAACGTTTCCTAATCACACGGTGGACCATACTCTGGGTTTCCCATGCATGTTTTAGCTGAAGGAAGAATCCCTTAAACCTGGAGAGTTGGGGCCCATGGAATGGCTACCATGCAGTATGACTTCAAAGGGTCTGCGTTTGCTCGCCGAACCTCACCAATACTATCCGCCCAAAGTGTCCAGCCTTATGTCTCACCCAGCTCTGGGTGTAGATGTGGTAAATCCAGGTTGCATCACAAGCCCTGAATGAATTATTTAAGAATTGCTCTCTATTTCACTGTCATAGTGTTTTGTTTTTGAAATTTATTTTGATAATGGGATTTATCGGATTTTCACTGCTGCGTTTAGGCCGCTGTACACACGCTTGATTTCCTAATGGAGACATATAAATCCATGGGTCTTAAGATTCTTATTTGTCAGGTATATTCCCAGGCGTTGAATATGGGGTCTTGATTCCATTTCGTTGAGCAAGGAGTAGGTCTTGTCTATTATATATTTGGCTTATGGAACGGTATCTGTGCTAATTTCAATCTCTGGTTTGATGCAGCTCCCCAACTCACCTTTCCCCATAAGCAAGCATAAGTTGGTTTTCTAAATTTGAGGCCCTGTTCTGGTTTGTAAATCAGTTCATGTGTAGACAAGTTTACATTCTCTGTATTAGTGATATCTTATGATGTTTCTCTTTCTGTGTGACTTATTTCTCGTAGAATCGTCGTACCTGAATGCACTCATTATGCCGCTACGGGCCTGATGACGTAGATCTCATTGCTGAGTGATATTCCATTGTACGTACGTACCACAACTTCTTTATCCATTTTTTGCTTTCTCGGATATTTAACTTGTACCGTAGACGAGGTTCTTGTAAACAGAGCCGTCCCAAAGTTTGGGGTGGCTGTGTGTTTTTTATTTTAATTTCCCTAAGCTATAGGACCATAAGTGGAAGTGCCACAGGCTGTGTTGCTTTGTTTCCTACATGATCCAGGGAACGCCATACACTTCTCCAGATTGGCTGTTGGCAATTTACATCCCGCCCATCAGCATAACAAGGCTCCCTGTTCTCCATGACCTGTCCTGCCTTTCTGGATTTTACACTTGTTTCAGATGGCCCTTTTGACCGGGGGGCAGTGAGACTTCATTGTAGTGCAGATTTCCTTTACACGCTTGCTTGGTTGGCCAAAAAGCGCGTATGCGTTTTTTCATGAATATATTCAGGAAAAAACCCATACGACCTTTTTGGCCAAGTGCATCATTGTGGACATTCTGCCTCTTTTCCTATGCTTTAAGTGCAATTCCAGTCTACCCCCTGAAATCGTTTTCCTGAAATTCTGCCCCGCTTTCAAGTCCACTTCGAAGACTTACTTCAATATATTTTTGGACGATAGCTGTCATTCATAACTCTGCAGGTTTGTGAATTACAGTGCCCCTGAGCTCCTTTTTTCAACTCGCTTTCTTGTGAGCTGGCCGCAAAACCGCAGGATTGCTTCAGGCCCTAATCTGGTTCCGGCAGGGCATGCTGAGCCTTTGGTTAATTCCTCTTCCTGATGGGAAATGAGCGTTCCACTTCCCCGTGCAGACACCTAGAGCTAGTCTCTCATTGGTTCTCCCTATTCCTGTTCATCTAGCGCAGAAATTGCAATCTGTGCAAAACAGGAGGTTAAAGGCACTGACTCTCCAAGTGGGGAGAGTGTTAGTAAAGCGTCTGGAACGATGAACCCGAGTACCAGGGTACAAAACCTGAGATGCATTTGAAAATGTTTCCCAATCACACGGTGGACCATACTCTGGGTTTCCCATGCATGTTTTAGCTGAAGGAAGAATCCCTTAAACCTGGAGAGTCGGGACCCATGGAATGGCTACCATGCAGTATGACTTCAAAGGGTCTGCGTTTGCTCACCGAACCTCACCAATGCTATCAGCCCGAAGTGTCCAGCCTTATGTCTCACCCAGCTCTGGATGTAGATTTGGTAAATCCAGGTTGCATCACAAGCCCTGAATGAATTATGTAAGAATTGCTCTCTATTTCACTGTCATTGTGTTTTGTTTGTGAAATTTATTTTGATAATGGGATTTATCGGATTTTCACTGCTGCGTTTAGGCCGCTGTACACACGCTTGATTTCCTTATGGAGACATATACATCCATGGGTCTTAAGATTCTTACTTGTCAGGTATATTCCCAGGCGTTGAACATGTGGTGTTTAGTCCATTTCGTTGAGCAAGGAGTAGGTCGTGTCTATTATATATATGCCTTATGGAATGGTATCTGTGCTAATTTCAATCTCTGGTTTTATACAGCACCCCAACTCACCTTTCCCCATAAGCAAGCATAAGTTGGTTTTCTAAATTTGAGAACCTGTTCTGTTTTGTAATTCAGTTCATGTTTAGACAAGTTTACGTTCCGTGTATTAGTGATATCTTAGGATATTTCTTTTTCTGTGTGACTTATTTCTCGTAGAATCGTCGTACCTGAATCCACTCATTATGCCGCTACGGGCCTGATGACGTAGATCGCATTGCTGAGTGATATTACATTGTACGTACGTACCACAACTTCTTTATCCATTTTGTGCTTTCTCGGATATTTAACTTGTACCGTAGACGAGGTTCTTGTAAACAGAGCCGTCCCAAACTTTGGGGTGGCTGTGTGTTTTTGATTTTAATTTCCCTAAGCTATAGGACCATCAGTGGAAGTGCCATAGGCTGTGTTGCTTTGTTTCCTACGTGTTTCAGGAAACACCATACACTTCTCCAGAATGGCTGTTGGCAATTTACATCCCTCCCATCAGCATAATAAGGTTCCGTGTTCTCCATGACCTGTGCTGCCTTTCTGGATTTTACACTTTTTTCAGATGGCCCTTTTGACCGGGGGGCAGTGAGACTTCATTGTAGTGCAGATTTCCTTTACACGCTTGCTTGGTTGGCCAAAAAGGGCGTATGCGTTTTTTCCTGAATATATTCAGGAAAAAACGCATACGACCTTTTTGGCCAGGTGCATCATTGTCCACATTCTGCCTCTTTTCCTATGCTTTAAGTGCAATTCCAGTCTACCCCCTGAAATCGTTTTCCTGAAATTCTGCCCCGCTTTCAAGTCCTCTTCGAAGACTTACTTCAATACGTTTTTGGATGATAGCTGTCATTCATAACTCTGCAGGTTTGTGAATTACAGTGCCCCTGAGCTCCTTTCTTCAACTCGCTTTCATGTGAGCTGGCCGCAAAACCGCAAGATTGCTTCAGGCCCTAATCTGGTTCCGGCAGGGCACGCGGAGCCTTTGGTTAATTCCTCTTCCTGGTGGGAAATGAGCGTTCCATTTGCCCATGCAGACACCTACAGCTAGTCTCTCATTGGTTCTCCCTATTCCTGTTCATCTTGCGCAGAAATTGCAAACTGTGCCAAACAGGAGGTTAAAGGCACTGACTCTCCAAGTGGGGAGAGTGTTAGTAAAGCGTCTGGAGCGGTGAACCCGAGTACCAGGGGACGAAACCTGAGATGCATATGAAAACGTTTCCCAGTCACACGGTGGACCGTACTCTGGGGTTCCCATGCATGTTTTAGCTGAAGGAAGAATTCCTTAAACCTGGAGAGTTGGGACCCATGGAATGGGTACCATGCAGTATGACTTCAAAGGGTCTGCGTTTGCTCACCGAACCTCACCAATGCTATGAGCCCGAAGTGTCCAGCCTTATGTCTCACCCAGCTCTGGGTGTAGATGTGGTAAATCCAGGATGCATCACAAGCCCTGAATGAATTATTTAAGAATTGCTCTCTATTTCACTGTCATTGTATTTTGTTTTTGAAATTTATTTTGTTATTGGGATTTATCGGATTTTCACTGCTGCGTTTAGGCCACTGTACAGCCACTTGACTTCCTTATGGAGACATATAAATCCATGGGTCTTAAGTTTCTTACTTGTCAGGTATATTCCCAGGCGTTGAATATGGGGTGTTGAGTCCATTTCGTTGAACAAGGAGTAGGTCTTGTCTATTATATATTTGCCTTATGGAACGGTATCTGTGCTAATTTCAATCTCTGGTTTGATGCGGCACCCCAACTCATCTTTCCCCATAAGCAAGCATAAGTTGGTTTTCTAAATTTGAGACCCTGTTCTGTTTTGTAATTCAGTTCATGTGTAGCCAAGTTTACGTTCCGTGTATTAGTGATATCTTATGATGTTTCTTTTTCTGTGTGACTTATTTCTCGTAGAATCGCCGTATCTGAATCCACTCATTATGCCACTATGGGCCTGATTACGTAGATCTCATTGCTGAGTGATATTCCATTGTACGTATGTACCACAACTTCTTTATCCTTTTTTTGCTTTCTTGGATATTTAACTTGTACCGTAGACGAGGTTTTTTTAAACAGAGCCGTCCCAAACTTTGGGGTGGCTGTGTGTTTTTTATTTTAATTTCCCTAAGCTCTAGGACCCTAAGTGGAAGTGCCATAGGCTGTGTTGCTTTGTTTCCTACGTGATTCAGGAAACACCATACACTTCTCCAGAGTGGCTGTTGCCAATTTACATCCCGCCCATCAGCATAACAATGCTCCATGTTCTCCATGACCTGTCCTGCCTTTCTGGATTTTACACTTTTTTCAGATGTCCTTTTTGACCGGGGGGCAGTGAGACTTCATTGTAGTGCAGATTTCCTTGACACGCTTGATTGGTTGGCCAAAAAGTGCGTATGCGTTTTTTCCAGAATACATTCACGAAAAAACGCATATGCCTTTTTTGGCCAAGTGCATCATTGTGGACATTCTGCCTCTTTTCCTATGCTTTAAGTGCAATTCCAGTCTACCCCCTGAAATCGTTTTCCTGAAATTCTGCCCCGCTTTCAAGCCCTCTTCGAAGACTTACTTCAATACATTTTTGGACGATAGCTGTCATTCATAACTCTGCAGGTTTGTGAATTACAGTGCCCCTGAGCTCCTTTCTTCAACTCACTTTCTTGTGAGCTGGCCGCAAAACCGCAGGATTGCTTCAGGCCCTAATCTGGTTCCGGCATGGCACGCTGAGCCTTTTGTTAATTCCTCTTCCTGGTGGGAAATGTGCGTTCCATTTGCCCGTGCAGACACCTACAGCTAGTCTCTCATTGGTTCTCCCTATTCCTGTTCATCTTGCGCAGAAATTGCATACTGTGTCAAACAGGAGGTTAAAGGCACTGACTTTCCAAGAGGGGAGACTGTTAGTAAAGCATCTGGAACGGTGCACTCGATTACCAGGGGACGAAACCTGAGATGCATATGAAAACGTTTCCCAATCACACGGTGGACCATACTCTAGGTTTCCCATGCATGTTTTAGCTGAACTAAGAATCCCTTAAACCTGGAGAGTTGGGACCCATGGAATGGGTACCATGCAGTATAACTTCAAAGGGTCTGCGTTTGCTCACCGAACCTCACCAATGCTATCAGCCCGAAGTGTACAGCATTATGTCTCACCCAGCTCTGGGTGTAGATGTGGTAAATCCAGGTTGCATCACAAGCCCTGAATGAATTATTTAAGAATTGCTCTCTATTTCACTGTCATTGTGTTGTGTTTGTGAAATTTATTTTGATAATGGGATTTATCGAATTTTCACAGCTGTGTTTAGGCCGCTGTACACAGGCCTGATTTCCTTATGGAAATATATAAATCCATGGGTCTTACGATTCTTACTTGTCAGATATATTCCCAGGCGTTGAATATGGGGTGTTGATTCCATTTCGTTGAGCAAGGAGTAGGTCTTGTCTATTATATATTTGGCTTATGGAACGGTATCTGTGCTAATTTCAATCTCTGGTTTGATGCAGCACCCCAACTCACCTTTCCCCATAAGCAAGCATAAGTTGGTTTTCTAAATTTGAGACCCTGTTCTGTTTTGTAATTCAGTTCATGTGTAGCCAAGTTTACGTTCCGTGTATTAGTGATATCTTATGATGTTTCTCTTTCTGTGTGACTTATTTCTCGTAGAATCGTCGTACCTGAATGCACTCATTATGCCGCTACGGGCCTGATGACGTAGATCTCATGGCTGAGTGATATTCCATTGTACGTACGTACCACAACTTCTTTATCCATTTTTTGCTTTCTCGGATATTGAACTTGTACCGTCGACGAGGTTCTTGTAAACAGAGCCGTCCCAAACTTTTGGGTGGCTGTGTGTTTTTGAATTTAATTTCCCTAAGCTATAGGACCCTAAGTGGAAGTGCCATAGGCTGTGTTGCTTTGTTTCCTACGTGTTTCAGGAAACACCATACACTTCTCCAGAGTGGCTGTTGGCAATTTACATCCCGCCCATCAGCATAACAAGGCTCCCTGTTCTCCATGACCTGTCCTGCCTTTCTGGATTTTACACTTTTTTCAGATGCCCCTTTTGACCGGGGGGCTGTGAGGCTTCATTGTAGTGCAGATTTCCTTTACACGCTTGCTTGGTTGGCCAAAAAGGGCGTATGCGTTTTTTCCTGAATATATTCAGGAAAAAACGCATACGCCCTTTTTGGCCAAGTGCAACGTTGTCAACATTCTGCCTCTTTTCCTATGCTTTAAGTGCAATTCCAGTCTACCCCCTGAAATCGTTTTCCTGAAATTCTGCCCCGCTTTCAAATCCTCTTAGTAGACATACTTCAATACATTTTTGGACGATAGCTGTCATTCATAACTCTGCAGGTTTGTGAATTACAGTGCCCCTGAGCTCCTTTCTTCAACTCGCTTTCTTGTGAGCTGGCCGCAAAACCACATTATTGCTTCAGGCCCTAATCTTGTTCCAGCAGGGCACGCTGAGCCTTTGGTTAAACCCTCTTCCTGGTGGGAAATGAGCGTTCCATTTTCCCGTGCAGACACCTACAGCTAGTCTCTCATTGGTTCTCCCTATTCCTGTTCATCTTGCGCAGAAATTTGAAACTGTGCCAAACAGAAGGTTAACGGCACTGACTCTCCAAGTGGGGAGAGTGTTAGTAAAGCGTCTGGAATGGTGAACCCGAGTACCAGGGGACGGAACCTGAGATGCAGTTGAAAACGTTTCCCAATCACACGGTGGACCATACTCTGGGTTTCCCATGCATGTTTTAGCTGAAGGAAGAATCCCTTAAACCTGGAGAGTTGGGACCCTTGGAATGGCTACCATGCAGTATGACTTCAAAGGGTCTGCATTTGCTCACCGAACCTCACCAATGCTATCAGCCCGAAGTGTCCAGCCTTATGTCTCACCCAGCTCTGGGTGTGGATGTGGTAAATCCAGGTTGCATCACAAGCCCTGAATGAATTATTTAAGAATTCCTCTCTATTTCACTGTCATTGTGTTTTGTTTGTGAAATTTATTTTGATAATGGGATTTATCGGATTTTCACTGCTGCGTTTAGGCCGCTGTACACACGCTTGATTTCCTTATGGAGACATATAAATCCATGGGTCTTAAGATTCTTATTTGTCAGGTATATTCCCCGGCTTTGAATATGGGGTGTTAGTCCATTTCATTGAGCCAGGTGTAGGTCTTGCCAATTATATATTTTGCATATGGAACAGTATGTGTGCTAATTTCAATCTCTGGTTTGATGCAGCACCCCAACTCACCTTTCCGCATAAGCAAGCATAAGTTGGTTTTCTAAATTTGAGACCCTGTTCTGTTTTGTAATTCAGTTCATGAGTAGCCAAGTTTACGTTCCGTGTATTAGTGATATCTTATGATGTTTCTTTTTCTGTGTGACTTATTTCTCGTAGAATCGTCGTACCTGAATGCACTCATTATGCCGCTACGGGCCTGATGACGTAGATCTCATGGCTGAGTGATATTCCATTGTACGTACGTACCACAACTTCTTTATCCATTTTTTGCTTTCTCGGATATTTAACTTGTACCGTAGACGAGGTTCTTGTAAACAGAGCCGTCCCAAACTTTGGGGTGGCTGTGTGTTTTTGATTTTAATTTCCCTAAGCTATAGGACCCTAAGTGGAAGTGCCATAGGCTGTGTTGCTTTGTTTCCTACGTGTTTCAGGAAACACCATACACTTCTCCAGAGTGGCTGTTGGCAATTTACATCCCGCCCATCAGCATAACAAGGCTCCCTGTTCTCCATGACCTGTCCTGCCTTTCTGGGTTTTACACTTGTTTCACATGGCAGTTTGGACCGGGAGGCAGTGAGACTTCATTGTAGTGCAGATTTCCTTTACACGCTTGCTTGGTTGGCCAAAAAGGGCGTATGCGTTTTTTCCTGAATATATTCAGGAAAAAACGCATACGCCCTTTTTGGCCAAGTGCATCATTGTCGACATTCTGCCTCTTTTCCTATACTTTAAGTGCAATTCCAGTCTACCCCCTGAAATCGTTTTCCTGAAATTCTGCCCCGCTTTCAAGTCCTCTTCGAAGACTTACTTCAATACATTTTTGGACGATAGCTGTCATTCATAACTCTGCAGGTTTGTGAATTACAGTGCCCCTGAGCTCCTTTCTTCAACTCGCTTTCTTGTGAGATGGCCGCAAAACCGCTGGATTGCTTCACGCCCTAATCTGGTTCCGGCAGGGCACGCTGAGCCTTTGGTTAATCCCTCTTCCTGGTGGGAAATGAGCGTTCCATTTGCCCGTGCACACACCTAGAGCTAGTCTCTCATTGGTTCTCCCTATTCCTGTTCATCTTGCGCAGAATTTGCAAACTGTGACAAACAGGAGGTTAAAGGCACTGTCTCTCCAATTGTGGAGAGTGTTAGTAAAGCGTCTGGAACGTTGAACCCGAGTACCAGGGGACGAAACCTGAGATACATTTGAAAATGTTTCCCAATCACACAGTGGACCATACTCTGGGATTCCAATGCATGTTTTAGCTGAAGGAAAAATCCCTTAAACCTGGAGAGTTGGGACCCTTGGAATGGGTACCATGCAGTATGACTTCAAAGGGTCTGCGTTTGCTCACCGAACCTCACCAATGCTATCAGCCCGAAGTGTCCAGCCTTATGTCTCACCCAGCTCTGGGTGTAGATGTGGTAAATCCAGGTTGCATCACAAGCCCTGAATCAATTATTTAAGAATTGCTCTCTATTTCACTGTCATTGTGTTTTCTTTTTGAAATTTATTTTGATAATGGGATTTATCGGATTTTCACTGCTGCGTTTAGGCCGCTGTACACACGCTTGATTTCCTTATGGAGACATATAAATCCATGGGTCTTAAGATTCTTACTTGTCAGGTATATTTCCAGGCGTTGAATATGGGGTGTTGAGTCCATTTCGTTGAGCAAGGAGTAGGTCTTGTCTATTATATATTTGCCTTATGGAACGGTATCTGTGCTAATTTCAATCTCTGCTTTTATACAGCACCCCAACTCACCTTTCCCCATAAGCAAGCATAAGTTGGTTTTCTAAATTTGAGACCCTGTTCTGTTTTGTAATTCAGTTCATGAGTAGCCAAGTTTACGTTCCGTGTATTAGTGATATCTTATGATGTTTCTTTTTCTGTGTGACTTATTTCTCGTAGAATCATCGTACCTGAATGCACTCATTATGCCGCTACGGGCCTGATGACGTAGATCTCATTGCTGAGTGATATTCCATTGTACGTACGTACCACAACTTCTTTATCCATTTTTTGCTTTCTCGGATATTTAACTTGTACCGTAGACGAGGTTCTTGTAAACAGAGCCGTCCCAAACTTTGGGGTGGCTGTGTGTTTTTGATTTTAATTTCCCTAAGCTATAGGACCCTAAGTGGAAGTGCCATAGGCTGTGTTGCTTTGTTTCCTACGTGTTTCAGGAAACACCATACACTTCTCCAGAGTGGCTGTTGGCAATTGACATCCCGCCCATCAGCATAACAAGGCTCCCTGTTCTCCATGACCTGTCCTGCCTTTCTGGATTTTACACTTGTTTCACATGGCCGTTTGGACCGGGAGGCAGTGAGACTTCATTGTAGTGCAGATTTCCTTTACACGCTTGCTTGGTTGGCCAAAAAGGGCGTATGCGTTTTTTCCTGAATATATTCAGGAAAAAACGCATACGCCCTTTTTGGCCAAGTGCATCATTGTCGACATTCTGCCTCTTTTCCTATGCTTTAAGTGCAATTCCAGTCTACTCCCGAAATCGTTTTCCTGAAATTCTGCCCCGCTTTCAGGTCCTCTTCGAAGACTTACTTCAATACATTTTTGGACGATAGCTGTCATTCATAACTCTGCAGGTTTGTGAATTACAGTGCCCCTGAGCTCCTTTCTTCAACTCGCTTTCTTGTGAGCTGGCTGCAAAACCGCAGGATTGCTTCAGACCCTCATCTGGTTCTGGCAGGGCACGCTGAGCCTTTGCTTAATTCCTCTTCCTGGTGGGAAATGAGCGTTCCATTTGCCCGTGCAGACACCTAGAGCTAGTCTCTCATTGGTTCTCCCTATTCCTGTTGATCTTGCGCAGAAATTGCAAACTGTGCCAAACAGGAGGTTAAAGGCACTGACTCTCCAAGTGGGGAGAGTGTTAGTAAAGCGTCTGGAACGGTGAACCCGAGTACCAGGGGTCGAAACCTGAGATGCATTTGAAAATGTTTCCCAATCACAAGGTCGACCATACTCTGGGTTTCCCATGCATATTTTAGCTGAAGGAAGAATCCCTTAAACCTGGATAGTTGGGACCCATGGAATGGGTACCATGCAGTATGACTTCAAAGGGTCTACGTTTGCTCACCGAACCTCACCAATGCTATCAGTCCGAAGTGTCCAGCCTTATGTCTCACCCAGCTCTGGGTGTAGGTGTGGTAAATCCAGGTTGCATCACAAGCCCTGAATGAATTATTTAAGAATTGGTCTCTATTTCACTGTCATTGTGTTTTGTTTGTGAAATTTATTTTGATAATGGGATTTATCGGATTTTCACTGCTGCGTTTAGGCCGCTGTACACACGCTTGATTTCCTTATGGAGACATATAAATCCATGGGTCTTAAGATTCTTACTTGTCAGGTATATTCCCAGGCGTTGAATATGGGGTGTTGAGTCCATTTTGTTGAGAATGGAGTAGGTCTTGTCTATTATATATTTGGCTTATGGAACGGTATCTGTGCTAATTTCAATCTCTGGTTTGATGCAGCACCCCAACTCACCTTTCCCCATAAGCAAGCATAAGTTGGTTTTCTAAATTTGAGAACCTGTTCTGTTTTGTAATTCAGTTCATGTGTAGCCAAGTTTACGTTCCGTGTATTAGTGATATCTTACGATGTTTCTTTTTCTGTGTGACTTATTTCTCGTAGAATCGTCGTACCTGAATGCACTCATTATGCCACTACGGGCCTGATGACGTATATCTCATTGCTGAGTGATATTCCATTGTACGTACGTACCACAACTTCTTTATCCATTTTTTGCTTTCTCGGATATTTAACTTGTACAGTAGACGAGGTTCTTGTAAACAGAGCCGTCCCAAACTTTGGGGTGGCTGTGTGTTTTTGATTTTAATTTCCCTAAGCTATAGGACCCTAAGTGGAAGTGCCATAGGCTGTGTTACTTTGTTTCCTACGTGTTTCAGGAAACACCATATACTTCTCCAGAGTGGCTGTTGGCAATTTACATCCCACCCATCAGCATAACAAGGCTCCCTCTTTCCATGAGCTGTTCTGCCTTTCTGGATTTTACACTTGTTTCAGATGGCCGTTTGGACCGGGGGGCAGTGAGACTTCATTGTAGTGCAGATTTCCTTTAAACGCTTGCTTGGTTGGCCAAAAAGGGCGTATGCGTTTTTTCCTGAATATATTCAGGAAATAACGCATACGCCCTATATGGCCAAGTGCATCATTGTCGACATTCGGCCTCTTTTCCTATGCTTTAAGTGCAATTCCAGTCTACCCCCTGAAATCGTTTTCCTGAAATTCTGCCCCGCTTTCAAGTCCACTTCGGAGACTTACTTCAATATATTTTTGGACGATAGCTGTCATTCATAACGCTGCAGGTTTGTGAATTACAGTGCCCCTGAGCTCCTTTCTTCAACTCGCTTTCTTGTGAGCTGGCCGCAAAACTGCTGGATTGCTTTAGGCCCTAATCTGGTTCCAGCAGGGCACGCTGAGCCTTTGGTTAATTCCAATTCCTGGTGGGAAATGAGCGTTCCATTTGCCCGTGCAGACACCTACAGCTAGTCTCTCATTGGTTCTCCCTATTCCTGTTCATCTTGCGCAGAAATTGCAAACTGTGCCAAACAGGAAGTTAAAGGCACTGACTCTCCATGTGGGGAGAGTGTTAGTAAATCGCCTGGAACGGTGAACCCGAGTACCAGGGGACGAAACCTGAGATGCATTTGAAAACGTTTCCCAATCACACGGTGGACCATACTCTGGGTTTCCCATGCATGTTTTAGCTGAAGGAAGAATCCCTTAAACCTGGAGAGTTGGGACCCATGGAATGGGTACCATGCAGTATGACTTCAAAGGGTCTGCGTTTGCTCACCGTACCTCACCAATGCTATCAGCCCAAAGTGTCTAGCTTTATGTCACACCCAGCTCTGGGTGTAGATGTGGTAAATCCAGGTTGCATCACGAGCCCTGAATCAATTATTTAAGAATTGCTCTCTATTTCACTGTCATTGTGTTTTCTTTTTGAAATTTATTTTGATAATGGGATTTATCGGATTTTCACTGCTGCGTTTAGGCCGCTGTACACACGCTTGATTTCCTTATGGAGACATATAAATCCATGGGTCTTAAGATTCTTACTTGTCAGGTATATTCCCAGGCGTTGAATATGGGGTGTTCAGTCCATTTCGTTGAGCAAGGAGTAGGTCTTGTCTATTATATATTTGGCTTATGGAACGGTATCTGTGCTAATTTCAATCTCTGGTTTGATGCAGCACCCCAACTCACCTTTCCCCATAAGCAAGCATAAGTTGGTTTTCTAAATTTGAGAACCTGTTCTGTTTTGTAATTCAGTTCATGTGTAGCCAAGTTTACGTTCCGTGTATTAGTGATATCTTACGATGTTTCTTTTTCTGTGTGACTTATTTCTCGTAGAATCGTCGTACCTGAATGCACTCATTATGCCGCTACGGGCCTGATGACGTATATCTCATTGCTGAGTGATATTCCATTGTACGTACGTACCACAACTTCTTTATCCATTTTTTGCTTTCTCGGATATTTAACTTGTACAGTAGACGAGGTTCTTGTAAACAGAGCCGTCCCAAACTTTGGGGTGGCTGTGTGTTTTTGATTTTAATTTCCCTAAGCTATAGGACCCTAAGTGGAAGTGCCATAGGCTGTGTTACTTTGTTTCCTACGTGTTTCAGGAAACACCATATACTTCTCCAGAGTGGCTGTTGGCAATTTACATCCCACCCATCAGCATAACAAGGCTCCCTCTTTCCATGAGCTGTTCTGCCTTTCTGGATTTTACACTTGTTTCAGATGGCCGTTTGGACCGGGGGGCAGTGAGACTTCATTGTAGTGCAGATTTCCTTTAAACGCTTGCTTGGTTGGCCAAAAAGGGCGTATGCGTTTTTTCCTGAATATATTCAGGAAATAACGCATACGCCCTATATGGCCAAGTGCATCATTGTCGACATTCGGCCTCTTTTCCTATGCTTTAAGTGCAATTCCAGTCTACCCCCTGAAATCGTTTTCCTGAAATTCTGCCCCGCTTTCAAGTCCACTTCGGAGACTTACTTCAATATATTTTTGGACGATAGCTGTCATTCATAACGCTGCAGGTTTGTGAATTACAGTGCCCCTGAGCTCCTTTCTTCAACTCGCTTTCTTGTGAGCTGGCCGCAAAACTGCTGGATTGCTTTAGGCCCTAATCTGGTTCCAGCAGGGCACGCTGAGCCTTTGGTTAATTCCAATTCCTGGTGGGAAATGAGCGTTCCATTTGCCCGTGCAGACACCTACAGCTAGTCTCTCATTGGTTCTCCCTATTCCTGTTCATCTTGCGCAGAAATTGCAAACTGTGCCAAACAGGAAGTTAAAGGCACTGACTCTCCATGTGGGGAGAGTGTTAGTAAATCGCCTGGAACGGTGAACCCGAGTACCAGGGGACGAAACCTGAGATGCATTTTAAAACGTTTCCCAATCACACGGTGGACCATACTCTGGGTTTCCCATGCATGTTTTAGCTGAAGGAAGAATCCCTTAAACCTGGAGAGTTGGGACCCATGGAATGGGTACCATGCAGTATGACTTCAAAGGGTCTGCGTTTGCTCACCGTACCTCACCAATGCTATCAGCCCAAAGTGTCTAGCTTTATGTCACACCCAGCTCTGGGTGTAGATGTGGTAAATCCAGGTTGCATCACGAGCCCTGAATCAATTATTTAAGAATTGCTCTCTATTTCACTGTCATTGTGTTTTCTTTTTGAAATTTATTTTGATAATGGGATTTATCGGATTTTCACTGCTGCGTTTAGGCCGCTGTACACACGCTTGATTTCCTTATGGAGACATATAAATCCATGGGTCTTAAGATTCTTACTTGTCAGGTATATTCCCAGGCGTTGAATATGGGGTGTTCAGTCCATTTCGTTGAGCAAGGAGTAGGTCTTGTCTATTATATATTTGGCTTATGGAACGGTATCTGTGCTAATTTCAATCTCTGGTTTGATGCAGCACCCCAACTCACCTTTCCCCATAAGCAAGCATAAGTTGGTTTTCTAAATTTGAGACCCTGTTCTGTTTTGTAATTCAGTTCATGTGTAGCCAAGTTTACGTTCCGTGTATTAGTGATATCTTATGATGTTTCTTTTTCTGTGTGACTTATTTCTCGTAGAATCGTCGTACCTGAATGCACTCATTATGCCGCTACGGGCCTGATGACGTAGATCTCATTGCTGAGTGATATTCCATTGTACGTACGTACCACAACTTCTTTATCCATTTTTTGCTTTCTCGGATATTTAACTTGTACCGTAGACGAGGTTCTTGTAAACAGAGCCGTCCCAAACTTTGGGGTGGCTGTGTGTTTTTGATTTTAATTTCCCTAAGCTATAGGACCCTAAGTGGAAGTGCCATAGGCTGTGTTGCTTTGTTTCCTACGTGTTTCAGGAAACACCATACACTTCTCCAGAGTGGCTGTTGGCAATTTACATCCCGCCCATCAGCATAACAAGGCTCCCTGTTCTCCATGACCTTTCCTGCCTTTCTGGATTTTACACTTTTTTCAGATGCCCCTTTTGACCGGGGGGGCTGTGAGGCTTCATTGTAGTGCAGATTTCCTTTACACGCTTGCTTGGTTGGCCAAAAAGGGCGTATGCGTTTTTTCCTGAATATATTCAGGAAAAAACGCATACGCCCATTTTGGCCAAGTGCATCATTGTGGACATTCTGCCTCTTTTCCTATACTTTAAGTGCAATTCCAGTCTACCCCCTGAAATCGTTTTCCTGAAATTCTGCCCCGCTTTCAAGTCCTCTTCGAAGACTTACTTCAATACATTTTTGGACGATAGCTGTCATTCATAACTCTGCAGGTTTGTGAATTACAGTGCCCCTGAGCTCCTTTCTTCAACTCGCTTTCTTGTGAGATGGCCGCAAAACCGCTGGATTGCTTCACGCCCTAATCTGGTTCCGGCAGGGAACGCTGAGCCTTTGGTTAATCCCTCTTCCTGGTGGGAAATGAGCGTTCCATTTGCCCGTGCAGACACCTAGAGCTAGTCTCTCATTGGTTCTCCCTATTCCTGTTAATCTTGCGCAGAATTTGCAAACTGTGACAAACAGGAGGTTAAAGGCACTGTCTCTCCAATTGTGGAGAGTGTTAATAAAGCGTCTGGAACGTTGAACCCGAGTACCAGGGGACGAAACCTGAGATACATTTGAAAATGTTTCCCAATCACACAGTGGACCATACTCTGGGATTCCAATGCATGTTTTAGCTGAAGGAAGAATCCCTTAAACCTGGAGAGTTGGGACCCTTGGAATGGGTACCATGCAGTATGACTTCAAAGGGTCTGCGTTTGCTCACCGAACCTCACCAATGCTATGAGCCCGAAGTGTCCAGCCTTATGTCTCACCCAGCTCTGGGTGTAGATGTGGTAAATCCAGGTTGCATCACAAGCCCTGAATGAATGATTTAAGAATTGCTCTCTATTTCACTGTCATTGTGTTTTGTTTTTGAAATTTATTTTGATAATGGGATTTATCGGATTTTCACTGCTGCGTTTAGGCCGCTGTACACACACTTGATTTCCTTATGGAGACATATAAATCCATGGGTCTTAAGATTCTTACTTGCCAGGTATATTTCCAGGCGTTGAATATGGGGTGTTGAGTCCATTTCGTTGAGCAAGGGGTAGGTTTGGTTTATTATATATTTGGCTTATGGAACGGTATCTGTGCTAATTTCAATCTCTGGTTTGATGAAGCACCACAACTCACCTTTCCCCATAAGCAAGCATAAGTTGGTTTTCTAAATTTGAGACCATGTTCTGTTTTGTAATTCAGTTCATGTGTAGCCAAGTTTATGTTCCGTGTATTAGTGATATCTTATGATGTTTCTTTTTCTGTGTGACTTATTTCTCGTAGAATCGTCGTACCTGAATGCACGCATTATGCCGCTACGGGCCTGATGACGTAGATCTCATTGCTGAGTGATATTCCATTGTACGTACGTACCACAACTTCTTTATCCATTTTTTGCTTTCTCGGATATTTAACTTGTACCGTAGACGAGGTTCTTGTAAACAGAGCCGTCCCAAACTTTGGGGTGGCTGTGTGTTTTTGATTTTAATTTCCCTAAGCTATAGGACCCTAAGTGGAAGTGCCATAGGCTGTGTTGCTTTGTTTCCTACGTGTTTCAGGAAACACCATACACTTCTCCAGAGTGGCTGTTGGCAATTTACATCCCGCCCATCAGCATAACAAGGCTCCCTGTTCTCCATGAACTTTCCTGCCTTTCTGGATTTTACACTTTTTTCAGATGCCCCTTTTGACCGGGGGGCTGTGAGGCTTCATTGTAGTGCAGATTTCCTTTACACGCTTGCTTGGTTGGCCAAAAAGGGCGTATGCGTTTTTTCCTGAATATATTCAGGAAAAAACGCATACGCCCATTTTGGCCAAGTGCATCATTGTGGACATTCTGCCTCTTTTCCTATACTTTAAGTGCAATTCCAGTCTACCCCCTGAAATCGTTTTCCTGAAATTCTGCCCCGCTTTCAAGTCCTCTTCGAAGACTTACTTCAATACATTTTTGGACGATAGCTGTCATTCATAACTCTGCAGGTTTTTGAATTACAGTGCCCCTGAGCTCCTTTCTTCAACTCGCTTTCTTGTGAGATGGCCGCAAAACCGCTGGATTGCTTCACGCCCTAATCTGGTTCCGGCAGGGAACGCTGAGCCTTTGGTTAATCCCTCTTCCTGGTGGGAAATGAGCGTTCCATTTGCCCGTGCAGACACCTACAGCTAGTCTCTCATTGGTTCTCCCTATTCCTGTTCATCTTGCGCAGAATTTGCAAACTCTGACAAACAGGAGGTTAAAGGCACTGTCTCTCCAATTGTGGAGAGTGTTAGTAAAGCGTCTGGAACGTTGAACCCGAGTACCAGGGGACGAAACCTGAGATACATTTGAAAATGTTTCCCAATCACACAGTGGACCATACTCTGGGATTCCAATGCATGTTTTAGCTGAAGGAAGAATCCCTTAAACCTGGAGAGTTGGGACCCTTGGAATGGGTACCATGCAGTATGACTTCAAAGGGTCTGCGTTTGCTCACCGAACCTCACCAATGCTATCAGCCCGAAGTGTCCAGCCTTATGTCTCACCCAGCTCTGGGTGTAGATGTGGTAAATCCAGGTTGCATCACAAGCCCTGAATGAATGATTTAAGAATTGCTCTCTATTTCACTGTCATTGTGTTTTGTTTTTGAAATTTATTTTGATAATGGGATTTATCGGATTTTCACTGCTGCGTTTAGGCCGCTGTACACACACTTGATTTCCTTATGGAGACATATAAATCCATGGGTCTTAAGATTCTTACTTGCCAGGTATATTTCCAGGCGTTGAATATGGGGTGTTGAGTCCATTTCGTTGAGCAAGGGGTAGGTTTGGTTTATTATATATTTGGCTTATGGAACGGTATCTGTGCTAATTTCAATCTCTGGTTTGATGAAGCACCACAACTCACCTTTCCCCATAAGCAAGCATAAGTTGGTTTTCTAAATTTGAGACCATGTTCTGTTTTGTAATTCAGTTCATGTGTAGCCAAGTTTACGTTCCGTGTATTAGTGATATCTTATGATGTTTCTTTTTCTGTGTGACTTATTTCTCGTAGAATCGTCGTACCTGAATCCACTCATTATGCCGCTACGGGCCTGATGACCTAGATTTCATTGCTGAGTGATATTCCATTGTACGTACGTACCACAACTTCTTTATCCATTTTTTGCTTTCTCAGATATTTAACTTGTACCGTAGACGAGGTTCTTGTAAACAGAGCCGTCCCAAACTTTGGGGTGGCTGTGTGTTTTTGATTTTAATTTCCCTAAGCTATAGGGCCCTAAGTGGAAGTGCCATAGGCTGTGTTGCTTTGTTTCCTACGTGTTTCAGGAAACACCATACACTTCTCCAGAGTGGCTGTTGGCAATTTACATCCCGCCCATCAGCATAACAAGGCTCCCTGTTCTCCATGACCTGTCCTGCCTTTATGGATTTTACACCTGTTTCAGATGGCCTTTTGGAACGCGGGGCAATGAGACTTCATTGTAGTGCAGATTTCCTTTACATGCTTTCTTGGTTGGCCAAAAAGTGCGTATGCGTTTTTTCCTGAATATATTCAGGAAAAAATGCATACGCCCTTTTTGGTCAAGTGCATCATTGTCGACATTCTGCCTCTTTTCCTATGCTTTAAGTGCAATTCCAGTCTACCCCCTGAAATCGTTTTCCTGAAATTCTGCCCCCCTTTCAAGTCCTCTTCGAAGAGTTACTTCAATACATTTTTGGACGATAGCTGTCATTCATAACTCTGCAGGTTTGTGAATTACAGTGCCCCTGAGCTCCTTTCTTCAACTCGCTTTCTTGTGAGCTGGCCGCAAAACCACATTATTGCTTCAGGCCCTAGTCTGGTTCCGGCAGGGCACGCTGAGCCTTTGGTTAATTCCTCTTTCTGGTGGGAAATGAGCGTTCCATTTGCCCGTGCAGACACCTACAGCTAGTCTCTCATTGGTTGTCCCTATTCCTGTTCATCTTGCGCAGAAATTGCAAACTGCCAAACAGGAGGTTAAAGGCACTGACTCTCCAAGTGGGGAGAGTGTTAGTAAAGCGTCTGGAGCGGTGAACCCGAGTACCAGGGGACGAAACGTGAGATGCATTTGAAAACGTTTCCCAATCACACGGTGGACCATACTCTGGGTTCCCCATGCATGTTTTAGCTGAAGGAAGAATCCCTTAAACCTGGAGAGTTGGGACCCATGGAATGGGTACCATGCAGTATGACTTCAAAGGGTCTGCCTTTGCTCACCGAAACTCACCAATGCTATCAGCCCGAAGTGTCCGGCCTTATGTCTCACACAGCTTTGGGTGTAGATGTGGTAAATCCAGGTTGCATCACAAGCCCTGAATGAATTATTTAAGAATTGCTCTCTATTTCACTGTCATTGTGTTTTGTTTGTGAAATTTATTTTGATAATGGGATTTATCGGATTTTCACTGCTGCGTTTAGGCCGCTGTACACACGCTTGATTTCCTTATGGAGACATATAAATCCATGGGTCTTAAGATTCTTACTTGTCAGGTATATTTCCAGGCGTTGAATATGGGGTGTTGAGTCCATTTCGTTGAGCAAGGAGTAGGTCTTGTCTATTATATATTTGCCTTATGGAACGGTATCTGTGCTAATTTCAATCTCTGGTTTTATACAGCACCCCAACTCACCTTTCCCCATAAGCAAGCATAAGATGGTTTTCTAAATTTGAGACCCTGTTCTGTTTTGTAATTCAGTTCTTGTGTAGCCAAGTTTACGTTCCGTGGATTAGTGATATCTTATGATGTTTCTCTTTCTGTGTGACTTATTTCTCGTAGAATCGTCGTACCTGAATCCACTCATTATGCCGCTACGGGCCTGATGACGTAGATCTCATGGCTGAGTGATATTCCATTGTACGTACGTACCACAACTTCTTTATCCATTTTTTGCTTTCTCGGATATTTAACTTGTACCGTAGACGAGGTTCTTGTAAACAGAGCCGTCCCAAACTTTGGGGTGGCTGTGTGTTTTTGATTTTAATTTCCCTAAGCTATAGGGCCCTAAGTGGAAGTGCCATAGGCTGTGTTGCTTTGTTTCCTACGTGTTTCAGGAAACACCATACACTTCTCCAGAGTGGCTGTTGGCAATTTACATCCCGCCCATCAGCATAACAAGGCTCCCTGTTCTCCATGACCTGTCCTGCCTTTCTGGATTTTACACTTTTTTCAGATGCCCCTTTTGACCGGGGGGCTGTGAGGCTTCATTGTAGTGCAGGTTTCCTTTACACGCTTGCTTGGTTGGCCAAAAAGGGCGTATGCGTTTTTTCCTGAATATATTCAGGAAAAAACGCATACGCCCTTTTTGGCCAAGTGCATCATTGTGGACATTCTGTCTCTTTTCCTATGCTTTAAGTGCAATTCCAGTCTACCCCCTGAAATCGTTTTCCTGAAATTCTGCCCCGCTTTCAAGTCCTCTTCGAAGACTTACTTCAATACATTTTTGGACGATAGCTGTCATTCATAACTCTGCAGGATTGTGAATTACAGTGCCCCTGAGCTCCATTTTTCAACTCGCTTTCTTGTGAGCTGGCCGCAAAACCGCAGGATTGCTTTAGGCCCTAATCTGGTTCCGGCAGGGCACGCTGAGCCTTTGGTTAATTCCTCTTCCTGGTGGGAAATGAGCGTTTGATTTGCCCGTGCAGACACCTACAGCTAGTCTCTCATTGGTTCTCCCTATTCCTGTTGATCTTGTGCAGAAATTGCAAACTGTGCCAAACAGGAGGTTAAAGGCACTGACTCTCCAAGTGGGGAGAGTTTTAGTAAAGTGTCTGGAACGGTGCACCCGAGTACCAGGGGACGAAACCTGAGATACATTTGAAAATGTTTCCCAATCACACAGTGGACCATACTCTGGGATTCCAATGCATGTTTTAGCTGAAGGAAGAATCCCTTAAACCTGGAGAGTTGGGACCCATGGAATGGGTACCATGCAGTATGACTTCAAAGGGTCTGCGTTTGCTCACCGAACCTCACCAATGCTATCAGCCCGAAGTGTCCAGCCTTATGTCTCACCCAGCTCTGGGTGTAGATGTGGTAAATCCAGGTTGCATCACAAGCCCTGAATGAATTATTTAAGAATTGCTCTCTATTTCACTGTCATTGTGTTTTGTTTTTGAAATTTATTTTGATAATGGGATTTATCGGATTTTCACTGCTGCGTTTAGGCCGCTGTACACACGCTTGATTTCCTTATGGAGACATATAAATCCATGGGTCTTAAGATTCTTACTTGTCAGGTATATTTCCAGGCGTTGAATATGGGGTGTTGAGTCCATTTCGTTGAGCAAGGAGTAGGTCTTGTCTATTATATATTTGCCTTATGGAACGGTATCTGTGCTAATTTCAATCTCTGGTTTTATACAGCACCCCAACTCACCTTTCCCCATAAGCAAGCATAAGATGGTTTTCTAAATTTGAGACCCTGTTCTGTTTTGTAATTCAGTTCTTGTGTAGCCAAGTTTACGTTCCGTGGATTAGTGATATCTTATGATGTTTCTCTTTCTGTGTGACTTATTTCTCGTAGAATCGTCGTACCTGAATCCACTCATTATGCCGCTACGGGCCTGATGACGTAGATCTCATGGCTGAGTGATATTCCATTGTACGTACGTACCACAACTTCTTTATCCATTTTTTGCTTTCTCGGATATTGAACTTGTACCGTAGACGAGGTTCTTGTAAACAGAGCCGTCCCAAACTTTGGGGTGGCTGTGTGTTTTTGAATTTAATTTCCCTAAGCTATAGGACCCTAAGTGGAAGTGCCATAGGCTGTGTTGCTTTGTTTCCTACGTGTTTCAGGAAACACCATACACTTCTCCAGAGTGGCTGTTGGCAATTTACATCCCGCCCATCAGCATAACAAGGCTCCCTGTTCTCCATGACCTGTCCTGCCTTTCTGGATTTTACACTTTTTTCAGATGCCCCTTTTGACCGGGGGGCTGTGAGGCTTCATTGTAGTGCAGGTTTCCTTTACACGCTTGCTTGGTTGGCCAAAAAGGGCGTATGCGTTTTTTCCTGAATATATTCAGGAAAAAACGCATACGCCCTTTTTGGCCAAGTGCATCATTGTGGACATTCTGTCTCTTTTCCTATGCTTTAAGTGCAATTCCAGTCTACCCCCTGAAATCGTTTTCCTGAAATTCTGCCCCGCTTTCAAGTCCTCTTCGAAGACTTACTTCAATACATTTTTGGACGATAGCTGTCATTCATAACTCTGCAGGATTGTGAATTACAGTGCCCCTGAGCTCCATTCTTCAACTCGCTTTCTTGTGAGCTGGCCGCAAAACCTCAGGATTGCTTCAGGCCCTAATCTGGTTCCGGCAGGGCACGCTGAGCCTTTGGTTAATTCCTCTTCCTGGTGGGAAATGAGCGTTCGATTTGCCCGTGCAGACACCTACAGCTAGTCTCTCATTGCTTCTCCCTATTCCTGTTGATCTTGCGCAGAAATTGCAAACTGTGCCAAACAGGAGGTTAAAGGCACTGACTCTCCAAGTGGGGAGAGTTTTAGTAAAGTGTCTGGAACGGTGCACCCGAGTACCAGGGGACGAAACCTGAGATACATTTGAAAATGTTTCCCAATCACACAGTGGACCATACTCTGGGATTCCAATACATGTTTTAGCTGAAGGAAGAATCCCTTAAACCTGGAGAGTTGGGACCCATGGAATGGGTACCATGCAGTATGACTTCAAAGGGTCTGCGTTTGCTCACCAAACATCACCAATGCTATCAGCCCGAAGTGTCCAGCCTTATGTCTCACCCAGCTCTGGGTGTAGATGTGGTAAATCCAGGTTGCATCACAAGCCCTGAATGAATTATTTAAGAATTGCTCTCTATTTCACTGTCATTGTGTTTTGTTTTTTAAACATCTTTATTGGGGTATAATTGCTTTACAATGGTGTGTTTGTTTCTGCTTTATAACAAAGTGAATCAGTTATACTTATACATATGTTCCCATATGTCTTCCCTCTTGCGTCTCCCTCCCTCCCACTCTCCCTATCCCACCCCTCCAGGCTGTCACAAAGCACCAAGCTAATATCCCTGTGCCTTGCGGCTGCTTCCCACTAGCTATCTACTTTACTACGTTTGTTAGTGTGTATATGTCCATGACTCTCTCTCGCCCTGTCAAAGCTCACCCCTCCCCCTCCCCATATCCTCAAGTCCGTTCTCCAGTAGGTCTGCGTCTTTATTCCTGTCTTACCCCTAGGTTCTTCATGACATTATTTTTCCCCTTAAATTCCATATATATGTGTTAGCATACGGTATTTGTCTTTTTCTTTCTGACTTATTTCACTCTGTATGACAGACTCTAGGTCTATCCATCTCATTACAAATAGCTCAATTTCATTTCTTTTTAAGGCTGAGTAATATTCCATTGTATATATGTGCCACATTTTCTTTATCCATTCATCCGATGATGGGCGCTTAGGTTGTTTCCATCTCCGGGCTATTGTAAATAGAGCTGCAATGAACATTTTGGTACATGACTCTGTTTGAATTTTGGTTTTCCCAGGGTATATGCCCAGTAGTGGGATTGCTGGGTCATATGGTAATTCTATTTGTAGTTTTTTAAGGAACCTCCATACTGTTCTCCATAGTGGCTGAACCAATTCACATTCCCACCAGCAGTGCAAGAGTGTTCCCTTTTCTCCACACCCTCTCCAGCATTTATTGTTTCTAGATTTTTTGATGATGGCCATTCTGACTGGTGTGAGATGATATCTCATTGTAGTTTTGATTTGCATTTCTCTAATGATTAATGATGTTGAGCATTCTTTCATGTGTTTGTTGGCATTCTGTATATCTTCTTTGGAGAAATGTCTATTTAGGTCTTCTGCCCATTTTTGGATTGGGTTGTTTGTTTTTTTGTTATTGAGCTGCTTGTAAATTTTGGAGATTAATCCTTTGTCATTTGCTTCATTTACATGTCATTGTGTTTTGTTTGTGAAATTTATTTTGTTAATGGGATTTATCGGATTTTCACTGCTGCGTTTAGGCCCCTGTACACACGCTTGATTTCCTTATGGAGACATATAAATCCATGGGTCTTAAGATTCTTACTTGTCAGGTATATTCCCAGGCGTTGAATATGGGGTGTTGAGTCCATTTCGTTGAGCAAGGAGTAGGTTTGTCTATTATATATTTTGCTTCTGGAACGGTATCTGAGCTAATTTCAATCTCTGGTTTTATGCAGCACCCCAACTCACCTTTCCCCATAAGCAAGCATAAGTTGGTTTTCTAAATTTGAGACCCCATTCTGTTTTGTAATTCAGTTCATGTTTAGCCACGTTTACGTTCCGTGTATTAGTGATATCTTATTTTATTTCTTTTTCTGTGTGACTTATTTCTCGTAGAATCATCGTACCTGAATCCACTCATTATGCCGCTACGGGCCTGATGACGTAGATCTCATGGCTGAGTGATATTCCATTGTACGTACGTACCACAACTTCTTTATCCATTTTTTGCTTTCTCAGATATTTAACTTGTACCGTAGACGAGGTTCTTGTAAACAGAGCCGTCCCAAACTTTGGGGTGGCTGTGTGTTTTTGATTTTAATTTCCCTAAGCTATAGGACCCTAAGTGGAAGTGCCATAGGCTGTGTTGCTTTGTTTCCTACGTGTTTCAGGAAACACCATACACTTCTCCAGTGTGGCCGTTGGAAATTTACATCTCGCCCATCAGCATACCAAGGCTCCCTCTTCTCCATGACCTGTCCTGCCTTTCTGGATTTTACACTTGTTTCAGATGGCCTTTTCGAACGCGGGGCAATGAGACTTCATTGTAGTGCATATTTCCTTTACACGCTTGCTTGGTTGGCCAAAAAGGGCGTATGCGTTTTTTCCTGAATATATTCAGGAAAAAACGCATACGCCCTTTTTGGCCAAGTGCATCATTGTCGACATTCTGCCTCTTTTCCTATGCTTTAAGTGCAATTCCAGTCTACCCCCTGAAATCGTTTTCCTGAAATTCTGCCCCGCTTTCAAGTCCTCTTCGAAGACTTACTTCAATACTTTTTTGTACAAAAGCTGTCATTCATAACTCTGCAGGTTTGTGAATTACAGTGCCCCTGAGCTCCTTTCTTCAACTCGCTTTCTTGTGAGCTGGCCGCAAAACCGCAGGATTGCTTCAGGCCCTAAACTGGTTCTGGCAGGGCATGCTGAGCCTTTGGTTAATCCCTCTTCCTGGTGGGAAATGAGCGTTCCATTTGCCCGTGCGGACACCTACAGCTAGTCTCTCATTGGTTCTCCCTATTCCTGTTCATCTTGCGCAGAAATTGCAAACTGTGCCAAACAGGAGGTTAAAGGCACTGACTCTCCATGTGGGGAGAGTGTTAATAAAGCGTCTGGAACGGTGAAACCGAGTACCAGGGGACGAAACCTGAGATGCATTTGAAAACGTTTCCCAATCTCACGGTGGACCATACTCTGGGTTTCCCATACATGTTTTAGCTGAAGGAAGAATCCCTTAAACCTGGAGAGTTGGGAAACATGGAATGGGTACCAAACAGTATGACTTCAAAGGGTCTGCGTTTGCTCACCGAACCTCACCAATGCTATCAGCCCGAAGTGTCCAGCCTTATGTCTCACCCAGCTCTGGGTGTAGATGTGGTTAATCCAGGTTGCATCACAAGCCCTGAATGAATTATTTAAGAATTGCTCTCTATTTCACTGTCATTGTGTTTTGTTTGTGATATTTATTTTGATAATGGGATTTATCGGATTTTCACTGCTGCTTTTAGGCCGCTGTACACACGCTTGATTTCCTTATGGAGACATATAAATCCATGGGTCTTAACATTCTTACTTGTCAGGTATATTCCCAGGCGCTGATTATGGGGTGTTGAGTCCATTTCGTTGAGCAAGGAGTAGGTCTTGTCTATTATATATTTGGCTTATGGAACGGTATCTGTGCTAATTTCAATCTCTGGTTTTATACAGCACCCCAACTGACCTTTCCCCATAAGCAAGCATAAGATGGTTTTCTAAATTTGAGACCCTGTTCTGTTTTGTAATTCAGTTCATGTGTAGACAAGTTTACGTTCTCTGTATTAGTGATATCTTATGATATTTCTCTTTCTGTGTGACTTATATCTCGTAGAATCGTCGTACCTGAATGCACTCATTATGGCGCTACGGGCCTGATGACGTAGATCTCATTGCTGAGTTATATTCCATTGTACGTACGTACCACAACTTCTTTATCCATTTTTTGCTTTCTCGGATATTGAACTTGTACCGTAGACGAGGTTCTTGTAAACAGAGCCGTCCCAAACTTTTGGGTGGCTGTGTGTTTTTGAATTTAATTTCCCTAAGCTATAGGACCCTAAGTGGAAGTGCCATAGGCTGTGTTGCTTTGTTTCCTACGTGTTTCAGGAAACACCATACACTTCTCCAGAGTGGCTGTTGGCAATTTAAATCCCGCCCATCAGCAAAACAAGGCTCCCTGTTCTCCATGACCAGTCCTGCCTTTCTGGATTTTACACTATTTTCAGATGGCCCTTTTGACCAGGGGGCAGTGAGACTTCATTGTAGTGCAGATTTCCTTTACAAGCTTGCTTGGTTGGCCAAAAGGGCATATGCGTTTTTTCCTGAATATATTCAGGAAAAAACGCATACGCCCTTTTTGGCCAAGTGCATCCTTGTCGACATTCTGCCTCTTTTCCTATGCTTTAAATGCAATTCCAGTCTACCCCCTGAAATCGTTTTCCTGAAATTCTGCCCCACTTTCAAGTCCACTTCGAAGACTTACTTCAATATATTTTTCGACGATAGCTGTCATTCATAACTCTGCAGGTTTGTGAATTACAGTGGCCCTGAGCTCCTTTCTTCAACTTGTTTTCTTGTGAAATGGCCGAAAAACCACAGGATTGCTTCAGGCCCTATTCTGGTTCCCGCAGGGCACGCTGAGCCTTTGGTTAATCCCTCTTCCTGGTGGGAAATGAGCGTTCCATTTGCCCGTGCAGACACCTACAGCTAGTCTCTCATTGGTTCTCCCTATTCCTGTTCATCTTGCGCAGAAATTGCAAACTGTGCCAAACAGGAGGTTAAAGGCACTGACTCTCCAAGTGGGGAGAGTGTTAGTAAAGCGTCTGGAACGGTGAACCCGAGTACCAGGGGACGAAATCTGAGATGCAATTGATAACGTTTCCCAATCACACGGTGGACCATACTCTGGGTTTCCCATGCATGTTTTAGCTGAAGGAAGAATCCCTTAAACCTGGAGAGTTGGGACCCATGGAATGGTTACCATGCAGTATGACTTCAAAGGGTCTGCGTTTGCTCACCGAACCTCACCAATGCTATCAGCCCGAAGTGTCCAGCCTTATGTCTCACCCAGCTCTGGGTGTCGATGTGTTAAATCCAGGTTGCATCACAAGCCCTGAATGAATTATTTAAGAATTGCTCTCTATTTCACTGTCATTGTGTTTTGTTTTTGAAATTAATTTTGATAATGGGATTTATCGGATTTTCACTGCTGCGTTTAGGCCGCTGTACACACGCTTGATTTCCTTATGGAGACATATAAATCCATGGGTCTTAACATTCTTACTTGTCAGGTATATTCCCAGGCGTTGAATATGGGGTGTTGAGTCCATTTCGTTTAGCAAGGAGTAGGTCTTGTCTATTATATATTTGGCTTATGGAACGGTATCTGTGCTAATTTCAATCTCTGGTTTGATGCAGCACCCCAACTCACATTTCCCCATAAGCAAGCATAAGTTGGTTTTCTAAATTTGAGACCCTGTTCTGTTTTGTAATTCAGTTCATGTGTAGCCAAGTTTACGTTCCGTGTATTAGTGATATCTTATGATGTTTCTTTTTCTGTGTGAATTATTTCTCGTAGAATCGTCGTACCTGAATCCACTCATTATGCCGCTACGTGCCTCATGACGTAGATTTCATTGCTGAGTGATATTCCATTGTTCGTGCGTACCACAACTTCTTTATCCATTTTTTGCTTTCTCGGATATTTAACTTGTTCCGTAGACAAGGTTCTTGTAAACAGAGCCGTCCCAAACTTTGGGGTGGCTGTGTGTTTTTGATTTTAATTTCCCTAAGCTATAGGACCCTAAGTGGAAGTGCCATAGGCTGTGTTTCTTTGTTTCCTAGGTGTTTCAGGAAACACCATACACTTCTCCAGAGTGGCTGTTGGCAATTTACATCCCGCCCATCAGCATAACAAGGCTCCCTCTTCTCCATGACCTGTCCTGCCTTTCTGAATTTTACACTTTTTTCAGATGTCCCTTTTGACCGGGGGGCAGTGAGACTTCATTGTAGTGCAGATTTCATTTACACGCTTGCTTGGTTGGCCAAAAATGGCGTATGCGTTTTTTCCTGAATATATTTAGTAAAAAACGCATACGCCCTTTTTGGCCAAGTGCATCATTGTCGACATTCTGCCTCTTTTCCTATGCTTTAAGTGCAATTCCAGTCTACCCCCTGAAACCGTTTTCCTGAAATTCTGCCCCGCTTTCAAGTCCACTTCGAGGACTTACTTCAATACATTTTTGGACGATAGCTTTCATTCATAACTCTGAAGGTTTGTGAATTACAGTGCCCCTGAGCTCCTTTCTTCAACTCGCTTTCTTGTGAGCTGGCTGCAAAACCGCAGGATTGCTTCAAGCCCTAATCTGGTTCCGGCAGGGCACGCTGAGCCTTTGGTTAATTCCTCTTCCTGGTGGGAAATGAGCGTTCCATTTGCCCGTGCAGACCCCTACAGCTAGTCTCTCATTGCTTCTCCCTATTCCTGTTCATCTTGCGCAGAAATTGCAAACTGTGCCAAACAGGAGGTTAAAGGCACTGACTTTCCAATTGGGGAGTGTTTTAGTAAAGTGTCTGGAACGGTGCACCCGAGTACCAGGGGACGAAACCTGAGATGCATTTGAAAACGTTTCCCAATCACACGGTTGAACATACTCTGGGTTTCCCATTCATGTTTTAGCTGAAGGAAGAATCCCTTAAACCTGGAGAGTTGGGACGCATGGAATGGGTCCATGCAGTATGACTTCAAAGGGTCTGCATTTGCTCACCAAACCTCACCAATGCTATCAGCCCAATGTGTCCAGCCTTATGTCTCAACCAGCTCTGGGTGTAGATATGGTAAATCCAGGTTGCATCACAAGCCCTGAATGAATTATTTAAGAATTGCTCTATTTCACTGTCATTGTGTTTTGTTTGTGATATTTATTTTGTTAATGGGATTTATCGGATTTTCACTGCTGCGTTTAGGCCACTGTACACACGCTTGACTTCCTTATGGAGACATATAAATCCATGGGTCTTAACATTCTTACTTGTCAGGTATATTCCCAGGCGTTGAATATGGGGTGTTGAGTCCATTTCGTTGAGCAACTGTAGGTCTTGTCTATTATATATTTGGCTTATGGAACGGTATCTGTGCTAATTTCAATCTCTGGTTTTATGCAGCACCCCAACTCACCTTTCCCCATAAGCAAGCATAAGTTGGTTTTCTAAATTTGAGACCCTGTTCTGTTTTGTAATTCAGTTCATGTGTAGCCAAGTTTACGTTCCGTGTATTAGTGATATCTTATGATGTTTCTTTTTCTGTGTGACTTATTTCTCATAGAATCGTCGTATCTGAATCTACTCATTATGCCGCTACGGGCCTGATGACGTAGATCTCATTGCTGAGTGATATTCCATTGTACGTACGTACCACAACTTCTTTATCCATTTTTTGCTTTCTCGGATATTTAACTTGTACCATAGACGAGGTTCTTGTAAACAGAGCCGTCCCAAACTTTGGGGTGGCTGTGTGTTTTTGATTTTAATTTCCCTAAGCTATAGGACCCTAAGTGGAAGTGCCATAGGCTGTGTTGCTTTGTTTCCTACGTGTTTCAGGAAACACCATACACTTCTCCAGAGTGGCTGTTGGCAATTTACATCCCGCCCATCATCATAACAAGGCTCCCTCTTCTCCATGACCTGTCCTGCCTTTCTGGATTTTACACTTTTTTCAGATGGCCCTCTTGACCGGCGGGGAGTGAGACTTCATTGTAGTGCAGTTTTCCTTTACACGCTTGCTTTGTTGGCCAAAACGGGCGTATGCGTTTTTTCCTGAATATATTCAGGAAAAAACGCATACGCCCTTTTTGGCCAAGTGCATCATTGTCGATATGCTGCCTCTTTTCCTCTGCTTTAAGTTCAATTGCAGTCTACCCCCTGAAATCATTTTCCTGAAATTCTGCCCCGCTTTCAAGTCCTCTTCGAAGACGTACTTCAATACATTTTTGGACGATAGCTGTCATTCATAACTCTGCAGGTTTGTGAATTACAGTGCCCCTGATCTCCTTTCTTCAACTCGCTTTCTTGTGAGCTGGCCGCAAAACCGCAGGATTGCTTCAGGCCCTAATCTTGTTCTGGCAGGGCACGCTGAGCCTTTGGTTAATTCCTCTTCCTGGTGGGAAATGAGCATTCCATTTGCCCGTGCAGACACCTACAGCTAGTCTCTCATTGGTTCTCCCTATTCCTGTTCATCTTGCGCAGAAATTGCAAACTGTGCCAAACAGGAGGTTAAAGGCACTGACTCTCCAAGTGGGGAGAGTGTTAGTAAAGCGTCTGGAATGGTGAACCCGAGTACCACGGGACGAAACCTGAGATGCATTTGAAAACGTTTCCCAATTACACGGTGGACCATACTCTGGGTTTCCCATGCATGTTTTAGCTGAAGGAAGAATCCCTTATACCTGGAGAGTTGAGACCCATGGAATAGCTACCATGCAGTATGACTTCAAAGGGCCTGCATTTGCTCACCGAACCTCACCAATGCTATCAGCCCGAAGTGTCCAGCCTTATGTCTCACCCAGCTCTGGGTGTAGATGTGGTAAAACCAGGTTGCATCACAAGCCCTGAATGAATTATTTAAGAATTGCTCTCTATTTCATTGTCATTGTGTTTTGTTTGTGAAATTTATTTTGATAATGGGATTTATCGGAATTTCACTGCTGCATTTAGGCCGCTGTACACACGCTTGATTTCCTTATGGAGACATATAAATCCATGGGTCTTAAGATTCTTACTTGTCAGGTATATTCCCAGCCGTTGAATATGGGGTGTTGAGTCCATTTCGTTGAGCAAGTTGTAGGTTTTGTCTATTACATATTTGGCTTATGGAATGGTATCTGTGCTAATTTCAATCTCTGGTTTGATGCAGCACCCCAACTCACATTTCCCCATAAGCAAGCATAAGTTGGTTTTCTAAATTTGAGACCCTGTTCTGTTTTGTAATTCAGTTCATGTGTAGCCAAGTTTACGTTCCGTGTATTAGTGATATCTTATGATGTTTCTCTTTCTGTGTGACTTATTTCTCGTAGAATCGTCGTACCTGAATCCACTCATTATGCCGCTATGGGCCTGATGACGTAGATCTCATTGCTGAGTGATATTCCATTGTACGTACGTACCACAACAATTTTATCCATTTTTTGCTTTCTCGGATATTTAACTTGTACCGTAGACGAGGTTCTTGTAAACAGAGCCGTCCCAAACTTTGGGGTGGCTGTGTGTTTTTGATTTTAATTTCCCTAAGCTATAGGACCCTAAGTGGAAGTGCCATAGGCTGTGTTGCTTTGTTTCCTACGTGTTTCAGAAAACACCATACACTTCTCCAGAGTGGCTGTTGGCAATTTACATGCCACCCATCAGCATAACAAGGCTCCCTGTTCTCCATGACCTGTCCTGCCTTTCTGGATTTTACACCTGTTTCAGATGGCCTTTTGGAACGGGGGGCACTGAGACTTCATTGTAGTGCAGATTTCCTTTACATGCTTGCTTGGTTGGCCAAAAAGGGCGTATGCGTTTTTTCCTGAATATATTCAGGAAAAAACGCATACGCCCTTTTTGGCCAAGTGCATCATTGTGGACATTCTGCCTCTTTTCCTATGCTTTAAGTGCAATTCCAGTCTACCCCCTGAAATCGTTTTCCTGAAATTCTGCCCCGCTTTCAAGTCCTCTTCGAAGACTTACTTCAATACATTTTTGGACGATAGCTGTCATTCATAACTCTGCAGGTTTGTGAATTACAGTGCCCCTGAGCTCCTTTCTTCAACTCGCTTTCTTGTGAACTGGCCGCAATCCCACATGATTGCTTCAGGCCCTAATCTGGTTCTGGCACGGTATGCTGAGCCTTTGGTTAATTCCTCTTCCTGGTGGGAAATGAGCATTAAATTTGCTCGTGCAGACACCTACAGCTAGTCTCTGATTGGTTCTCCCTATTCCTGTTCACCTTGCGCAGAATTTCCAAACTGTGCCAAACAGGAGGTTAAAGGCAATGACTCTCCAAGTGGAGAGAGTGTTAGTAAAGGGTCTGGAATGGTGAACCCGTGTAAAAGGGGACGAAAACTGAGATGCATTTGAAAACGCTTCCCAGTCACACGGTGGACCTTACTTTGGGTTTCC
Organism: Delphinapterus leucas; assembly: GCF_059928025.1. NCBI lineage: Eukaryota > Metazoa > Chordata > Mammalia > Artiodactyla > Monodontidae > Delphinapterus > Delphinapterus leucas. The sequence goes on from NW_028322255.1 coordinate 5,372,067, forward strand.
CTTGCATGTTTTAGCTGAAGGCAGAATTTCTTAAACCTGGAGATTTGGGACCCATGGAATGGGTACCATGCAGTATGACTTCAAAGGATCTGCATTTCTTCATCGTACCTCACCAGTGCTATCCGCCCGAAGTGTCCAACCTTGTGTCTCACTCAGCTCTTGGTGCAGATGTGGTTAATCCAGGTTGCATCACAAGCTCTGAATGAATTATTTAAGAATAGCTCTCTATTTCACTGTCATTGTGTTTTGTTTTTGTAATTCATTTTGATAATTGGATTTATCGGATTTTCTCTGCTGCGTTCATAAATCTATACACACGCTTGATTCTCTTTCGGAGACATATAAATCCATGGGTTTGAAGATTCTTACTAGTCAGGTGTATTCCTAGGCGTTGAATATGGGGTGTTTAGTCCATTTCGTTGAGCAACTGGTAGGTCTTGACTATTACATATTTGGCTTATGGAAAGGTATCTGTGCTAATTTCTATCTCTGGTTTTATGCAGCACCCCAGCTCTCCTTTATCCTTAAGCAAGCATATGTTGGTTTTCTAAATTTGAGACCCCATTCTGTTTTGTAATTCAGTTCATTTGTAGCCACGTTTACATTCCATATATTAGTAATATCGTGTGTCTTTTTCTTTTTGAATTATGTGACTTCGAATGATCATACGTAACTCCTCTGTGGTTGTTACAACTGGCCATATTTCATTGATTTCCAGGCTGAGTAATATTCCACTCTACATAAGTCTCACATCTCTATCCATTTTTTCCCTCCAGAGACTTATAAATTATATCCTAGTCGAGGATCTTTTAAACATAGAGGCGGTAAATATTGGGGTGCCTGTGTCCTCTCGATTTTTGTTTTTCCCAAGATATACGTCCATGAGTGCAAGTGCCCTGTGCTCTGTAGCTCATTTTTTAGGTGCTTTAGTAAACACAATACACTTCTCCAGAGTGACCGTTGGCAATATACATTTCCAGTATAAGCCTCAGAGGGCTCCCTTTTCTCCTTGCCCTGTCCTGCATTTCTGGTGTTTACACTTTATGAGGAAGGCTCTTCTGACTGATGCGAAGTGATATGTTTTGTAGTATTGATTTCCAGTGCCCACCTGTTTGGTTGGCTAAAAAAGTGTATGCCCTTTTCTTGAATACATACAGAAAAAGACGCATACACCCTTTTTGGCCAATTGCAATGTTGGCAATGTTCAGCCCCTTTTCTTGTGCTTAATGGCGAGTCCTTTCTACCTCTTCCAATCCCTTTCCTGCCATTCTCCGTTGCTTACAAGTCCTTTCCTCTGACTTTCCTCAAGACATTTTTCAGTGATAGATATTTTCAACTCTGCAGTTTCGTGAATTTTAGTGTCCCTGAGTTCCATTTTTCAACTTGTGTTTATGGGAACTGGCCACAAAGCAGCGGAATTTCCTCAAGCCCTATTCTGTTTCCATGGGCAACCCTAGCCTTTGGTCAATTCGTCTTCCTGATTGGAAATAAGAGTGACATGTGCCTGTCCGAACACCTAGGACTTGTCTCTCATTGTTCCTCCTCCTTCTGCTTCATCCTCTGGACAAATTCCAAACTGTCTGCAACAGGATGTTGACAGTGCTGACATCTCCAAGTGGGGAGACTGTTCGTAAAGACGCTGGAGGGGTGAACCCGAGCACCAGGAGATGAGGAGATGAGATGCCTTTTCCAAACTCTTCCCGATCAGACGGTATACCATCCTCTGGGTGTGACAGACATGTTTTAGCTGTAGGAAGGGTCCCATTCATGTGAGGAGAACACCAGGGCTTTTACAAAATCAGTGTCTCTCCACAACCCAAACTGGGGAATTTTTTAAGCTACGGCTACACATATGTTCATTAAGGGCCTTGGGAAGTAGGCAGAGTCCAAACTTTAGATGATTGAAGTCTTCAGGGTCAGAAGCACTGACCACCGGCTTCCCTTACGTTCCATTTTAACTGTCATGAATAGATGATGTCAATAAAAATATCTATTCTTTTTCAGATGATTTCCCCTTATAGGTTATTGTAAAATATTGAGTGTAGTTCCCTGTGCTATACAGTAGTTCCTTGTTGATGATCGATTTTATACATAGCAGTGTGTATGTGTTAATCCCAAACTGTTAATTTATCCCTCCTCCCACCTTTCCCCTTTGGTAATAATAAATTATAAGATTTTATACTTCTCAGAATTGGGGGAGCTGAAAGAGAGAGGTATAATTTTCAATGGAAAAGCATTTAAAACAAGATTGAAGCTTTAACCAAGATTATTAGATGTACATCCTTGGAAAGAAATCACTTCGTTTCTCTAATATTGACCTGACAAATAAGACAAACCTTTTCACTGAACTTGCTTCTAATAAAGTGATGGAAATATCAAATGGGAGTGTTAGAAACATCTTATTTTACCCGAGCCTTATACACTGTTCTATGTTAATTACAGTTTGGCTCAAACATCTGTTCATTGAAGTTACAATGTTCTCAATTTCTGTTACTGATCCTCCAGAGTGGACCCCAACAAGTGTCCCCCTGCCCAGTGTCATTGGAGACAACAGATTGAGACTGAGTTTGGTTCAGAAGCAAAGGAAACTTTATATTTTGATCAGAGAATGGAGAGGTGAGAGCATGTGCTACCCCGTGGGCTGTGGGCTGGGCTGCTGTGTAGAGATCCTGTCAGAGTCAGTGGGAGGGAGGGGGCGGAGCTCTCGAGGGCCCGGTTGGCTGCAGCTCAGGCTCTATATCGCAGAGTGTGCACTGTGTCCCAGAAGCTGAGGTGTCGACCCAGCCATTCTGCACTAGGAAATCTGGTCTGAAGTGCCGGCTGTTGAACCTCTGTATGCGGGACCCTAGGAGCATGTGAAATTAGACAAAGCACAAAGGATAAAAAAGGTTAGACTTTATTTTATTGCCCAGATTCTATTTTTATCTCCCAGGGATTTTTAAGGGGCTTTGCCTGGGAAAAAGCCCTCTTCTGCCTTTTTTCCCCTTCCTCATTCTTAGAGTGCTGAGGGTGCAGACCCTTCTTCTGTAACTGCTGAGTGCTGAGTTAGGAGCCCTCATACCCGTGGGTGAGGGTCAGAACTTCTCCCCAGCAGCCTCCAGGTGACGTTGATTGTCCCCAGGCCTCCTGCCTCCCCGCTCGTCCGCCTGAGCACCAGTATTGGAAGCGTTATAGATTCTAATGACCTTTAAGGGTCCAGGAAGGAGATGTGCAGTGACGCTGTGAGGTCCAGTTTCACCCCACCCTGCATTTGTTCGGCGACCTTAGGCTGACCGTTTCTGCCAGCCTAGATGCTCTGACCAGTAGTCTGCACTTTCTTCAATTAGGCCCCTGAATTAACGTAAAAAGAGCACCAGGTGTCAGGACCCTGCCTGCTCAACTCCCAGACAGCCCAGGGTCAGTGGTGATGAAGGACCATGATGGCCACTGAGTCAACAGCCTTTTGAAGTAAACAGGAGTCCAGCTGGTCTTATTGGCCACCATCATCACAGTGTCTGTAGGCTCTTCTATGGTGACAGCGTGATATACGTTTCCCCCGCCAAGATTATTAGGTCCGCTCTGGGTGCAGTAAGTCCTGCAAGCAGTAGTCTACTCTTTTGGGACACACTCTTGTTGTTTTATGAGAGAAACTCCAGGTCAAGTGATGGTCACATGAGTCGTCATGGTGCCCCTTTACCCCGGTTATCTCTCTGGAGGTTGGAGTTGGAGGGCCTCCTCACTCGAGGTCAGTGTGCCCACGGAGCAAACCCTGCAACTTCAGGGCATGGTTGGGGCTTAGGATCACCACGTGGGGTCCTTTTCCCTTAGGAGGGAGGTGGCCTTTTGTGCTGCTGATTTCCAGGTTTTCAGATACCGCCAGTATCTTGGCCAGATGTGGCGGTGGGCCAAGCCCATTGGTGACCGTAGTTTATCCTACCGGGATGGCATTCTTGCATTGTTCCATTTCAAGTGGTCCCAGTTTTTGCACTAATACTCCAATAGCGATTCACCATTCACCAGGAATGTAAAGGTCAAAGGGTTTAGCTAAATTAGGGAGTTCCAGGGCAAGGGTCTGAATTGACTGCTCTTTCCATTCTTGAAAGGCCACTTCTGGATTCTATTCAAAAGGATCATCATCTTTTCCTTTCAGTGTTTCATATAGAGGCCCAGCTAGTAGACTGTAGTTAGGGATCCAGAAGCACCAACCCTGGCCTCCCCAGGAACCCCTAAGCTGTCTTCTAGTTTTAGAAATGGGTAAGGCTGTAAATTGTTTCTTCCCTTTCCTGAGATGGGTTTCTCCGACCTTCTGTGAGAATGAAGCCCAGGCAGGTCACCGTAGTCTGTGATATTTGAGCTTTTTATTTGACAACTTCTATCCTTTATTGGCTTGGTAGTTCAGAGGTCTCCTTAGTAGGGCTGGCGATCAGAATGTCGTCTTCATATTGAAGGAGTGTTTCCTTTTCCAGAGGTAGAACTTTTAGGTCTTTAACTGAGCTTTCCCCAAAGATGGTGTGGGAATTTTTGAACCCTTGGGGCAACACGGCCCAGAAGTATTGTTTTAGTTGTATGTTGAGTCCTGCCACTCACAAGCCAAAATTTCTTGTGACTCTGGGACTAATAGAATACAAAAGAAGGCATCATTGAAGACTAATACAGAATACCATGTCCCGGTGGTTGGTAGAATGACCAGCAGGGTGTAGGATTTAGGAACTACTGGAGGTATATCCTCGGTGGCTTCACTGACTGTCCTGACATCCTTTACCAGGACTCCAGCAGCCCATGGGGCTCTCGAGGTCAGGCCAATCCCAGGATATGGAGCTCACCTGGGCAGGTACCCCACCCCCACCGCAGCCCACGGAGCTCTCCTGTTCAGGCCCCTCCCAGGATATGGGGTTCCCTGGGCAGGTTCCCCTGCAGCCCATGGGGCTCTCATGGTCAGGCCCCTCCCAGGATACAGAGCTACCCTTGCAGTTACCCTGGCAGGGCTGGGCACACAGGTACCGTGCACATCGCCCTCATTGCAGAGCACTTCCAGCTCACCTGTCACTCAGATCTGACACAGAGCACCTCAGAGCAGGACTTGAACTAAGAAACAGCAGCTCCAACAGGTCTGTGACCATGGGCATCACTCTGTGTGGCCTCCCTCCACCTGGTCTTCCAGAGACTTCCACTGCACCTGGGGCACCAGGCCTCTGTCTCCACCCACCACCCACCCCTCCTCTCCCTGACTCCTGGGTTCCTCTCATTAGGAGAGGGTTTTCTTGAAGTTGTCTCCCACTCATGGGCCAGATAATATAATTAGAAAACAAGCCAGAGCTGCAACCCCTTGTCTATCCTGACTCTCAGGAGCCCACACCTGTTCCTTGGACCTGGCCGATTCAGCAAGTTCCAGTTTCTGCAACTGTGAGCGCCTGAGGGGTGATTATTGGCTGGCCTGGGAAGCCTGACCGTGCCGGCCAGCCCTCCCCAGGTGTGCCTGTTTGAGATCAATATAAACACCGCTCCAGGCAGCAAGAGCCCCTGCAGCTGTGCCTGACGCCATTTTCTCTGCCCTGTCAGCAGCCTCGGGGCTGGACTGGTGGGAGGGAGTGAGAGGCCACGGCTTTGTGGGTGGCCCAGTGTGAGTGGGGCTCTGCTGGACTTTCTGCAGCAGTTACCAAGATGCCACCTGCTAAAGAAGAGGATGTGCCACCCATACCTGCCTCTGGAATTTCTCCCTGGGCAGAGGTGAGTGAGGAAGAAAGCAGTGGGGGCCCGGACAGCAGGGGTATCTCAGGCAGGGAAATGGAAAGCTTCCAGACGAGTACCCAGGGCCAGGACCATCCTGGCTGGCCTGCAGGCACCAAATCGGCTGGCATGCTGTCGCTCATGTGGCTCCATGGCCCTTCCTCTAGGCTTTCAAGTCCTTGTACATATTCAGGTGTTTTACCTGGGAAGGGTGGGAACATTTCAGCAGCAGCTGGCCTGGGGCTCGGCCCACATTTACTCACAGATGCCTTGGCACGGTCCCCCAGCTTTGCAATGAGGACGCTTGTTGCGTGGGGCCTGCTGGCTGAATGGGAGATGATTCCCCACCACTGGCCAACTACAGAATTGTTTACAACTGGAGCAAGTGCCCTGATACGGTTTTCCTCTGTGTAACTGGTGGGTTCTGTTTTTTTTTTCTTTTTTTCATTTTTGGTTCAAGGTAGATTTTATTCCTCTTTTTTGTATTTACAGATATAAGCATGGAAATAATTTATTCATATAAATACATGTATGTGAAGGGAAGAATATTTTTTCTGTTTTACTTTTTGTAATTTTGAATTTTATTTTATTTTTTTATACAGCAGGTTCTTTTTGGTTATCTATTTTATACATATAAATGTATACATGCCAATCCCAATCTCTCAATCCTCCCACCACCACCCCCCAACAGCTTTCCCCCCTTGGTGTCCATACGTTTGTTGTCTACATCTGTTGCTCTATTTCTGCCTTAAAAAACGGTTCATCTGTATAATTTTTCTAGGTTCCACATATATGCATTAATATACAAGATTTGTTTTTCTATTTCTGACTTACTTCACTCTGTATGACAGTCTCTAGATCCATCAACGTCTCTACAAATGACCCAATTTCATTCCTTTTTATGGCTTAGTAATATTCCATTTTATATTTGTACCACATCTTTATGCATTCGTCTGTCTGTGGGCATTTAGGTTGCTTCCATTACCTGGATATTGTAAATAGTGATGCAATGAACATTGAGGTGAATGTCTCTTTTTGATTTATGGTTTTGTCTGGGTATATGCCCAGTAGTGGGATTGCTGTATCATATGGTAATTCTATTCTTAGTTTTATAAGAAACTCCATAATGTTCTCCACAGTGACTGTATCAATTTACATTCCCAACAATAGTGGAAGAGGGTTCCTTATCTCCACACCCTTTCCAGCATTTGTTGTTTGTAGATTTTCTGATGATGCCCATTCTAACAGGTGTGAGGTGATACACCATGGATGAGTCTATTTCGTTGAGCAAAGAGTAGGTCTTGTCTATTACATATTTGGCTTATGGAATGGTATGTGTGCTAATTTCAAGCTCTGGTTTTATACAGCACCCCAACTCAACTTTCCCCTTAAGCAAGCATAAGTTTTTATCTAAATGTGAGACTGTTTGGTTTTGTAATTCAGTTTATGTGTAGCCAAGTTTACACTCCCTCTATTAGTGATATCTTATGATAATTATCTTTCTCTGTGTGACATATTTCTCTTAGAATCATCATACTTAAATCCACTCAATTTGCTGCTACAGGCCTGATGACATTGATTTCATTGCTGAGTGATATTCCATTGTACGTAAGTAGCACAACTCCTTTATCCATTTTTTTCTTTCTGGGATATTTAATTTGTACTGGACTCGAGGTTCTTGTAAACACAGCAGCCCTAAATTTTGTGTTGGCTGTGTCTTGTTGATTTTAATTTTCCTAAGCTATAGGGCCAAAAGTGGAAGTGCCCTAGTCTCCGTAGCTTTGTTTTTCAGATGTTTCAGGATACACCATAAACATCTCCAGAGTGTCTGTTGGCAATTTACATCCCGCCCATCAGCATAACAAGGCTCCCTGTTCTCCATGGCCTGTCCTGTGTTTCTGGTTTTTACACTTTTTTCAGATGGCCCTTTTGACGAATGGGAAATGAGACTTCATTGTAGTACGGATTTCCATTGCTCGAGTGCTTGGTTGGCCAAAAAGGGCATATGCGTTTTTTCCTGAATATATTCAGGAAAAAATGTATACGCACTGTTCGTCCAAGTGCATCACTGTCGAAGATCTGCCGCTTTTCACATGTTTTAAATGCAATTCCAATCTACCTCCTGAAATATGATTCCTCAATTCTGCCTCGTTTTCAAGTCCTCTTTGCAGACTTACTTCAATATATTTTTGCCAATAGCTGTCATTTATAATTCTGCAGGTTTGTGAATTACAGTGCCCGTGATTTCCTTTCTTAACTCGCTTCCTTGAAAGCTGGCCACAAAACCGCAGGTTTGCTTCAGGCCGTAATCAGGGTGTGGCACGGCACTCTGAGCCTTTGGTTAATTCCTCTTCCTGGTGGGAAATTAGAGTTAAATGTGCCCCTCCAGACACCTGCCTCACTCCCAGCCCCTTGGTGATGTGTGTCCTCTGGTTTGAGGCCACATGTGATGGGTTCCTCATCTTTTGATGATGTGGCCCCACTGGTGTGAGGACACTCCTGCCTGCTTCCCATCCCCTTGGTGATGCGGTCCCTCCGGCGAGAGTCTGATCCTGGTTGGGTTCCTCACACTTCTGTGAGGTGGGCCCTCTTCTCTGAGGTCACTCCTGCCTGGCTAGCACACCCCGCCTTGGCGAAGTCGGACCTCTGGTGGCAGTTGGAGCCTGCTGGGAGCCTCCTCCCCTCGGTGATGAGGCCCTCTGGCATCAGGCCCTAACTGCTGGGTTCCCACATTTTCTGATACGTCCTAAGTGGTGCGAGGGCACTCCTGCCAGGTTCCCATCCCCATGGGCATGTGGGCCTTCTGCTCTAAGGTCCCAACACCTGTGTTGTTCACCATTTCATGATGTTGGCTCTCTGGTGTTAGTTCACTCAGGCCTAGATCCCATAGACTCTGTGCTCTGAGCCGCCTGCTGGGAGGTTCCTACTGCTGAATTCCTTACCTTTTCTATTCTTTGGGTCCTGTGTTTTCATGCTCCTCCTTCCTGACTCACTCCCAGCCCCTTTGTGATGTAGGTCCTCTGGTTTGAGGCCACATGTGCCGGTTTCCTCACCTTTATTGATGTGGCCCCACTGGTGTGAGGACACTCCTGCCTGGTTCCCATCCACTTGGTGATGGGGGCCCTCTGGTGAGAGCCTGATCCTGGCTGGATTCCTCACCCTTCTGTGAGGTAGACCCTCTGCTGTGAGGTCACTCCTGCCTGGCTGGCACACGTCACCTTGGCGATGTGGGCCCTCAGTTGGGAGTTGGTGCCTGCTGGGAGTCTCCTCCCCTCGGTAATGAGGGCCCTCTGGCGTCAGGCCCTAACTCATGGGCTCCCAAAATTTTCTGATGTGCGCCCTGTCGTGCGAGTACACTCCTGCCGGGGTCCCATGCCCATGGGGATGTTGGCTTTCTGCTCTGAGGTCCCAACGGCTGGGTTGCTCACAGTGTCAGAACGTGGGCCCTCTGCTGTGAGTTCACTCCGGCATGGATCCCATAGCCTCGGTGCTCTGGGCCACCTGCTTGGAGCTTCCAGCGGCGGGGTTCCTCACCTTTTTATTCTATGGGCCCTCTGTTGTGAGTCTCCTCCTGCATGCCTCACTCCCAGCCCTTTCGTGATGTGTGTCCCCTTATTTGAGGCCACATGTGCTGTGTTCCTCACCTTTGGCTGATGTGGCCCCACTGGTGTGAGGACACTCCTGCCTGGTTTCCATCCCCTTGGTGATGTGGGCCCTCTGGTTAGAGTCTGATCCTGGTTGGGTTCCTCACACTTCTGTGAGGTGGGCCCTCTGCTGTGAGGTAACTCCTGCCTGGCTTGCTCCCATTGCCTTGGTGACGTCGGCCCTCTGGTGGCATTTGGAGCCTGCTGGTAGCCTCCTCTCCTCGGTGATGAGGGCCCTCTGGCGTCAGGCCCTAACTGCTGGGTTCCCACATTTTCTGATACGTGTTAAGTTGTGCGAGGACACTCCTGCGAGGTTCCTATCCCCATGGGGATGTGGGTCTTCTGCTCTGAGGTTCCACCGGCTGGGTTGCTCACAGTTTCATGATGTGGGCCCTCTGCTGTGAGTTCACTGTGGCCTGGATCCCATAGACTCCGTGCTCTGGGCCACCTGCTGGGAGGTTCAAACTGCTGGATTCCTCACATTTTTTATTCTGTGGGCCCTGTGTTGTTAGGCTACTCCTGCTTGCCTCACTCGGAGCACCTTGGAAATGTGGGTCCTCTGGTTTAGGCCACATGTGCTGGGTTCCTCACCTTTCTATAATGTGGCCACACTGGTGTGAGGACACTGCTGCCTTTTTCCGATCCCCTTGGTGATGTGGGCTCTCTGGTGAGAGTCTTATCCTGGCTGGTTTCCTCACCCTTCTGTGAGGTAGACCCTCTGCTGTGAGGTCACTCCTGCCTGGCTGGCACACATCACCTTGGCGACGTGGGCCCTCAGTTGGGAGTTGGTGCCTGCTGGGGGTCTCCACCCCTCGGTAATGAGGGCCCTCTGGCGTCAGACCCTAACTCCTGGGCTCCCAAAATTTTCTGATGTGCGCCCTGTGGTGCGACTACACTCCTGCCAGGTTCCCAACCGCATGGGAATGTGGGCCTTCTGCTCTGAGGTCCCAACGGTGGGTTGCTCAGTTTCATGATGAGGGTCCTCTGGTGTGAGTTCACTCCGCCCTGGATCCAATAGCCTCGCTGCTCCTGGCTGCCTGCGGGGATGTTCCAACTGCGGGATTCCTCACCTTTTTTCTTCTATGGGCCCTCTGTTTTGAGACTCCTCCTGCCTGCCTGACTCCCAGCCCCTTGGTGATGTGTGTCCTCTGGTTTGAGGCTACGTGTGCTGGGTCCCTCACCTTTCGATTATGTGACCCCACTGGTGTGAGGACACTCCTGCCTGGTTCCTATCCCCTTGGTGATGTGGGCCCTCTGGTGAGAGTCTGATCCTGGCTGGGTTCCTCACCCTTCTGTGAGGTGGACCCTCTGCTGTGAGGTCACTCCTGCCTGGCTGGCACACCCCACCTTGGCAACGTCGGACCTCTTGTGGCAGTTGGAGCCCGCTGGGAGCTTCCTCTCCTCGGTGATGAGGGCCCTCTGGCGTCAGGCCCTAACTTCTGGGCTCCCAAAATTCTCTAATGTGCGCCCTGTGGTGCGAGTACACTCCTGCCAGGTTCCCAACCACATGGGAATGTGGGCCTTCTGCTCTGAGGTCCCAACGGCTGGGTTGCTCACAGTTTCATGATGAGGGCCCTCTGTTTTGTGTTCAGTCAGGCCTGGATCCCATATCCTCGCTGCTCCTGGCCACCTGCTGGGAGGTTCCAACTGCGGGATTCCTCACCTTTTTTATTCTATGGGCCCTCTGTTTTGAGGCTCCTCCTGCCTGCCTCACTCCCAGCCCCTTGGTGATGTGTGTCCTCTAGTTTGAGGCCACGTGTGCTGGGTCCATCACATTTCGGTGATGTGGCCCCACTGGTGTGAGGACACTCCTGCCTGGTTTCCATTCCCTTGGTGATGTGGGCCCTCTGGTGAGAGTCTGATCCTCTTTGGGTTCCTCACACTTTTGTGTGGTTGGCCCTCTGCTCTGAGGTCACTCCTGCCTGGCTGGCACACACCGCATTGGCGACGTCAGCCCTCTGGTAGCAGTTGGAGCTTGCTGGGAGCCTCCTCTCCTCAGTGATGAGGGCCCTCTGGCGTCTGGCCCTAACTGCTGGGCTCCCCACATTTTCTGATGTGTGCCCACTGGTGCGATGACACTCCTGCTTGGTTCCCTCCCCCATGGGGATGTGGGCCTTGTGCTCTGAGGTCACAACGGCTGGGTTGCTTACAGTATCACGATGAGGGCCCTCTGTTGTGAGTTCATCACTGCCTGGATCCCATAGCCTCGGTGATCTGGGCCGCCTGCTGGGATGTTCCAACGGCTGGATTCCTCACCTTTTTTATACAACGGGCCATGTGTTGGGAGGTTAATCCTGCCTGCCTTGCTCCGAGACCCATGGTGATGTGGGTCCTCTGGTTTGAGGCCACATGTGCTGGGTACCTCAACTTTCGATGATGTGGTCCCACGGGTGTGAGGACACTCCTGCCTGGTTCCCAGCCCCTTGCTGTTGTGGGCACTCTGGTGAGGGTCTGATCCTTCCTGGGTTCCTTAGCCTTCTGTGAGGTGGGCTCTCTGATGTGACGTCACTCCTGCATGGCTGGCTCACGTCGCCTTGGCGACGTGGGTCTTCTGTTGGCCACTGAAGCATACTGGGAGCCTCCTACCCTCTTTAATGAGGGCCCTGGAAAAAACGCATATGCCCTTTTTGACCAGGTGCAACATTGTCGACATTCTGCCTCTTTTCCTATGCTTTAAGTGCAATTCCAGTCTACCCCCTGAAATCGTTTTCCTGAAATTCTGCCCCGCTTTCAAGTCCTCTTCGAAGACTTACTTCAATACATTTTTGGATGATAGCTGTCATTCATCCCTCTGCAGGTTTGTGAATTACAGTGCCCCTGAGCTCCTTTCTTCAACTCGCTTTCTTGTGAGCTGGCCGCAAAACCGCAGGATTGCTTCAGGCCCTAATCTGGTTCCGGCAGGGCACGCTGAGCCTTTGGTTAATCCCTCTTCCTGGTGGGAAATGAGCGTTCCATTTGCCCGTGCAGACACCTACAGCTAGTCTCTCATTGGTTCTCCCTATTCCTGTTCATCTTACGCAGAAATTGCAAACTGTGCCAAACAGGAGGTTAAAGGCACTGACTCTCCAAGTGGGGAGAGTGTTAGTAAAGCGTCTGGAATGGTGAACCCGAGTACCAGGGTACGAAACCTGAGATGCATTTGAAAACGTTTCCCAATCACACGGTGGACCATACTCTGGGTTTCCCATGCATGTTTTAGCTGCAGGAAGATTCCCTAAAACCTGGAGAGTTGGGACCCATGGAATGGCTACCATGAAGTATGACTTCAAAGGGTCTGCGTTTGCTCACCGAACCTCACCATTGCAATCAGCCTGAAGTGTCCAGCCTTATGTCTCAACCAGCTTTGGGTGTAGAGGTGGTAAATCCAGGTTGCATCACAAGCCCTGAATGAATTATTTAAGAATTGCTCTGTATTTCACTGTCATTGTGTTTTGTTTTTGAAATTTATTTTGATAATGGGATTTATCGGATTTTCACTGCTGCGTTTAGGCCGCTGTACACACGGTTGATTTCCTTATGGAGACATATAAATCCATGGGTCTTAAGATTCTTACTTGTCAGGTATATTCCGAGACGTTGAATATGGGGTGTTGAGTCCATTTCGTTGAGCAAGGAGTAGGTCTGGTCTATTATATATTTGGCTTATGGAACGATATCTGTGCTAATTTCAATCTCTGGTTTTATGCAGAACCCCAACTCACCTTTCCCCATAAGCAAGCATAAGTTGGTTTTCTAAATTTGAGACCCTGTTCTGTTTTGTAATTCAGTTCATGTGTAGACAAGTTTACCTTCCGTGTATTAGTTATAACTTATGATGTTTCTTTTTCTATGTGACTTATTTCTCGTAGAATCGTCGTACCTGAATCCACTCATTATGCCGCTATGGGCCTGATAACGTAGATCTCATTGCTGAGTGATATTCCATTGTACGTACGTACCACAACTTGTTTATCCATTTTTTGCTTTCTCGGATATTTAACTTGTACCGTAGACGAGGTTCCTGTAAACACAGCCGTCCCAAACTTTGGGGTGGCTGTGTGTTTTTGATTTTAATTTCCCTAAGCTATAGGACCCTAAGTGGAAGTGCCATAGGCTGTGTTGCTTTGTTTCCTACGTGTTTCAGGAAACACCATACACTTCTCCAGAGTGGCTGTTGGCAATTTACATCCCGCCCATCAGCATAACAAGGCTCCCTGTTCTCCATGACCTGTCCTGCCTTTCTGGATTTTACACCTGTTTCAGATGGCCTTTTGGAACGGGGGGCAATGAGACTTCATTGTAGTGCAGATTTCCTTTACACGCTTCCTTGGTTGGCCAAAAAGTGCGTATGCGTTTTTTCCTGAATATATTCAGGAAAAAACGCATACGCCCTTTTTGGCCAAGTGCATCATTGTGGACATTCTGCCTCTTTTCCTATGCTTTAAGTGCAATTCCAGTCTACCCCCTGAAATCGTTTTCCTGAAATTCTGCCCCACTTTCAAGTCCTCTTCGAAGACTTACTTCAATATATTTTTGGACGATAGCTGTCATTCATAACTCTGCAGGTTTGTGAATTACAGTGCCCCTGAGCTCCTTTCTTCAACTCGCTTTCTTGTGAGCTGGCCGCAAAACCGCAGGATTGCTTCAGGCCCTAATCTGGTTCCGGCAGAGCACGCTGAGCCTTTGGTTAATCCCTCTTCCTGGTGGGAAATGAGCGTTCCATTTGCCCGTGCAGACACCTACAGCTAGTCTCTCATTGGTTCTCCCTATTCCTGTTCATCTTGCGCAGAAATTGCAAACTGTGCCAAACAGGAGGTTAAAGGCACTGACTCTCCATGTGGGGAGAGTGTTAGTAAAGTGTCTGGAACGGTGAACCCGAGTACCAGGGGACGAAACCTGAGATGCATTTGAAAACGTTTCCCAATCACACGGTGGACCATACTCTGGGTTTCCCATGCATGTTTTAGCTGAAGGAAGAATCCCTTAAACCTGGAGAGTTGGGGCCCATGGAATGGCTACCATGCAGTATGACTTCAAAGGGTCTGCGTTTGCTCACCGAACCTCAGCAATGCAATCAGCCCGAAGTGTCCAGCCTTATGTCTCACCCAGCTCTGGGTGTAGATGTGGTAAATCCAGGTTGCATCACAAGCCCTGAATGAATTATTTAAGAATTGCTCTCTATTTCACTGTCATAGTGTTTTGTTTTTGAAATTTATTTTGATAATGGGATTTATCGGATTTTCACTGCTGCGTTTAGGCCGCTGTATACACGCTTGATTTCCTTATGGAGACATATAAATCCATGGGTCTTAAGATTCTTAATTGTCAGGTATATTCCCAGGCGTTGAATATGGGGTGTTGAGTCCATTTCGTTGAGCAAAGTGTAGGCCTTGTCTATTATATATTTGGCTTATGGAACGGTATCTGTGCTAATTTCAATCTCTGGTTTTATGCAGCCCCTCAACTCAACTTTCCCCATAAGCAAGCATAAGTTGGTTTTCTATATTTGAGACCCTGTTCTGTTTTGTATTTTAGTTCCTGTGTAGCCAAGTTTACGTTGCGTGTATTAGTGATATCTTATGATGTTTCTTTTCCTGTGTGACATATTTCTCGTAGAATCGTCGTACCTGAATCCACTCATTATGCCGCTACGGGCCTGATGACGTAGATCTCATTGCTGAGTGATATTCCATTGTACGTACGTACCACAACTTCTTTATCCATTTTTTGCTTTCTCGGATATTTAACTTGTACCGTAGACAAGGTTATTGTAAACAGAGCCGTCCCAAACTTTGGGGTGGCTGTGTGTTTTTGATTTTAATTTCCCTAAGCTATAGGACCATAAGTGGAAGTGCCATAGGCTGTGTTGCTTTGTTTCCTACGTGTTTCAGGAAACACCATACACTTCTCCAGAGTGGCTGTTGGCAATTTACATCCCGCCCATCTGCATAACAAGGCTCCCTGTTCTCCATGACCTGTCCTGCCTTTCTGAATTTACACCTGTTTCAGATGGCCTTTTGGAACGGGGGGCAATGAGACTTCATTGTAGTGCAGATTTCCTTTACACGCTTGCTTGGTTGGCCAAAAAGGTCGTATGCGTTTTTTCCTGAATATATTCAGGAAAAAACGCATACGCCCTTTTTGGCCAAGTGCATCATTGTGGACATTCTGCCTCTTTTCCTATGCTTTAAGTGCAATTCCAGTCTACCCCCTGAAATCGTTTTCCTGAAATTCTGCCCAGCTTTCAAGTCCTCTTCGAAGACTTACTTCAATACATTTTTGGATGATAGCTGTCATTCATAACTCTGCAGGTTTGTGAATTACAGTGCCCCTGAGCTCGTTTCTTCAACTCGCTTTCTTGTGAGCTGGCCGCAAAACCGCAGGATTGCTTCAGGCCCTAATCTGGTGCCGGCAGGGCACGCTGAGCCTTTGGTTAATCCCTCTTCCTGGTGGGAAATGAGCGTTCCATTTGCCCGTGCAGACACCTACAGCTAGTCTCTCATTGGTTCTCCCTATTCCTGTTCATCTTACGCAGAAATTGCAAACTGTGCCAAAGAGAAGGTTAAAGGCACTGACTCTCCATGTGGGGAGAGTGTTAGTAAAGCGTCTGGAATGGTGAACCCGAGTACCAGGGAACGAAACCTGAGATGCATTTGAAAACGTTTCCCAATCACACGGAGGACCATACTCTGGGTTTCCCATGCATGTTTTAGCTGAAGGAAGAATCCCTTAAACCTGGAGAGTTGGGAACCATGGAATGGGTACCATGAAGCATGACTTCAAAGGGTCTGCGTTTGCTCAACAAACCTCACCAATACTATCAGCCCGAAGTGTCCAGCCTTATGTCTCACCGAGCTCTGGGTGTAGATGTGGTAAATCCAGGTTGCATCACAAGCCCTGAATGAATTATTTAAGAATTGCTCTCTATTTCACTGTCATTGTGTTGTGTTTTTGAAATTTATTTTGATAATGGGATTTATCGGATTTTCACTGCTGCGTTTAGGCCGCTGTACACACGCTTGATTTCCTTATGGAGACATATAAATCCATGGGTCTTAAGATTCTTACTTGTCAGGTATATTCCCAGGCGTTGAATATGGGGTCTTGATTCCATTTCGTTGAGCAAGGAGTAGGTCTTGTCTATTATATATTTGGCTTATGGAACGGTATCTGTGCTAATTTCAATCTCTGGTTTGATGCAGCTCCCCAACTCACCTTTCCCCATAAGCAAGCATAAGTTGGTTTTCTAAATTTGAGACCCTGTTCTGTTTTGTAATTCAGTTCATGTGTAGCCAAGTTTACGTTCCGTGCATTAGTGATATCTTATGATGTTTCTTTTTCTGTGTCTTATTTCTCGTAGAATCGTCGTACCTGAATCCACTCATTATGCCGCTACAGTCCTGATGAAGTAGAATTCATTGCTGAGTGATATTCCATTTTAAGTACGTACCACAACTTCTTTAACCATTTTTTGCTTTCTCGGATATTGAACTTGTACCGTAGACGAGGTTCTTGTAAAGAGAGCCGTCCCAAACTTCGGGGTGGCTGGGTGTTTTTCATTTTAATTTCCCTAAGCTATAGGACCCTAAGTTGAAGTGCCATAGGCTGTGTTGCTTTGTTTCCTACGTGTTTCAGGAAACACCATACACTTCTCCAGAGTGGCTGTTGGCAATTTACATCCCGCCCATCAGCATAACAAGGCTCCCTGTTCTCCATGACCTGTCCTGCCTTTCTGGATTTTACGCTTTTCTCAGATGGCCCTTTTGACCGGGGGGCAGTGAGACTTCATTGTATTGCAGATTTCCTTTACACGCTTGCTTGGTTGGCCAAAAAGGGCGTATGCGTTTTTTCCTGAATATATTCAGGAAAAAACGCATACGCCCTTTTTGGCCAAGTGCATCATTGTGGACATTCTGCCTCTTTTCCTATGCTTTAAGTGCAATTCCAGTCTACCCCCTGAAATCGTTTTCCTGAAATTCTGCCCCGCTTTCAAGTCCTCTTCGAAGACTTACTTCAATACATTTTTGGACGATAGCTGTCATTCTTAACTCTGCATGTTTGTGAATTACAGTGCCCCTGAGTTCCTTTCTTCAACTCGCTTTCTTGTGAGCTGGCCACAACCCGCAGGATTGCTTCAGGCCCTAATCTGGTTCTGGCAGGGCACACTGAGCCTTTGGCTAATTCCCCTTCCTTGTGGGAAACGAGCGTTCCATTTGCCCGTGCAGGCACCTACAGCTAGTCTCTCATTGGTTCTCCCTATTCCTGTTCATCTTGCGCAGAAATTGCAAACTGTGCCAAACAGGAAGTTAAAGGCACTGACTCTCCATGTGGGGAGAGTGTTAGTAAAGCGTCTGGAACGGTGAACCCGAGTATCAGGGGACGAAACCTGAGATGCATTTGAAAACGTTTCCCAATCACACGGTGGACCATACTCTGGGTTTCCCATGCATGTTTTACCTGAAGGAAGAATCCCTTAAATCTGGAGAGTTGGGACCCATGGAATGGGTACCATGCAGTATGACTTCAAAGGGTCTGGGTTTGCTCACCGAACCTCACCAATGCTATCAGCCCAAAGTGTCAGGCCTTATGTCTCACCCAGCTCTGGGTGTAGATGTGGTAAATCCAGGTTGCAACACAAGCCCTGAATGAATTATTTAAGAATTGCTCTCTATTTCACTGTCATTGTGTTTTGTTTTTGAAATTTATTTTGATAATGGGATTTATCGGATTTTCACTGTTGTGTTTAGGCCGCTGTACACATGCTTGATTTCCTTATGGAGACATATAAATCCATGGGTTTTAAGATTCTTACTTGTCAGGTATATTCCCATGCGTTGAATAAGGGGTGTTGATCCCAATTCGTTGAGCAAGGAGTAGGTCCTGTGTATTATATATTTGGCTTATGGAACGGTATCTGTACTAATTTCAATCTCTGGTTTTATGCAGCACCCCAACTCACGTTTCCTCATAAGCAAGCATAAGTTGGTTTTCTAAATTTGAGACCCTGTTCTGTTTTCTATCTCAGTTCATGTGTAGCCAAGTTTACGTTCCGTGTATCAGTGATATCTTATGATCTTTCTTTTTCTGTGTGATTATTTCTCGTAGAATCATCGTATTTGAATCAAATCATTATGCCGCTAGGGGCCTGATGACACAGATTTCATTGCTGAGTGATATTCCATTGTACGTACGTACCACAACTTCTTTATCCATGTTTTGCTTTCTCGGATATTTAACTTGGACCGTAGACGAGGTTCTTGCAACTGAGCCATCCCAAATTTTGGGGTGGCTGTGTGTTTTTGATTTTAATTTCCCTAAGCTATAGGACCCTAAGTGGAAGTGCCATAGGATGTGTTGCTTTGTTTCCTACATGATCCAGGAAACGCCATACACTTCTCCAGAGTGGCTGTTGGCAATTTACATCCCTCCCATCAGCATAACAAGGCTCCATGTTCTCCATGACCTGTCCTGCCTTTGTGGATTTTACACTTTTTTCAGATGGCCCTTTTGACCGGGGGGCAGTGAGACTTCATTGTAGTGCAGATTTCCTTTACACGCTTGATTGGTTGGCCAAAAAGGGTGTATGCGTTTTTTCCAGAATACATTCAGGAAAAAACGCATATGCCCTTTTTGGCCAAGTGCATCATTGTGGACATTCTGCCTCTTTTCCTATGCTTTAAGTGCAATTCCAGTCTACCCCCTGAAATCGTTTTCCTGAAATTCTGCCCCGCTTTCAAGTCCTCTTCAAAGACTTACTTCAATACATTTTTGGACGGTAGCTGTCATTCATAACTCTGCAGGTTTGTGAATTACAGTGCCCCTGACCTCCTTTCTTCAACTCGCTTTCTTGTGAGCTGGCCGCAAAACCGCAAGATTGCTTCAGTCCCTAATCCGGTTCCTGCAGGGCACGCTGAGCCTTTTGTTAATTCCTCTTCCTGGTGGGAAATGAGCGTTCCATTTGCCCGTGCAGACACCTACAGCTAGTCTCTCATTGGTTCTCCCTATTCCTGTTCATCTTGCGCAGAAATTGCAAACTGTGTCAAACAGGAGGTTAAAGGCACTGACTTTCCAAGTGGGGAGACTGTTAGTAAAGTGTCTGGAACGGTGCACTCGAGTACCAGGGGACGAAACCTGAGATGCATATGAAAACGTTTCCTAATCACACGGTGGACCATACTCTGGGTTTCCCATGCATGTTTTAGCTGAAGGAAGAATCCCTTAAACCTGGAGAGTTGGGGCCCATGGAATGGCTACCATGCAGTATGACTTCAAAGGGTCTGCGTTTGCTCGCCGAACCTCACCAATACTATCCGCCCAAAGTGTCCAGCCTTATGTCTCACCCAGCTCTGGGTGTAGATGTGGTAAATCCAGGTTGCATCACAAGCCCTGAATGAATTATTTAAGAATTGCTCTCTATTTCACTGTCATAGTGTTTTGTTTTTGAAATTTATTTTGATAATGGGATTTATCGGATTTTCACTGCTGCGTTTAGGCCGCTGTACACACGCTTGATTTCCTAATGGAGACATATAAATCCATGGGTCTTAAGATTCTTATTTGTCAGGTATATTCCCAGGCGTTGAATATGGGGTCTTGATTCCATTTCGTTGAGCAAGGAGTAGGTCTTGTCTATTATATATTTGGCTTATGGAACGGTATCTGTGCTAATTTCAATCTCTGGTTTGATGCAGCTCCCCAACTCACCTTTCCCCATAAGCAAGCATAAGTTGGTTTTCTAAATTTGAGGCCCTGTTCTGGTTTGTAAATCAGTTCATGTGTAGACAAGTTTACATTCTCTGTATTAGTGATATCTTATGATGTTTCTCTTTCTGTGTGACTTATTTCTCGTAGAATCGTCGTACCTGAATGCACTCATTATGCCGCTACGGGCCTGATGACGTAGATCTCATTGCTGAGTGATATTCCATTGTACGTACGTACCACAACTTCTTTATCCATTTTTTGCTTTCTCGGATATTTAACTTGAACCGTAGACGAGGTTCTTGTAAACAGAGCCGTCCCAAAGTTTGGGGTGGCTGTGTGTTTTTTATTTTAATTTCCCTAAGCTATAGGACCATAAGTGGAAGTGCCACAGGCTGTGTTGCTTTGTTTCCTACATGATCCAGGGAACGCCATACACTTCTCCAGATTGGCTGTTGGCAATTTACATCCCGCCCATCAGCATAACAAGGCTCCCTGTTCTCCATGACCTGTCCTGCCTTTCTGGATTTTACACTTGTTTCAGATGGCCCTTTTGACCGGGGGGCAGTGAGACTTCATTGTAGTGCAGATTTCCTTTACACGCTTGCTTGGTTGGCCAAAAAGCGCGTATGCGTTTTTTCATGAATATATTCAGGAAAAAACCCATACGACCTTTTTGGCCAAGTGCATCATTGTGGACATTCTGCCTCTTTTCCTATGCTTTAAGTGCAATTCCAGTCTACCCCCTGAAATCGTTTTCCTGAAATTCTGCCCCGCTTTCAAGTCCACTTCGAAGACTTACTTCAATATATTTTTGGACGATAGCTGTCATTCATAACTCTGCAGGTTTGTGAATTACAGTGCCCCTGAGCTCCTTTTTTCAACTCGCTTTCTTGTGAGCTGGCCGCAAAACCGCAGGATTGCTTCAGGCCCTAATCTGGTTCCGGCAGGGCATGCTGAGCCTTTGGTTAATTCCTCTTCCTGATGGGAAATGAGCGTTCCACTTCCCCGTGCAGACACCTAGAGCTAGTCTCTCATTGGTTCTCCCTATTCCTGTTCATCTAGCGCAGAAATTGCAATCTGTGCAAAACAGGAGGTTAAAGGCACTGACTCTCCAAGTGGGGAGAGTGTTAGTAAAGCGTCTGGAACGATGAACCCGAGTACCAGGGTACAAAACCTGAGATGCATTTGAAAATGTTTCCCAATCACACGGTGGACCATACTCTGGGTTTCCCATGCATGTTTTAGCTGAAGGAAGAATCCCTTAAACCTGGAGAGTCGGGACCCATGGAATGGCTACCATGCAGTATGACTTCAAAGGGTCTGCGTTTGCTCACCGAACCTCACCAATGCTATCAGCCCGAAGTGTCCAGCCTTATGTCTCACCCAGCTCTGGATGTAGATTTGGTAAATCCAGGTTGCATCACAAGCCCTGAATGAATTATGTAAGAATTGCTCTCTATTTCACTGTCATTGTGTTTTGTTTGTGAAATTTATTTTGATAATGGGATTTATCGGATTTTCACTGCTGCGTTTAGGCCGCTGTACACACGCTTGATTTCCTTATGGAGACATATACATCCATGGGTCTTAAGATTCTTACTTGTCAGGTATATTCCCAGGCGTTGAACATGTGGTGTTTAGTCCATTTCGTTGAGCAAGGAGTAGGTCGTGTCTATTATATATATGCCTTATGGAATGGTATCTGTGCTAATTTCAATCTCTGGTTTTATACAGCACCCCAACTCACCTTTCCCCATAAGCAAGCATAAGTTGGTTTTCTAAATTTGAGAACCTGTTCTGTTTTGTAATTCAGTTCATGTTTAGACAAGTTTACGTTCCGTGTATTAGTGATATCTTAGGATATTTCTTTTTCTGTGTGACTTATTTCTCGTAGAATCGTCGTACCTGAATCCACTCATTATGCCGCTACGGGCCTGATGACGTAGATCGCATTGCTGAGTGATATTACATTGTACGTACGTACCACAACTTCTTTATCCATTTTGTGCTTTCTCGGATATTTAACTTGTACCGTAGACGAGGTTCTTGTAAACAGAGCCGTCCCAAACTTTGGGGTGGCTGTGTGTTTTTGATTTTAATTTCCCTAAGCTATAGGACCATCAGTGGAAGTGCCATAGGCTGTGTTGCTTTGTTTCCTACGTGTTTCAGGAAACACCATACACTTCTCCAGAATGGCTGTTGGCAATTTACATCCCTCCCATCAGCATAATAAGGTTCCGTGTTCTCCATGACCTGTGCTGCCTTTCTGGATTTTACACTTTTTTCAGATGGCCCTTTTGACCGGGGGGCAGTGAGACTTCATTGTAGTGCAGATTCCCTTTACACGCTTGCTTGGTTGGCCAAAAAGGGCGTATGCGTTTTTTCCTGAATATATTCAGGAAAAAACGCATACGACCTTTTTGGCCAGGTGCATCATTGTCCACATTCTGCCTCTTTTCCTATGCTTTAAGTGCAATTCCAGTCTACCCCCTGAAATCGTTTTCCTGAAATTCTGCCCCGCTTTCAAGTCCTCTTCGAAGACTTACTTCAATACGTTTTTGGATGATAGCTGTCATTCATAACTCTGCAGGTTTGTGAATTACAGTGCCCCTGAGCTCCTTTCTTCAACTCGCTTTCATGTGAGCTGGCCGCAAAACCGCAAGATTGCTTCAGGCCCTAATCTGGTTCCGGCAGGGCACGCGGAGCCTTTGGTTAATTCCTCTTCCTGGTGGGAAATGAGCGTTCCATTTGCCCATGCAGACACCTACAGCTAGTCTCTCATTGGTTCTCCCTATTCCTGTTCATCTTGCGCAGAAATTGCAAACTGTGCCAAACAGGAGGTTAAAGGCACTGACTCTCCAAGTGGGGAGAGTGTTAGTAAATCTCCTGGAAATGTGAACCCGAGTACCAGGGGACGAAACCTGAGATGCATATGAAAACGTTTCCCAGTCACACGGTGGACCGTACTCTGGGGTTCCCATGCATGTTTTAGCTGAAGGAAGAATCCCTTAAACCTGGAGAGTTGGGACCCATGGAATGGGTACCATGCAGTATGACTTCAAAGGGTCTGCGTTTGCTCACCGAACCTCACCAATGCTATGAGCCCGAAGTGTCCAGCCTTATGTCTCACCCAGCTCTGGGTGTAGATGTGGTAAATCCAGGATGCATCACAAGCCCTGAATGAATTATTTAAGAATTGCTCTCTATTTCACTGTCATTGTATTTTGTTTTTGAAATTTATTTTGTTATTGGGATTTATCGGATTTTCACTGCTGCGTTTAGGCCACTGTACAGCCACTTGACTTCCTTATGGAGACATATAAATCCATGGGTCTTAAGTTTCTTACTTGTCAGGTATATTCCCAGGCGTTGAATATGGGGTGTTGAGTCCATTTCGTTGAACAAGGAGTAGGTCTTGTCTATTATATATTTGCCTTATGGAACGGTATCTGTGCTAATTTCAATCTCTGGTTTGATGCGGCACCCCAACTCATCTTTCCCCATAAGCAAGCATAAGTTGGTTTTCTAAATTTGAGACCCTGTTCTGTTTTGTAATTCAGTTCATGTGTAGCCAAGTTTACGTTCCGTGTATTAGTGATATCTTATGATGTTTCTTTTTCTGTGTGACTTATTTCTCGTAGAATCGCCGTATCTGAATCCACTCATTATGCCACTATGGGCCTGATTACGTAGATCTCATTGCTGAGTGATATTCCATTGTACGTATGTACCACAACTTCTTTATCCTTTTTTTGCTTTCTTGGATATTTAACTTGTACCGTAGACGAGGTTTTTTTAAACAGAGCCGTCCCAAACTTTGGGGTGGCTGTGTGTTTTTTATTTTAATTTCCCTAAGCTCTAGGACCCTAAGTGGAAGTGCCATAGGCTGTGTTGCTTTGTTTCCTACTTGATTCAGGAAACACCATACACTTCTCCAGAGTGGCTGTTGCCAATTTACATCCCGCCCATCAGCATAACAATGCTCCATGTTCTCCATGACCTGTCCTGCCTTTCTGGATTTTACACTTTTTTCAGATGTCCTTTTTGACCGGGGGGCAGTGAGACTTCATTGTAGTGCAGATTTCCTTGACACGCTTGATTGGTTGGCCAAAAAGTGCGTATGCGTTTTTTCCAGAATACATTCACGAAAAAACGCATATGCCTTTTTTGGCCAAGTGCATCATTGTGGACATTCTGCCTCTTTTCCTATGCTTTAAGTGCAATTCCAGTCTACCCCCTGAAATCGTTTTCCTGAAATTCTGCCCCGCTTTCAAGCCCTCTTCGAAGACTTACTTCAATACATTTTTGGACGATAGCTGTCATTCATAACTCTGCAGGTTTGTGAATTACAGTGCCCCTGAGCTCCTTTCTTCAACTCACTTTCTTGTGAGCTGGCCGCAAAACCGCAGGATTGCTTCAGGCCCTAATCTGGTTCCGGCATGGCACGCTGAGCCTTTTGTTAATTCCTCTTCCTGGTGGGAAATGTGCGTTCCATTTGCCCGTGCAGACACCTACAGCTAGTCTCTCATTGGTTCTCCCTATTCCTGTTTATCTTGCGCAGAAATTGCATACTGTGTCAAACAGGAGGTTAAAGGCACTGACTTTCCAAGAGGGGAGACTGTTAGTAAAGCATCTGGAACGGTGCACTCGATTACCAGGGGACGAAACCTGAGATGCATATGAAAACGTTTCCCAATCACACGGTGGACCATACTCTAGGTTTCCCATGCATGTTTTAGCTGAACTAAGAATCCCTTAAACCTGGAGAGTTGGGACCCATGGAATGGGTACCATGCAGTATAACTTCAAAGGGTCTGCGTTTGCTCACCGAACCTCACCAATGCTATCAGCCCGAAGTGTACAGCATTATGTCTCACCCAGCTCTGGGTGTAGATGTGGTAAATCCAGGTTGCATCACAAGCCCTGAATGAATTATTTAAGAATTGCTCTCTATTTCACTGTCATTGTGTTGTGTTTGTGAAATTTATTTTGATAATGGGATTTATCGCATTTTCACAGCTGTGTTTAGGCCGCTGTACACAGGCCTGATTTCCTTATGGAAATATATAAATCCATGGGTCTTACGATTCTTACTTGTCAGATATATTCCCAGGCGTTGAATATGGGGTGTTGAATCCATTTCGTTGAGCAAGGAGTAGGTCTTGTCTATTATATATTTGGCTTATGGAACGGTATCTGTGCTAATTTCAATCTCTGGTTTCACGCAGCACCCCAACTCATCTTTCCCCATAAGCAAGCATAAGTTGTTTTTCTAAATTTGAGACCCTGTTCTGTTTTGTAAATCAGTTCATGTGTAGCCAATTTTACGTTCCGTGTATTAGTGATATGTTATGATGTTTCTTTTTCTGTGTGACATATTTCTCGTTGAATCGCCGTATCTGAATCCACTCATTATGCCGCTACGGGCCTGATGACGTAGATCTCATTGCTGAGTGATATTCTATTGTACGTATGTACCACAACTTCTTTATCCATTTTTTGCTTTCTCGGATATGTAACTTGTACCGTAGACGAGGTTCTTGTAAACAGAGCCGTCCCAAACATTGCGGTGGCTGTGTGTATTTGATTTTAATTTCCCTAAGCTATAGGACCACAAGTGGAAGTGCCATAGGCTGTGTTGCTTTGTTTCCTACGTGTTTCAGGAAACACCATACACTTCTCCAGAGTGGCTGTTGGCAAATTACATCCCGCCCTTCAGCATAACAAGGCTCCCTGTTCTCCGTGACCTGTCCTGCCTTTCTGGATTTTACACATTTTTCAGATGGCCCTTTTGACGGGGTCAGTGAGACTTCATTGTAGTGCAGATTTCCTTTACACGCTTGCTTGGTTGGCCTAAAAGGGCGTATGCGTTTTTTCCTGAATATATTCAGGAAAAAACGCGTATGCACTTTCTGGCCAAGTGCATCATTGTCGACATTCTGCCTCTTTTCCCTTGCTTTAAGTGCAATTCCAGTCTACCCCCTGAAATCGTTTTACTGAAATTCTGCCCCACTTTCAAGTCCTCTTCGAAGTCTTACTTCAATACATTTTTGGACGATAGCTGTCATTCATAACTCTGCAGGTTTGTGAATTACAGTGCCCCTGAGCTCCTTTCATCAACTCGCTTTCTTGTGAGCTGGCCGCAAAACCGAAGGATTGCTTCAGGCCCTAATCTGGTTCCAGCAGGTCACGCTGAGCCTTTGGTTAATTCCTCTTCCTGGTGGGAAATGAGCGTTCCATTTGCCCGTGCAGACACCTACATCTAGTCTCTCATTGGTTCTCCCTATTCCTGTTCATCTTGCGCAGAATTTGCCAACTGTGACAAACAGGAGGTTAAAGGCACTGACTCTCCAAGTGGGGATAGTGTTAGTAAAGCGTCTGGAACGGTGCACCCGAGTACCAGGGGACGAAACCTGAGATGCATTTGAAAACGTTTCCCAATCACACGGTGGACCATACTCCGGGTTTCCCATGCATGTATTAGCTGAAGGAAGAATCCCTTAAACCTGGAGAGTTGGGACCCATGGAATGGCTACCATGCAGTATGACTTCAAAGGGTCTGCGTTTGCTCACCGAACCTCACCAATGCTATCAGCCCGAAGTGTCCAGCCTTATGTCTCACCCAGCCCTGGGTGTAGATGTGGTAAATCCAGGTTGCATCACAAGCCCTGAATGAATTATTTAAGAATTGCTCTCTATTTCACTGTCATTGTGTTTTGTTTTTGAAATTTATTTTGATAATGGGATTTATCGGATTTTCACTGCTGCATTAAGGCCGCTGTACACATGCTTGATTTCCTTATGGAGACATATAAATCCATGGGTCTTAAGATTCTTACTTGTCAGGTATATTCCCAGGCGTTGAATATGGGGTGTTGAGTCCATTTCGTTGAGCAAGGAGTAGGTCTTGCCTATTATATATTTGGCTTATGGAACGGTATCTGTGCTAATTTCAATCTCTGGTTTGATGCAGCACCCCAACTCACCTTTCCCCATAAGCAAGCATAAGTTGGTTTTCTAAATTTGAGAACCTGTTCTGTTTTGTAATTCAGTTCATGTGTAGCCAAGTTTACGTTCCGTGTATTAGTGATATCTTATGATGTTTCTTTTTCTGTGTGACTTATTTCTCGTAGAATCGTCGTACCTGAATCCACTCATTATGCCGCTACGGGCCTGATGACGTAGATCTCATTGCTGAGTGATATTCCATTGTACGTACGTACCACAACTTCTTTATCCATTTTGTGCTTTCTCAGATATTTAACTTGTACCGTAGACGAGGTTCTTGTACACAGAGCCGTCCCAAACTTTGGGGTGGCTGTGTGTTTTTGATTTTAATTTCCCTAAGCTATAGGACCATAAGTGGAATGCCATAGGCTGTGTTGCTTTGTTTCCTACGTGTTTCAGGAAACACCATACACTTCTCCAGAGTGGCTTTTGGCAATTTACATCCCACCCATCAGCATAATAAGGTTCCCTGTTCTCCATGACCTGTGCTGCCTTTCTGGATTTTACACTTTTTTCAGATGGCCCTTTTGACCGGGGGGCAGTGAGACTTCAATGTAGTGCAGATTTCTTTACACACTTGCTTGGTTGGCCAAAAAGGGCGTATGCGTTTTTTCCTGAATATATTCAGGAAAAAACGCATACGCCCTTTTTGGCCAAGTGCATCATTGTGGACATTCTGCCTCTTTTCCTATGCTTTAAGTGCAATTCCAGTCTACCCCCTGAAATCGTTTTCCTGAAATTCTGCCCCGCTTTCAAGTCCTCTTCGAAGACTTACTTCAAAACATTTTTGGACGATAGCTGTCATTCATAACTCTGCAGTTTTGTGAATTACAGTGCCCCTGAGCTCCTTTCTTCAACTCGGTTTCTTGTGAGCTGGCCGCAAACCCACATGATTGCTTCAGGCCCTAATCTGGTTCCGGCATGGCATGCTGAGCCTTTGGTTAATTCCTCTTCCTGGTGGGAAATGAGCATTAAATTTGCACGTGCAGACACCTACAGCTAATCTCTGATTGGTTCTCCTTTTTCATGTTCACCTTGCGCAGAATTTCCAAACTGTGCCAAACAGGATGTTAAAGGCACTGACTTTCCAAGTGGAGAGAGTGTTAGTAAAGGGTCTGGAATGGTGAACCCTTGTAAAAGGGGACGAAAACTGAGATGCATTTGAAAACGCTTCCCAGTCACACGGTGGACCATACTTTGGGTTTCCCATGCATGTTTTAGCTGAAGGAAGAATCTCTTAAACCTGGAGAGTTGGGACCCATGGAATGGGTACCATGCAGTATGACTTCAAAGGGTCTGCATTTGCTCATCGTACCTCACCATTGCTATCCGCCCGAAGTTTCCAACCTTATGTCTCACTCAGCTCTTGGTGCAGATGTGGTTAATCCAGGTTGCATCACAAGCTCTGAATGAATTATTTAAGAATAGCTCTCTATTTCACTGTCATTTTGTTTTTTTTTTGTAATTCATTTTGATAATTGGATTTATCGGATTTTCTCTGCTGCGTTCATAAATCTATACACACGCTTGATTTTCTTACGGAGACATATAAATCCATGGGTTTGAAGATTCTTACTAGTCAGGTGTATTCCTAGGCGTTGAATATGGGGTGTTTAGTCCATTTCGTTGAGCAACTGGTAGGTCTTGACTATTACATATTTGGCTTATGGATAGGTATCTGTGCTAATTTCTATCTCTGGTTTTATGCAGCACCCCAGCTCTCCTTTATCCTTAAGCAAGCATATGTTGGTTTTCTAAATTTGAGACCCCATTCTGTTTTGTAATTCAGTTCATTTGTAGCCACGTTTACATTCCATGTATTAGTAATATCGTGTGTCTTTTTCTTTTTGAATTATGTGACTTCGAATGATCATACGTAACTCCTCTGTGGTTGTTACAACTGGCCATATTTCATTGATTTCCAGGCTGAGTAATATTCCACTCTACATAAGTGCCACATCTCTATCCATTTTTTCCCTCCAGAGACTTATAAATTATATCCTAGTCGAGGATCTTTTAAACATAGAGGCGGTAAATATTGGGGTGCCTGTGTCCTCTCGATTTTTGTTTTTCCCAAGATATACGTCCATGAGTGCAAGTGCCCTGTGCTCTGTAGCTCATTTTTTAGATGCTTTAGTAAACACAATACACTTCTCCAGAGTGACCGTTGGCAATATACATTTCCAGTATAAGCCTCAGAGGGCTCCCTTTTCTCCTTGCCCTGTCCTGCATTTCTGGTGTTTACACTTTATGAGGAAGGCTCTTCTGACTGATGCGAAGTGATATGTTTTGTAGTATTGATTTCCAGTGCCCACCTGTTTGGTTGGCTAAAAAAGTGTATGCCCTTTTCTTGAATACATACAGAAAAAGACGCATACACCCTTTTTGGCCAATTGCAATGTTGGCAATGTTCAGCCCCTTTTCTTGTGCTTAATGGCGAGTCCTTTCTACCTCTTCCAATCCCTTTCCTGCCATTCTCCGTTGCTTACAAGTCCTTTCCTCTGACTTTCCTCAAGACATTTTTCAGTGATAGATATTTTCAACTCTGCAGTTTCGTGAATTTTAGTGTCCCTGAGTTCCATTTTTCAACTTGTGTTTATTGGAACTGGCCACAAAGCAGTGGAATTTCCTCAAGCCCTATTCTGTGTCCATGGGCAACCCTAGCCTTTGGTCAATTCGTCTTCCTGATTGGAAATAAGAGTGACATGTGCCTGTCCGAACACCTAGGACTTGTCTCTCATTGTTCCTCCTCCTTCTGCTTCATCCTCTGGACAAATTCCAAACTGTCTGCAAGAGGATGTTGACAGTGCTGACATCTCCAAGTGGGGAGACTGTTCGTAAAGACGCTGGAGGGGTGAACCCGAGCACCAGGAGATGAGGAGATGAGATGCCTTTTCCAAACTCTTCCCGATCAGACAGTATACCATCCTCTGGGTGTGACAGGCATGTTTTAGCTGTAGGAAGTGTCCCATTCATGTGAGGAGAACACCAGGGCTTTTACAAATTCAGTGTCTCTCCACAACCCAAACTGGGGAATTTTTTAAGCTACGGCTACACATATGTTCATTAAGGGCCTTGGGAAGTAGGCAGAGTCCAAACTTTAGATGATTGAAGTCTTCAGGGTCAGAAGCACTCACCACCGGCTTCCCTTAGGTTCCATTTTAACTGTCATTAATAGATGATGTCAATAAAAATATCTATTCTTTTTCAGATTATTTCCCCTTATAGGTTATTGTAAAATATTGAGTGTAGTTCCCGGTGCTATACAGTAGTTCCTTGTTGATGATCGATTTTATACATAGCAGTGTGTATGTGTTAATCCCAAACTGTTAATTTATCCCTCCTCCCACCTTTCCCCTTTGGTAATAATAAATTATAAGATTTTATACTTCTCAGAATTGGGGGAACTGAAAGAGAGGTATCATTTTCAATGGAAAAGCATTTAAAACAAGACTGAAGCTTTAACCAAGATTTTTAGATGTACATCCTTGGAAAGAAATCACTTCGTTTCTCTAATATTGACCTGACAAATAAGACAAACCTTTTCACTGAACTTGCTTCTAATAAAGTGATGGAAATATCAAATGGGAGTGTTAGAAACATCTTATTTTACCCGAGCCTTATACACTGTTCTATGTTAATTACAGTTTGGCTCAAACATCTGTTCATTGAAGTTACAATGTTCTCAATTTCTGTTACTGATCCTCCAGAGTGGACCCCAACAAGTGTCCCCCTGCCCAGTGTCATTGGAGCCAACAGATTGAGACTGAGTTTGGTTCAGAAGCAAAGGAAACTTTATATTTTGATCAGAGAATGGAGAGGTGAGAGCATGTGCTACCCCGTGGGCTGTGGGCTGGGCTGCTGTGTAGAGATCCTGTCAGAGTCAGTGGGAGGGAGGGGGCGGAGCTCTCGAGGGCCCGGTTGGCTGCAGCTCAGGCTCTATATCACGGAGTGTGCACTGTGTCCCAGGAGCTGAGGTGTCGACCCAGCCATTCCGCACTAGGAAATCTGGTCTGAAGTGCCGGCTGTTGAACCTCTGTATGCGGGACCCTAGGAGCACGTGAAATTAGACAAAGCACAAAGGATAAAAAAGGTTAGACTTTATTTTATTGCCCAGATTCTATTTTTATCTCCCAGGGATTTTTAAGGGGCTTTGCCTGGGAAAAAGCCCTCTTCTGCCTTTTTTCCCCTTCCTCATTCTTAGAGTGCTGAGGGTGCAGACCCTTCTTCTGTAACTGCTGAGTGCTGAGTTAGGAGCCCTCATACCCGTGGGCGAGGGTCAGAACTTCTCCCCAGCAGCCTCCAGGTGACGTTGATGGTCCCCAGGCCTCCTGCCTCCCCGCTCGTCCGCCTGAGCACCAGTATTGGAAGCGTTATAGATTCTAATGACCTTTAAGGGTCCAGGAAGGAGATGTGCAGTGACGCTGTGAGGTCCAGTTTAACCCCGCCCTGCATTTGTTTGGCCACCTTAGGCTGACCGTTTCTGCCAGCCTAGATGCTCTGACCAGTAGCCTGCACTTTCTTCAATTAGGCCCCTGAATTAACGTAAAAACAGCACCAGGTGTCAGGACCCTGCCTGCTCAACTCCCAGACAGTCCAGGGTCAGTGGTGATGAAGGACCATGATGGCCACTGAGTCAACAGCCTTTTGAAGTAAACAGGAGTCCAGCCGGTCTTATTGGCCACCATCATCACAGTGTCTGTAGGCTCTTCTATGGTGACAGCGTGATATACGTTTCCCCCGCCAAGATTATTAGGTCCGCTCTGGGTGCAGTAAGTCCTGCAAGCAGTAGTCTACTCTTTTGGGACACACTCTTGTTGTTTTATGAGAGAAACTCCAGGTCAAGTGATGGTCACATGAGTCGTCATGGTGCCCCTTTACCCCGGTTATCTCTCTGGAGGTTGGAGTTGGAGGGCCTCCTCACTCGAGGTCAGTGTGCCCACGGAGCAAACCCTGCAACTTCAGGGCATGTTTGGGGTTAGGGTCACCACGTGGGGTCCTTTTCCCTTAGGAGGGAGGTGGCCTTTTGTGCTGCTGATTTCCAGGTTTTCAGATACCGCCAGTATCTTGGCCAGATGTGGCGGTGGGCCAAGCCCATTGGTGACCGTAGTTTATCCTACCGGGATGGCATTCTTGCATTGTTCCATTTCAAGTGGTCCCAGTTTTTGCACTAATACTCCAATAGCGATTCACCATTCACCAGGAATGTAAAGGTCAAAGGGTTTAGCTAAATTAGGGAGTTCCAGGGCAAGGGTCTGAATTGACTGCTCTTTCCATTCTTGAAAGGCCACTTCTGGATTCTATTCAAAAGGATCATCATCTTTTCCTTTCAGTGTTTCATATAGAGACCCAGCTAGTACACTGTAGTTAGGGATCCAGAAGCACCAACCCTGGCCTCCCCAGGAACCCCTAAGCTGTCTTCTAGTTTTAGAAATGGGTAAGGCTGTAAATTGTTTCTTCCCTTTCCTGAGATGGGCTTCTCCGACCTTCTGTGAGAATGAAGCCCAGGCAGGTCACCGTAGTCTGTGATATTTGAGCTTTTTATTTGACAACTTCTATCCTTTATTGGCTTGGTAGTTCAGAGGTCTCCTTAGTAGGGCTGGCGATCAGAATGTCGTCTGCATATTGAAGGAGTGTTTCCTTTTCCAGAGGTAGAACTTTTAGGTCTTTAACTGAGCTTTCCCCAAAGATGGTGTGGGAATTTTTGAACCCTTGGGGCAACACGGCCCAGAAGTATTGTTTTAGTTGTATGTTGAGTCCTGCCACTCACAAGCCAAAATTTCTTGTGACTCTGGGACTAATAGAATACAAAAGAAGGCATCATTGAAGACTAATACAGAATACCATGTCCCGGTGGTTGGTAGAATGACCAGCAGGGTGTAGGATTTAGGAACTACTGGAGGTATATCCTCGGTGGCTTCACTGACTGTCCTGACATCCTTTACCAGGACTCCAGCAGCCCATGGGGCTCTCGAGGTCAGGCCAATCCCAGGATATGGAGCTCACCTGGGCAGGTACCCCACCCCCACCGCAGCCCACGGTGCTCTCCTGTTCAGGTCCCTCCCAGGATATGGGGTTCCCTGGGCAGGTTCCCCTGCAGCCCATGGGGCTCTCATGGTCAGGCCCCTCCCAGGATACAGAGCTACCCTTGCAGTTACCCTGGCAGGGCTGGGCACACAGGTACCGTGCACATCGCCCTCATTGCAGAGCACTTCCAGCTCACCTGTCACTCAGATCTGACACAGAGCACCACAGAGCAGGACTTGAACTAAGAAACAGCAGCTCCAACAGGTCTGTGACCCTGGGCATCACTCTGTGTGGCCTCCCTCCACCTGGTCTTCCAGAGATTTCCACTGCACCTGGGGCACCAGGCCTCTGTCTCCACCCACCACCCACCCCTCCTCTCCCTGACTCCTGGGTTCCTCTCATTAGGAGAGGGTTTTCTTGAAGTTGTCTCCCACTCATGGGCCAGATAATATAATTAGAAAACAAGCCAGAGCTGCAACCCCTTGTCTATCCTGACTCTCAGGAGCCCACACCTGTTCCTTGGACCTGGCCGATTCAGCAAGTTCCAGTTTCTGCAACTGTGAGCGCCTGAGGGGTGATTATTGGCTGGCCTGGGAAGCCTGACCGTGCCGGCCAGCCCTCCCCAGGTGTGCCTGTTTGAGATCAATATAAACACCGCTCCAGGCAGCAAGAGCCCCTGCAGCTGTGCCTGACGCCATTTTCTCTGCCCTGTCAGCAGTCTTGGGGCTGGACTGGTGGGAGGGAGTGAGAGGCCACGGCTTTGTGGGTGGTCCAGTGTGACTGGGGCTCTGCTGGACTTTCTGCAGCAGTTACCAAGATGCCACCTGCTAAAGAAGAGGATGTGTCACCCATACCTGCCTCTGGAATTTCTCCCTGGGCAGAGGTGAGTGAGGAAGAAAGCAGTGGGGGCCCGGACAGCAGGGGTATCTCAGGCAGGGAAATGGAAAGCTTCCAGAAGAGTACCCAGGGCCAGGACCATCCTGGCTGGCCTGCAGGCACCAAATCGGCTGGCATGCTGTCGCTCATGTGGCTCCATGGCCCTTCCTCTAGGCTTTCAAGTCCTTGTACATATTCAGGTGTTTTACCTGGGAAGGGTGGGAACATTTCAGCAGCAGCTGGCCTGGGGCTCGG
Source organism: Delphinapterus leucas (assembly GCF_059928025.1). Taxonomy (NCBI): domain Eukaryota; kingdom Metazoa; phylum Chordata; class Mammalia; order Artiodactyla; family Monodontidae; genus Delphinapterus; species Delphinapterus leucas. The sequence continues at coordinate 5,406,266 of NW_028322255.1, forward strand.
CCCACATTTACTCACAGATGCCTTGGCACGGTCCCCCAGCTTTGCAATGAGGACGCTTGTTGCGTGGGGCCTGCTGGCTGAATGGGAGATGATTCCCCACCACTGGCCAACTACAGAATTGTTTACAACTGGAGCAAGTGCCCTGATACGGTTTTCCTCTGTGTAACTGGTGGGTTCTGTTTTTTTTTTCTTTTTTTCATTTTTGGTTCAAGGTAGATTTTATTCCTCTTTTTTGTATTTACAGATATAAGCATGGAAATAATTTATTCATATAAATACATGTATGTGAAAGGAAGAATATTTTTTCTGTTTTACTTTTTGTAATTTTGAATTTTATTTTATATTTTTATACAGCCGGTTCTTTTTGGTTATCTATTTTATACATATAAATGTATACATGCCAATCCCAATCTCTCAATCCTCCCACCACCACCCCCCAACAGCTTTCCCCCCTTGGTGTCCACACGTTTGTTGTCTACATCTGTTGCTCTATTTCTGCCTTAAAAAACGGTTCATCTGTATAATTTTTCTAGGTTCCACATACATGCATTAATATACAAGATTTGTTTTTCTATTTCTGACTTACTTCACTCTGTATGACAGTCTCTAGATCCATCAACGTCTCTACAAATGACCCAATTTCATTCCTTTTTATGGCTTAGTAATATTCCATTTTATATTTGTACCACATCTTTATGCATTCGTCTGTCTGTGGGCATTTAGGTTGCTTCCATTACCTGGATATTGTAAATAGTGATGCAATGAACATTGAGGTGAATGTCTCTTTTTGATTTATGGTTTTGTCTGGGTATATGCCCAGTAGTGGGATTGTTGTATCATATGGTAATTCTATTCTTAGTTTTATAAGAAACTCCATAATGTTCTCCACAGTGACTGTATCAATTTACATTCCCAACAATAGTGGAAGAGGGTTCCTTATCTCCACACCCTTTCCAGCATTTGTTGTTTGTAGATTTTCTGATGATGCCCATTCTAACAGGTGTGAGGTGATACACCATGGATGAGTCCATTTCGTTGAGCAAAGAGTAGGTGTTGTCTATTACATATTTGGCTTATGGAATGATATGTGTGCTAATTTCAATCTCTGGTTTTATACAGCACCCCAGCTCAACTTTCCCCTTAAGCAAGCATAAGTTTTTATCTAAATGTGAGACTGTTCGGTTTTGTAATTCAGTTTATGTGTAGCCAAGTTTACACTCCCTCTATTAGTGATATCTTATGATAATTATCTTTCTCTGTGTGACATATTTCTCTTAGAATCATCATACTTAAATCCACTCAATTTGCTGCTACAGACCTGATGACATTGATTTCATTGCTGAGTGATATTCCGTTGTACATAAGTAGCACAACTCCTTTATCCATTTTTTTCTTTCTGGGATATTTAATTTGTACTGGACTCGAGGTTCTTGTAAACACAGCAGCCCTAAATTTTGTGTTGGCTGTGTCTTGTTGATTTTAATTTTCTAAGCTATAGGGCCAAAAGTGGAAGTGCCCTAGTCTCTGTAGCTTTGTTTTTCAGATGTTTCAGGATACACCATAAACATCTCCAGAGTGTCTGTTGGCAATTTACATCCCGCCCATCAGCATAACAAGGCTCCCAGTTCTCCATGCCCTGTCCTGTGTTTCTGGTTTTTACACTTTTTTCAGATGGCCCTTTTGACGAATGGGAAATGAGACTTCATTGTAGTGCGGATTTCCATTGCTCGAGTGCTTGGTTGGCCAAAAAGGGCATATGCGTTTTTTCCTGAATATATTCAGGAAAAAATGTATACGCACTGTTCATCCAAGTGCATCACTGTCAAAGATCTGCCACTTTTCACATGTTTTAAATGCAATTCCAATCTACCTCCTGAAATATGATTCCTCAATTCTGCCTCGTTTTCAAGTCCTCTTTGCAGACTTACTTCAATATATTTTTGCCAATAGCTGTCATTTATAACTCTGCAGGTTTGTGAATTACAGTGCCCGTGATTTCCTTTCTTAACTCGCTTCCTTGAAAGCTGGCCACAAAACCGCAGGGTTGCTTCAGGCCGTAATCAGGGTGTGGCACGGCACTCTGAGCCTTTGGTTAATTCCTCTTCCTGGTGGGAAATTAGAGTTAAATGTGCCCCTCCAGACACCTGCCTCACTCCCAGCCCCTTGGTGATGTGTGTCCTCTGGTTTGAGGCCACATGTGATGGGTTCCTCATCTTGTGATGATGTGGCCCCACTGGTGTGAGGACACTCCTGCCTGCTTCCCATCCCCTTGGTGATGTGGTCCCTCCGGCGAGAGTCTGATCCTGGTTGGGTTCCTCACACTTCTGTGAGTTGGGCCCTCTTCTCTGAGGTCACTCCTGCCTGGCTAGCACACCCCGCCTTGGCGACGTCGGACCTCTGGTGGCAGTTGGAGCCTGCTGGGAGCCTCCTCCCCTCGGTGATGAGGCCCTCTGGCATCAGGCCCTAACTGCTGGGTTCCCACATTTTCTGATACGTCCTAAGTGGTGCGAGGGCACTCCTGCCAGGTTCCCATCCCCATGGGCATGTGGGCCTTCTGCTCTAAGGTCCCAACACCTGTGTTGTTCACCGTTTCATGATGTTGGCTCTCTGGTGTTAGTTCACTCAGGCCTAGATCCCATAGACTCTGTGCTCTGAGCCGCCTGCTGGGAGGTTCCTACTGCTGAATTCCTTACCTTTTCTATTCTTTGGGTCCTGTGTTTTCATGCTCCTCCTTCCTGACTCACTCCCAGCCCCTTTGTGATGTAGGTCCTCTGGTTTGAGGCCACATGTGCCGGTTTCCTCACCTTTATTGATGTGGCCCCACTGGTGTGAGGACACTCCTGCCTGGTTCCCATCCACTTGGTGATGGGGGCCCTCTGGTGAGAGCCTGATCCTGGCTGGATTCCTCACCCTTCTGTGAGGTAGACCCTCTGCTGTGAGGTCACTCCTGCCTGGCTGGCACACGTCACCTTGGCGATGTGGGCCCTCAGTTGGGAGTTGGTGCCCGCTGGGAGTCTCCTCCCCTCGGTAATGAGGGCCCTCTGGCGTCAGGCCCTAACTCATGGGCTCCCAAAATTTTCTGATGTGCGCCCTGTCGTGCGAGTACACTCCTGCCGGGGTCCCATCCCCATGGGGATGTTGGCTTTCTGCTCTGAGGTCCCAACGGCTGGGTTGCTCACAGTGTCAGAATGTGGGCCCTCTGCTGTGAGTTCACTCCGGCATGGATCCCATAGCCTCGGTGCTCTGGGCCACCTGCTTGGAGCTTCCAGCGGCGGGGTTCCTCACCTTTTTATTCTATGGGCCCTCTGTTGTGAGTCTCCTCCTGCATGCCTCACTCCCAGCCCTTTCGTGATGTGTGTCCCCTTATTTGAGGCCACATGTGCTGTGTTCCTCACCTTTGGCTGATGTGGCCCCACTGGTGTGAGGACACTCCTGCCTGGTTTCCATCCCCTTGGTGATGTGGGCCCTCTGGTTAGAGTCTGATCCTGGTTGGGTTCCTCACACTTCTGTGAGGTGGGCCCTCTGCTGTGAGGTAACTCCTGCCTGGCTTGCTCCCATTGCCTTGGTGACGTCGGCCCTCTGGTGGCATTTGGAGCCTGCTGGTAGCCTCCTCTCCTCGGTGATGAGGGCCCTCTGGCGTCAGGCCCTAACTGCTGGGTTCCCACATTTTCTGATACGTGTTAAGTTGTGCGAGGACACTCCTGCGAGGTTCCTATCCCCATGGGGATGTGGGTCTTCTGCTCTGAGGTTCCACCGGCTGGGTTGCTCACAGTTTCATGATGTGGGCCCTCTGCTGTGAGTTCACTGTGGCCTGGATCCCATAGACTCTGTGCTCTGGGCCACCTGCTGGGAGGTTCAAACTGCTGGATTCCTCACATTTTTTATTCTGTGGGCCCTGTGTTGTTAGGCTACTCCTGCTTGCCTCACTCGGAGCACCTTGGAAATGTGGGTCCTCTGGTTTAGGCCACATGTGCTGGGTTCCTCACCTTTCTATAATGTGGCCACACTGGTGTGAGGACACTGCTGCCTTTTTCCGATCCCCTTGGTGATGTGGGCTCTCTGGTGAGAGTCTTATCCTGGCTGGTTTCCTCACCCTTCTGTGAGGTAGACCCTCTGCTGTGAGGTCACTCCTGCCTGGCTGGCACACATCACCTTGGCGACGTGGGCCCTCAGTTGGGAGTTGGTTCCTGCTGGGGGTCTCCACCCCTCGGTAATGAGGGCCCTCTGGCGTCAGACCCTAACTCCTGGGCTCCCAAAATTTTCAGATGTGCGCCCTGTGGTGCGTCTACACTCCTGCCAGGTTCCCAACCCCATGGGAATGTGGGCCTTCTGCTCTGAGGTCCCAACGGTGGGTTGCTCAGTTTCATGATGAGGGTCCTCATGGTGTGAGTTCACTCCGCCCTGGATCCAATAGCCTCGCTGCTCCTGGCTGCCTGCGGGGATGTTCCAACTGCGGGATTCCTCACCTTTTTTCTTCTATGGGCCCTCTTTTTTGAGACTCCTCCTGCCTGCCTGACTCCCAGCCCGTTGGTGATGTGTGTCCTCTGGTTTGAGGCTACGTGTGCTGGGTTCCTCACCTTTCGATTATGTGGCCCCACTGGTGTGAGGACACTCCTGCCTGGTTCCTATCCCCTTGGTGATGTGGGCCCTCTGGTGAGAGTCTGATACTGGCTGGGTTTCTCACCCTTCTGTGAGGTGGACCCTCTGCTGTGAGGTCACTCCTGCCTGGCTGGCACACACCGCATTGGCGACGTCAGCCCTCTGTTAGCAGTTGGAGCTTGCTGGGAGCCTCCTCTCCTCAGTGATGAGGGCCCTCTGGCGTCTGGCCCTAACTGCTGGGCTCCCCACATTTTCTGATGTGTGCCCACTGGTGCGATGACACTCCTGCTTGGTTCCCTCCCCCATGGGGATGTGGGCCTTGTGCTCTGAGGTCACAACGGCTGGGTTGCTTACAGTATCACGATGAGGGCCCTCTGTTGTGAGTTCATCACTGCCTGTATCCCATAGCCTCGGTGATCTGGGCCGCCTGCTGGGATGTTCCAACGACTGGATTCCTCACCTTTTTTATACAATGGGCCATGTGTTGGGAGGTTAATCCTGCCTGCCTTGCTCCGAGACCCATGGTGATGTGGGTCCTCTGGTTTGAGGCCACATGTGCTGGGTACCTCAACTTTCGATGATGTGGTCCCACGGGTGTGAGGACACTCCTGCCTGGTTCCCAGCCCCTTGTTGTTGTGGGCACTCTGGTGAGGGTCTGATCATTCCTGGGTTCCTTACCCTTCTGTGAGGTGGGCCCTCTGATGTGAGGTCACTCCTGCATGGCTGGCTCACGTCGCCTTGGCGACGTGGGTCTTCTGTTGGCCACTGAAGCATACTGGGAGCCTCCTACCCTCTTTAATGAGGGCCCTGGAAAAAACGCATATGCCCTTTTTGACCAAGTGCATCATTGTCGACATTCTGACTCTTTTCCTATACTTTCAGAGGATTTCCCGTCTACCCCCTGAAATCGTAGTCCTGGAATTCTGCCCCACGTTCAAGTCCTCTTTGTAGACATACTTCAATATATTTTTGGATGATAGCTGTCATTCATAACTCTGCAGGTTTGTGAATTACAGTGCCCCTGAGCTCCTTTCTTCAACTCGCTTTCATGTGAGCTGGCCGCAAAACCGCAGGATTGCTTCAGGCCCTAATCTGGTTCCGGCACGGCATGCTGAACCTTTGGCTAATTCCTCTTCCTGGTTGGTAATGAGCGTTAAATTTGCCTATGCAGACACCTACAGCTAGTCTCTCATTGGTTCTCCCTATTCCTGTTCATCTTGCGCAGAAATTGCAAACTGTGCCAAACAGGAGGTTAAAGGCACTGACTCTCCAGGTAGGGACAGTGTAAGTAAAGCGTCTGGAATGGTGAACCCGAGTACAAGGGGACGAAAACTGAGACGCATATAAAAACGTTTCCCAGTCACACGGTGGACCATACTCTGGGATTCCCATGCATGTTTTAGCTGAAGGAAGAATCTTTTAAACCTGGAGAGTTGGGACCCATGGAATGGGTACCATGCAGTATGACTTCAAAGGGTCTGCATTTGCTCACTGAACCTCACCAATGGTATCCGCCCGAAGTGTCCAGCCTTATGTCTCACCCACTTCTAGGTGTAGATGTGGTAACTCCAGGATGCATCACAAGCCCTGAATGAATTATTTAAGAATTGCTCTCTATTTCACTATCATTGTGTTTTGTTTTTGAAATTTATTTTGATATTGGGATTTATCGGATTTTCACGGCTGCATTTATGGCACTGTACACATGCCTGATTCTCTTACGGAGACATATAAATCCATGGGTGTTAAGATTCTTAATTGGCAGGTGTATTGCTAGGCATTGAATATGGGGTGTTTAGTCCATTTGGTTGAGCAAGGAGTAGGTCTTGACTATTAAATATTTGGCTTATGGAACAGTATCTGTTCTAATTTCAATCTCTGGTTTGATGCAGCACCCCAACTCATCTTTCCCCATAAGCAAGCATAAGTTGGTTTTCTAAATTTGAGACCCTGTTCTGTTTTGTAATTCAGTTCATGTGTAGCCAAGTTCACATTCGATGTATTAGTGATATCTTAATGTTTCTTTTTCTGTGTACTTATTTCACTTAGAATCATCGTATCTGAATCCACTCATTATGCCGCGACGGGCCTGATGACATAGATTTCATTGCTGAGTGATATTCAATTGTACGTATGCACCACAAATTCTTTATCCATTTTTCGCATTCTGGGATATTTAACTTGTACCGTAGACGTGCTTCTTTTAAACAGAGCCGTCCAAAACTTTGGGGTGGCTGTGTGTTTTTGATTTTCATTTCCCTAAGCTATAAGACCTAAGTGGAAGTGCCATAGGCTGTGTTGCTTTGTTTCCTACGTGTTTCAGGAAACACCATACAGTTCTCCAGAGTGGCTGTTGGCAATTTACATCCCGCCCATCAGCATAACAAGTCTCCCTGTTCTCCATGACCTGTCCTGCCTTTCTGGATTTTACACTTTTTTCAGATGGCCATTTTGACCCTGGGGAAGTGAGACTTCATTGTAGTGCAGATTTCCTTTACACCCTTGCTTGGTTGGCCAAAAACGGTGTATTCGTTTTTTCCTGAATATATTCAGGATAAAACGCATACGCACTTTTTGACCAAGTGCATCATTGTCGACATTCGGCCTCTTTTCCTATGCTTTAAGTGCAATTCCAGTCTACCCCATGAAATCGTTTTCCTGAAATTCTGCCCCGCTTTCAAGTCCTCTTCGAAGACTTACTTCAATACATTTTTGGACGATAGCTGTCATTCATAACTCTGCAGGTTTGTGAATTACAGTGCCCCTGAGCTCCTTTCTTCAACTCGCTTTCTTGTGACCTGGCCGCAAAACCGCAGGATTGCTTCAGGCCATAACTGGTTCTGGCAGGGCACGCTGAGCCTTTGGTTAATCCCTCTTCCTGGTGGGAAATGAGCGTTCCATTTGCACGTGCAGGCACCTACAGCTAGTCTCTCATTGGTTCTCCCTATTCCTGTTCATCTTGCGCAGAAATTGCAAACTGTGCCAAACAGGAGGTTAAAGGCACTGACTCTCCAAGTGGGGAGAGTGTTAGTAAAGCGTCTGGAACGGTGAACCCGAGTACCAAGGGACGAAACCTGAGATGCATTTGAAAAGGTTTCCCAATCACACGGTGGATCATACTCTGGGTTTCCCATGCATGTTTTAGCTAAAGGAAGCATCCCTTAAACCTAGAGAGTTGGGACCCATGGAATGGGTACCATGCAGTATGACTTCAAAGGGTCTGCATTTGCTCACCGAACCTCACCAATGCTATCAGCCCGAAGTGTCCAGACTTATGTCTCAAGCAGCTCTGGGTGTAGATGTGGTAAATCCAGGTTGCATCACAAGCCCTTAATGAATTATTTAAGAATTGCTCTCTATTTCACTGTCATTGTGTTTGGTTTGTGAAATTTATTTTGATAATGGGATTTATCGGATTTTCACTGCTGCATTTAGGCCGCTGTACACACGCTTGATATCCTTATGGAGACATATAATTCCATGGGCCTTAAGATTCTTACTTGTCAGGTATATTCCCAGGCGTTGAATATGGGATGTTGAGTCCATTTCGTTGAGCAAGGAGTAGGTCTTGTCTATTATATATTTGGCTTATGGAACGGTATCTGTGCTAATTTCAATGTCTGGTTTGATGCAGAACCCCAACTCAACTTTCCCCCTAAGCAAGCATAAGTTGGTTTTCTAAATTTGAGAACCTGTTCTGTTTTGTAATTCAGTTCATGTGTAGCCAAGTTTACGTTCCGTGTATTAGTGATATCTTATGATGTTTCTTTTTCTGTGTGACTTATTTCTCGTAGAATCGTCGTACCTGAATCCACTCTTTATGCCGCTACGGGCCTGATGACGTAGATCTCATTGCTGAGTGATATTCCATTGTACGTACGTACCACAACTTCTTTATCTATTTTTTGCTTTCTCGGATATTTAACTTGTACCGTAGATGGGGTTCTAGTAAACAGAGCCGTCCCAAACTTTGGGGTGGCTGTGTGTTTTTGATTTTCATTTCCCTAAGCTATAAGACCATAAGTGGAAGTGCCATAGGCTGTGTTGCTTTGTTTCCTACGTGTTTCAGGAAACACCATACAGTTCTCCAGAGTGGCTGTTGGCAATTTACATCCCGCCCATCAGCATAACAAGGCTCCCTGTTCTCCATGACCTGTCCTGCCTTTCTGGATTTTACACTTGTTTCAGATGGCCCTTTGGACCGGGGGACAGTGAGACTTCATTGTAGTGCAGATTTCCTTTACACGCTTGCTTGGTTGGCCAAAAAGGGCGTATGCGTTTTTTCCTGAATATATTCAGGAAAAAACGCATACGCCCTATTTGGCCAAGTGCAACATTGTCGACATTCTGCCTCGTTTCCTATGCTTTAATTGCAATTCCAGTCTACCCCCTGAAATCGTTTTCCTGAAATTCTGCCCCGCTTTCAAGTCCTCTTCGAAGACTTACTTCAATACATTTTTGGACGATAGCTGTCGTTCATAACTCTGCAGGTTTGTGAATTACAGTGCCCCTGAGCTCCTTTCTTCAACTCGCTTTCTTGTGAGCTGGCCGCAAAACCGCAGGATTGCTTCAGGCCCTAATCTAGTTCCAGCAGGGCACGCTGAGCCTTTGGTTAATCCCTCTTCCTGGTGGGAAATGAGCGCTCCATTTGCCCATGCAGACACCTACAGCCAGTCTCTCATTGGTTCTCCCTATTCCTGTTCATCTAGCGCAGAAATTGCAAACTGTGCCAAACAGGAGGTTAAAGGCACTGACTCTCCAAGTGGGGAGAGTGTTAGTAAAGCGTCTGGAACGGTGAACCCGAGTACCAGGGGTCGAAACCTGAGATGCATTTGAAAACGTTTCCCAATCACACGGTGGACCATACTCTGGGTTTCCAATGCATGTTTTAGCTGAAGGAAGAATCCCTTAAACCTGGAGACTTGGGACCCATGGAATGGGTACCATGCAGTATGACTTCAAAGGGTCTGCGTTTGCTCACCGAGCCTCACCAATGCTATCAGCCCGAAGTGTCCAGCCTTATGTCTCACCCAGCTCTGGTTGTAGATGTGGTAAATCCAGGTTGCATCACAAGCCCTGAATGAATTATTTAAGAATTGCTCTCTATTTCACTGTCATTGTGTTGTGTTTGTGAAATTTATTTTGATAATGGGATTTTTCGGATTTTCACTGCTGCGTTTAGGCCGCTGTACACACTCTTGATTTCCTTATGGAGACATATAAATCCATGGGTCTTAAGATTCTTACTTGTCAGGTATATTCCCAGGCGTTGAATATGTGTTGTTGAGTCCGTCTCGTTGAGCAAGGAGTAGGTCTTGTCTATTATATATTTGGCTTATGGAACGGTATCTGTGCTAATTTCAATCTCTGGTTTTATGCAGCACCCCAACTCACCTTTCCCCATAAGCAAGCATAAGTTGGTTTTCTAAATTTGAGACCCTGTTCTGTTTTGTAATTCAGTTCATGTGTAGCCAAGTTTACGTTACGTGTATTAGGGATATCTTATGATGTTTCTTTTTCTGTGTGACTTATTTCTCGTAGAATCGTCGTACCGGAATCCACTCATTATGCCGCTACGGGCCTGATGATGTAGATTTCATTGCTGAGTGATATTCCATTGTACGTACGTACCACAACTTCTTTATGCATTTTATGCTTTCTCGGATATTTAACTTGTACCGTAGACGAGGTTCTTGTAAACAGAGCCGTCCCAAACTTTGGGGTGGCTGTGTGTTTTTGATTTTAATTTCCCTAAGCTATAGGACCATAAGTGGAAGTGCCATAGGCTGTGTTTCTTTGTTTCCTACGTGTTTCAGGAAACACCATACACTTCTCCAGAGTGGCTGTTGGCAGTTTACATCCTGCCCATCAGCATAACAAGGCTCCCTGTTCTCCTTGACCTATCCTGCCTTTCTGGATTTTACACTTTTTTCAGATGGCCCTTTTGACCGGGGGGCAGTGAGACTTCATTGTAGTGCAGATTTCCTTTTCATGCTTGCTTGGTTGGCCAAAAAGTGCGTATGCGTTTTATCCTGAATATATTCAGGAAAAAACGCATACGCCCTTTTTGGCCAAGTGCCTCATTGTCGACATTCTGCCTCGTTTCCTATGCTTTAAGTGCAATTCCTGTCTACCCCATGAAATCGTTTTCCTGAAATTCTGCCCCGCTTTCAAGTCCTCTTCGAAGACTTACTTCAATACATTTTTGGACGATAGCTGTCATTCATAACTGTGCAGGTTTTTGAATTACAGTGCCCCTGAGCTCCTTTCTTCAACTCGCTTTCTTGTGAGCTGCCCACAAAAGTGCTGGATTGCTTCAGGCCTTAATCTGGTTCTGGCAGGGTACGCTGAGCCTTTGGTTAATTCCTCTTCCTGGTGGGAAATGAGCGTTCCATTTGCCCATGCAGACACCTACAGCTAGTCTCTCATTGGTTCTCCCTATTCCTGTTCATCTTGCGCAGAATTTGCAAACTGTGCCAAACAGGAGGTTAAAGGCACTGACTCTCCAAGTGGGGAGAGTGTTAGTAAAGCGTCTGGAACGGTGAACCCGAGTACCAGGGGTCGAAACCTGAGATGCATTTGAAAAAGTTTCCCAATCACACGGTGGACCATACTCAGGGTTTCCCATGCATGTTTTAGCTGAAGGAAGAATCCCTTAAACCTGGAGAGTTGGGACCCATGGAATGGCTACCATGCACTATGTCTTCAAAGGGTCTGAGTTTGCTCACCGAACCTCACCAATGCTATCAGCCCGAAGTGTCCAGCCTTATGTCTCACCCAGCTCTGGGTGTAGATGTGGTAACTCCAGGTTGCATCACAAGCCCTGAATGAATTATTTAAGAATTGCTCTCTATTTCACTGTCATTGTGTTTTGTTTGTGAAATTTATTTTGATAATGGGATTTATCGGATTTTCACTGCTGCGTTTAGGCCGCTGTACACACGCTTGATTTCCTAATGGAGACATATAAATCCATGGGTCTTAAGATTCTTACTTGTCAGGTATATTCCCAGGCGTTGAATATGGGGTGTTGAGTCCATTTCGTTGAGCAAGGAGTAGGTCTTGTCTATTATATATTTGGCTTATGGAACGGTATCTGTGCTAATTTCAATCTCTGGTTTTATGCAGCACCCCAGCTCACCTTTCCCCATAAGCAAGCATAAGTTGGTTTTGTAAATTTGAGAACCTGTTCTGTTTTGTAATTCAGTTCATGTGTAGCCAAGTTTACGTTCCGTGTATTAGTGATAACTTATGATGTTTCTTTTTCTGTGTGACTTATTTCTCGTAGAATCGTCGTACCTGAATCCACTCATTATCCCGCTACGGGCCTGATGACGTAGATCTGATTGCTGAGTGATATTCCATTGTACGTACGTATCACAACTTCTTTATCCATTTTTTGCTTTCTCGAATATTTAACTTGTACCGTAGACGGGGTTCTTTTAAAGAGAGCCGTCCTCAACTTTGGGGTGGCTGTGTATTTTTGATTTTAATTTCCCTAAGCTGTAGGACCCTAAGTGGAAGTGCCATAGGCTGTGTTGCTTTGTTTCCTACGTGTTTCAGGAAACACCATACACTTCTCCAGAGTGGCTGTTGGCAATTTACATCCCGCCCATCAGCATAACAAGGCTCCCTGTTCTCCATGACCTGTCCTGCCTTTCTGGATTTTACACTTGTTTCAGATGGCCGTTTGGACCGGGAGGCAGTGAGACTTCATTGTAGTGCAGATTTCCTTTACACGCTTGCTTGGTTGGCCAAAAAGGGCGTATGCGTTTTTTCCTGAATATATTCAGGAAAAAACCCATACGCCCTTTTTGGCCAAGTGCATCATTGTCGACATTCTGCCTCTTTTCCTATGCTTTAAGTGCAATTCCAGTCTACCCCCTGAAATCGTTTTCCTGAAATTCTGCCCCGCTTTCAATTCCTCTTCGAAGACTTACTTCAATACATTTTTGGACGATAGCTGTCATTCATAACTCTGCAGGTATGTGAATTACAGTGCCCCTGAGCTCCTTTCTTCAACTCGCTTTCTTGTGAGCTGGCCGCAAAAACGCATGATTGCTTCAGGCCCTAATCTGGTTCCGGCAGGGCACGCTGAGCCTTTGGTTAATCCCTCTTCCTGGTGGGAAATGAGCGTTCCATTTGCCCGTGCAGACACCTACAGCTAGTCTCTCATTGGTTCTCCCTATTCCTGTTCATCTTGCGCAGAAATTAGAAACTGTGACAAACAGGAGGTTAAAGGCACTGACTCTCCAAGTGTGGAGAGTGTTAGTAAAGCGTCTGGAACGGTGACCCCGAGTACCAGGGGACGAAACCTGAGATACATTTGAAAATGTTTCCCAATCACACAGTGGACCATACACTGGGTATCCCATGCATGTTTTAGCTGAAGGAAGAATCCCTTAAACCTGGAGAGTTGGGACCCTTGGAATGGCTACCATGCAGTATGACTTCAAAGGGTCTGCCTTTGCTCACCGAACCTCACCAATGCTATCAGCCCGAAGTGTCCAGCCTTATGTCTCACCCAGCTCTGGGTGTAGATGTGGAAAATCCAGGTTGCATCACAAGCCCTGAATGAATTATTTAAGAATTGCTCTCTATTTCACTGTCATTGTGTTTTGTTTGTGAAATTTATTTTGATAATGGGATTTATCGGATTTTCACTGCTGAGTTTAGGCCGCTGTACACACGCTTGATTTCCTTATGGAGACATATAAATCCATGGGTCTTAAGATTCTTATTTGTCAGGTATATTCCCTGGCTTTGAATATGGGGTGTTGAGTCCATTTCATTGAGCCAGGTGTAGGTCTTGTCTATTATATATTTGCTTATGGAACAGTATGTGTGCTAATTTCAATCTCTGGTTTTATGCAGCACCCCAACTCACCTTTCCCCATATGCAAACTTAAGTTGGTTTTCTAAATTTGAGACCCTGTTCTGTTTTGTAATTCAGTTCATGTGTAGCCAAGTTTACATTCCGTGTATTAGTGATATCTTATGATGTTTCTTTTTCTGTGTGACTTATTTCTCCTAGAATCGTCGTACCTTAATGCACTCATTATGCCGCTACGGGCCAGATGACGTAGTTCTCATGGCTGAGTGATATTCCATTGTACGTACGTACCACAACTACTTTATCCATTTTTTGCTTTCTCGGATATTAACTTGTACCGTAGACGAGGTTCTTGTAAACAGAGCCGTCCCAAACTTTGGGGTGGCTGTGTGTTTTTGATTTTAATTTCCCTAAGCTATAGGACCCTAAGTGGAAGTGCCATAGGCTGTGTTGCTTTGTTTCCTACGTGTTTCAGGAAACACCATACACTTCTCCAGAGTGGCTGTTGGCAATTTACATCCCGCCCATCAGCATAACAAGGCTCCCTCTTTCCATGAGCTGTCCTGCCTTTCTGGATTTTACACTTGTTTCAGATGGCCATTTGGACTGGGGGGCAGTGAGACTTCATTGTAGTGCAGATTTCCTTGACAGGCTTGCTTGGTTGGCCAAAAAGTGCGTATGCGTTTTCTCCTGAATATATTCCGGAAAAAACGCATACGCCCTTTTTGGCCAAGTGCATCATTGTCGACATTCGGAGTCTTTTCCTATGCTTTAAGTGCAATTCCAGTCTACCCCCTGAAATCGTTTTCCTGAAATTCTGCCCCGCTTTCAAGTCCACTTCGAAGACTTACTTCAATACATTTTTGGACGATAGCTGTCATTCATAACTCTGCAGGTTTGTGAATTACAGTGCCCCTGAGCTCCATTCTTCAACTCGCTTTCTTGTGAGCTGGCCGCCAAACTGCTGGATTGCTTTAGGCCCTAATCTGGTTCCAGCAGGGCACGCTGAGCCTTTGGTTAATTCCTCTTTCTGGTGGGAAATGAGCGTTCCATTTGCCCGTGCAGACACCTACAGCTAGTCTCTCATTGGTTCTCCCTATTCCTGTTCATCTTGCGCAGAAATTGCAAACTGTGGCAAACAGGAAGTTAAAGGCACTGACTCTCCAAGTGGGGAGAGTGTTAGTAAAGCGCCTGGAACGGTGAACCCGAGTACCAGGGGTCGAAACCTGAGATGCATTTGAAAACGTTTCCCAATCACACGGTGGACCATACTCTGGGTTTCCCATGCATGTTTCAGCTGAAGGAAGAATCCCTTAAACCTGGAGAGTTGGGACCCATGGAATGGGTACCATGCAGTATGACTTCAAAGGGTCTGCGTTTGCTCACCGTACCTCACCAATGCTATCAGCCCGAAGTGTCTAGCCTTATGTCTCACCCAGCTCTGGGTGTAGATGTGGTAAATCCAGGTTGCATCACATGCCCTGAATGAATTATTTAAGAATTGCTCTCTATTTTACTGTCATTGTGTTTTGTTTTTGAAATTTATTTTGATAATGGGATTTATCAGATTTTCACTGCTGCGTTTAGTCCGCTGTACACACGCTTGATTTCCTTATGGAGAGATATATATCCATGGGTCTTAAGATTCTTACTTCTCAGGTATATTCCCAGGCGTTGAATATGGGGTGTTGAGTCCATTTCGTTGAGCAAGGAGTAGGTCTTTTCTATTATATATTTGGCTTATGGAACGGTATCTGTGCTAATTTCAATCTCTGGTTTGATGCAGCACCCCAACTCACCTTTCCCCATAAGCAAGCATAAGTTGGTTTTCTAAATTTGAGACCCTGTTCTGTTTTGTAATTCAGTTCATGTGTAGCCAAGTTTAAGTTCCGTGTATTAGGGATATCTTATGATGTTTCTTTTTCTGTGTGGCTTATTTCTCGTAGAATCGTCGTACCTGAATGCACTCATTATGCCGCTACGGGCCTGATGACGTAGAACTCATTTCTGAGTGATATTCCATTGTACGTACGTACCACAACTTCTTTATCCATTTTTTGCTTTCTCGGATATTTAACTTGTACCGTACATGAGGTTCTTGTAAACAGAGCCGTCCCAAACTTTGGGGTGGCTGTGTGTTTTTGATTTTAATTTCACTAAGCTATAGGACCATAAGTGGAAGTGCCATAGGCTGTGTTGCGTTGTTTCCTAATTGTTTCAGGGAACACGGTACAGTTCTCCACAGTGGCAGTTGGCAATTTACATCCCGCCCATCAGCATAACAAGGCTCCCTGTTCTCCATGACCTGTCCTGCCTTTCTGGATTTTACACTTGTTTCAGATGGCCCTTTTGACCGGGGGGCAGTGAGACTTCAATGTAGTGCAGATTTCCTTTACACGCTTGCTTGGTTGGCCAAAAAGGGCGTATGCATTTTTTCCTGAATATATACAGGAAAAAAAGCATACGCCCTTTTTGGCCAAGTGCATCATTGTGGACATTCTGCCTCTTTTCCTATGCTTTAAGTGCAATTCCAGTCTACCCCATGAAATCGTTTTCCTGAAATTCTGCCCCGCTTTCAAGTCCTCTTCGAAGACTTACTTCAATACATTTTTGGACGATAGCTGTCATTCATAACTCTGCAGGTTTGTGAATTACAGTGCCCCTGAGCTCCTTTCTTCAACTCGCTTTCTTGTGAGCTGGCCCCAAAACCGCAGGATTGCTTCAGGCCCTAATCTGGTACCAGCATGGCATGCTGAGCCTTTCGTTAATTCCTCTTCCTGGTGGGAAATGAGCATTACATTTGCCCGTGCAGACACCTACAGCTAGTCTCTCATTGGTTCTCCCTATTCCTGTTCATCTTGCGCAGAAATTGCAAACTGTGCCAAACAGGAGGTTATAGGCACTGACTCTCCAAGGGGGGAGAGTGTTAGTAAAGCGCCTTGAATGTTGAACCCATGTAAAAGGGGACGAAACCTGAGATGCATAAGAAAACGTTTCTCAGTCACATGGTGCACCATACTGTGGGTTTCCCAGGCATGTTTTAGCTGAAGGAAGAATCCCTTAAACCTGGAGAGTTGGGACCCATGGAATGGGTACTTCAAGGGGTCTGCATTTGCTCACCGAACCTCACCAATGCTATCAGCCTGGTGTCCAGCCTTATGTCTCACTCAGCTCTGGGTGTAGATGTGGTAAATCCAGGTTGCATCACAGGCCGTGAATGAATTATGTAAGAATTGCTCTCTATTTCACTGTCATTGTGTTTTTTGTTTCTGTAATTTATT
The DNA here is from genome assembly GCF_059928025.1 of Delphinapterus leucas. NCBI lineage: Eukaryota > Metazoa > Chordata > Mammalia > Artiodactyla > Monodontidae > Delphinapterus > Delphinapterus leucas. The sequence continues at coordinate 5,422,979 of NW_028322255.1, forward strand.
TTGATAATGGGATTTATCGTATTTTCACTGCTGTGTTCATGCCGCTGTACACACGCTTGATTCTCTTACGGAGACATATAAACCCATGGGTTTGAAGATTCTTACTAGTCAGGTATAATCCTAGGCATTAAATATGGGGTGTTGAGTCCATTTTGTTGAGCAAGCAGTAGGTCTTGACTATTACATATTTGGCTTATGGAACAGTATCTGTGCTAATTTCAATCTCTGGTTTTATGCAGCACCCCAAGTCACCTTTAACCTTAAGCAAAACTAATTTGGTTTTCTATATTTGAGACCCTGTTCTGTTTTGTAATTCAGTTCATGTGTAGCCAAGTTTACATTCCATGTATTAGTGATATAGTATGTCTTTTTCTTTTTGAATTCTGTGACTTTGAATGATCATATGTAACTCCTCTGGAGTTGTTACAAGTGGCCATATTGCATTGATTTCCAGGCTGAGTCATATTCCACTCTACATAAGCACCACATCTGTATCCATTTTTTCCCTGCAGAGACATTTAAGTTATATCCTAATCGAGGATATTTTAAACAGTGAGGCGGTATACATTGGGGTGCCTGTGTCCTCTCGATTTTTGTCTTTCCCAAGATATACGTCCATGAGTGCAAGTGCCCTGTGCTCTGTAGCTCATTTTTTAGATGCTTTAGTAAACACAATACACTTCTCCAGAGTGACCTTTGGCAATATACATTTCCAGTATAAGCCTCACAGGGCTCCCTTTTCTCCTTGCCCTGTCCTGCATTTCTGGTGTTTATGCTTTATGAGGACGGCTCTTTTGACTGATGCGACGTGATATGTTTTGTAGTATTGATTTCCAGTGCCCACCTGTTTGGTTGGCTAAAAAAGTGTATGCCCTTTTCTTGAATATATACAGAAAAAGACGCATACACCCTTTTTGGCCAACTGCAATGTTGGCAATGTTCAGCCCTTTTTCTTGTGCTTAATGGCGAGTCCTTTCTACCTCTTCCAATCCCTTTCCTGCCATTCTCTGTTGCTTACAAGTCCTTTTCTCTGACTTTCCTCAGAACATTTTTCAGTGATAGATATTTGCAACTCTGCAGTTTTGTGAATTTAGTGCCACTGAGCTCCATTGCTCAACTTGTGTTTATGGGAACTGGCCACAAAGCAGCGGGATTTCCTCAAGCCCTATTCTGTTTCCATGGGCAACCCTAGCCTTTGGTCAATTCGTCTTCCTGATTGGAAATTAGAGTGACATGTGCCTGTCCGAACACCTAGAACATGTCTCTCATTGTTCCTCCTCCTTCTGCTTCATCCTCTGGACAAATTCCAAACTGTCTGCAACAGGATGTTGACAGTGCTGACATCTCCAAGTGGGGAGACTGTTAGTAAAGACGCTGGAGGGGTGAACCTGAGCACCAGGAGATGAGGAGATGAGATGCCTTTTCCAAACTCTTCCCGATCAGACGGTATACCATCCTCTGGGTGTGACAGGCATGCTTTAGCCGTAGGAAGGGTCCCATTCATGTGAGGAGAACACCAGGGCTTTTTCAAAATCAGTGTCTCTCCGCAACCCAAACTGGGGAATTTTTTAAGCTACGGCTACACATATGTTCATTAAGGGCCTTGGGAAGTAGGCAGAGTCCAAACTTTAGATGATTGAAGTCTTCAGGGTCAGAAGCACTCACCACCGGCTTCCCTTAGGTTCCATTTTAACTGTCATTGATAGATGATGTCAATAAAAATATCTATTCTTTTTCAGATTATTTCCCCTTATAGGTTATTGCAAAATATTGAGTGTAGTTCCCTGTGCTATACAGCAGTTCCTTGTTGATGATCGATTTTATACATAGCAGTGTGTATGTGTTAATCCCAAACTGTTAATTTATCCCTCCTCTCACCTTTCCCCTTTGGTAATAATAAATTATAAGACTTTATACTTCTCAGAAATGGGGGAGCTGAAAGAGAGGTATCATTTTCAATGGAAAAGCATTTAAAACAAGATTGAAGCTTTAACCAAGATTATTAGATGTACATCCTTGGAAAGAAATCACTTCGTTTCTCTAATATTGACCTGACAAATAAGACAAACCTTTTCACTGAACTTGCTTATAATAAAGTGATGGAAATATCAAATGGAAGTGTTAGAAACATCTTATTTTACCCGAGCCTTATACACTGTTCTATGTTAATTACAGTTTGGCTCACACATCTGTTCATTGAAGTTACAATGTTCCCAATTTCTGTTACTGATCCTCCAGAGTGGACCCCAACAAGTGTCACCCTGCCCAGTGTCATTGGAGCCAACAGATCGAGACTGAGTTTGGTTCAGAAGCAAAGGAAACTTTATATTTTGATCAGAGAATGGAGAGGTGAGAGCATGTGCTACCCCGTGGGCTGTGGGGTGGGCTGCTGTGTAGAGATCCTGTCAGAGTCAGTGGGAGGGAGGGGGCGGAGCTCTTGAGGGCCCGGTTGGCTGCAGCTCAGGCTCTATATCACAGAGTGTGCACTGTGCCCCAGGAGCTGAGGTGTCGACCCAGCCATTCTGCACTAGGACATCTGGTCTGAAGTGCCGGGTGTGGAACCTCTGTATGCGGGACCTAGGAGCACGTGAAATTAGACAAAGCACAAAGGATAAAAAAGGTTAGACTTTGTTTTATTGCCCAGATTCTATTTTTATCTCCCAGGGATTTTTAAGGGGCTTTGCCTGGGACAAACCCCTCTTCTGCCTTTTGTCCCCTTCCTCATTCTTGGAGTGCTGAGGGTGCAGACCCTTCTTCTGTAACTGCTGAGTGCTGAGTTAGGAGCCCTCATACCCGTGGGCGAGGGTCAGAACTTCTCCCCAGCAGCCTCCAGGTGACGTTGATTGTCCCCAGGCCTCCTGCCTCCCTGCTCGTCCGCCTGAGCACCAGTATTGGAAGTGTTATAGATTCTAATGACCTTTAAGGGTCCAGGAAGTAGATGTGCAGTGACGCTGTGAGGTCCAGTTTCACCCCGCCCCACATTTGTTCGGCCACCTTAGGCTGACCGTTTCTGCCAGCCTAGATGCTCTGACCAGTAGTCTGCGCTCTCTTCAATTAGGCCCCTGAATTAACGTAAAAACAGCACCAGGTGTCAGGACCCTGTCCGCTCAACTCCCAGACAATCCAGGGTCACTGGTGATGAAGGACCATGATGGCCACTGAGTCAACAGCCTTTTGAAGTAAACGAGTCCAGCCGGTCTTATTGGCCACCATTATCACAGTGTCTGTAGTCCTTTCTATGGTGACAGCGTGATATACGGTTCCCCCGCCAAGATTATTAGGTCCGCTCTGGGTGCAGTAAGTCCTGCAAGCAGTAGTCTACTCTTTTGGGACACACTCTTGTTGTTTTATGAGAGAAACTCCAGGTCAAGTGATGGTCACATGAGTCGTCATGGTGCCCCTTTACCCCGGTTATCTCTCTGGAGGTTGCAGTTGGAGGGCCTCCTCACTCGAGGTCAGTGTGCCCACGGAGCAAACCCTGCAACTTCAGGGCATGGTTGGGGGTTAGGATCACCACGTGGGGTCCTTTTCCCTTAGGAGGGAGGTGGCCTTTTGGGCTGCTGATTTCCAGGTTTTTAGATACCGCCAGTATCTTGGCCAGATGTGGCAGTGGACCAAGCCACTTGGTGACTGTAGTTTATCCTACCTGGATGGCATTCTTGCATTGTTCCATTTCAAGTGGTCCCAGTTTTTGCACTAATACTCCAATGGCGATTCACTTTTCACCAGGAATGTAAAGATCAAAGGGTTTAGCTAAATTAGGGAGTTCCAGGGCAAGGGTCTGAATTGACTGCTCTTTCCATTCTTGAAAGGCCACTTCTGGATTCTATTCAAAAGGATCATCATCTTTTCCTTTCAGTGTTTCATATAGAGGCCCAGCTAGTAGACTGTAGTTAGGGATCCAGAAGCAGCAAACCCTGGCCTCCCCAGGAACCCCTAAGCTGTCTTCTAGTTTTAGATATGGGTAAGGCTGTAAATTGTTTCTTCCCTTTCCTGGGATGGGCTTCTCCGACCTTCTGTGAGAATGAAGCCCAGGCAGGTCGCCGTAGTCTGTGATATTTGAGCTTTTTCTTGGACAACTTGTATCCTTTATTGGCTTGGTAGTTCAGAGGTCTCCTTAGTAGGGCTGGCGATCAGAATGTCGTCTGCATATTGAAGGAGTGTTTCCTTTTCCAGTGGTAGAACTTTTATGTCTTTAGCTGAGCTTTCCCCAAAGATGGTGTGGGAATTTTTGAACCCTTGGGGCAACACGGCCCAGAAGTATTGTTTTAGTTGTATGTTGAGTCCTGCCACTCACAAGCCAAAATTTCTTGTGACTCTGACACTAATGGAATACAAAAGAAGGCATCATTGAAGACTAATACAGAATACCATGTCCTGGTGGTTGGTAGAATGACCAGCAGGGTGTAGGATTTAGGAACTACTGGAGGTATACCCTCGGTGGCTTCACTGACTGTCCTGACATCCTTTACCAGGACTCCAGCAGCCCATGGGGCTCTCGAGATCAGGCCAGTCCCAGGATATGGAGATCACCTGCGCAGGTACCCTACCCCTACCCCAGACCACGGGGCTCTCGTGGTCAGGCCCCTCCCAGGATACAGAGCTACCCTTGCAGTTACCCTGGCAGGGCTGGGCACACAGGAACCGTGCACATCACCCTCATTGCAGAGCACTCCCAGCTCACCTGTCACTCAGATCTGACACAGAGCACCTCAGAGCAGGACTTGAACTAACAAAAAGCAGCTCCGACAGGTCTGTGACCCTGGGCATCACTCTGTGTGGCCTCCCTCCACCTGGTCTTCCAGAGACTTCCACTGCACCCGGGGCACCAGGCCTCTGTTTCCACCCACCACCCACCCCTCCTCTCCCTGACTCCCGGGTTCCTCTCATTAGGAGAGGGTTTTCTTGAAGTTGTCTCCCACTCATGGGCCAGATAATATAATTAGAAAACAAGCCAGAGCTGCAGCCCCTTGTCTACCCTGACTCTCAGGAGCCCACACCTGTTCCTTGGACCTGGCCGATTCAGAAAGTTCCATTTTCTGCAACTGTGAGCCCCTGAGGGGTGATTATTGGCTGGCCTGGGAAGCCTGACCATGCCGGCCAGTCCTCCCCAGGTGTGCCTGGGTTGAGATCAATATAAACACCACTCCAGGCAGCAAGAGCCCCTGCAGCTGTGCCTGACGCCATTTTCTCTGCCCAGTCAGCAGTCTCGGGGCTGGGCTGGTGGGAGGGAGTGAGAGGCCACGGCTTTGTGGGTGGCCCAGTGTGAGTGGGGCTCTGCTGGACTTCCTGCAGCAGTTGCCAAGATGCCACCTGCTAAAGAAGAGGATGTGTCACCCATACCTGCCTCTGGAATTTCTCCCTGGGCAGAGGTGAGGAAGGAAGAAAGCAGTGGGGGCCGGGACAGCAGGGGTATCTCAGGCAGGGAAATGGAAAGCTTCCAGAAGAATACCCAGGGCCAGGACCATCCTGGCTGGCCTGCAGGCACCAAGTCGTCTGGCATGCTGTCACTCATGTGGCTCCATGGCCCTTCCTCTAGGCTTTCAAGTCCTTGTACATATTCAGGTGTTTTACCTGGGAAGGGTGGGAACATTTCAGCAGCAGCTGGCCTGGGGCTCGGCCCACATTTACTCACAGATGCCTTGGCACGGTCCCCCAGCTTTGCAATGAGGACGCTTGTTGCGTGGGGCCTGCTGGCTGAATGGGAGATGATTCCCCACCACTGACCAACTTCAGAATTGTTTACAACTGGAGCAAGTGCCCTGATACGGTTTTCCTCTGTGTAACTTGTGGGTTCTGTTTTTTTTTCTTTTTTTCATTTTTGGTTCAAGGTAGATTTTATTCCTCTTTTTTGTATTTACAGATATAAGCATGGAAATAATTTATTCATATAAATACATGTATGTGAAGGGAAGAATATTTTTTCTGTTTTAATTTTTTTAATTTTATTTTTTTAACTTTGAATTTTATTTTATTTTTTTATAAAGCAGGTTCTTTTTGGTTATCTCTTTTATACATATAAATGTATACATGCCAATCCCAATATCTCAACTCCTCCCACCACTACCCCCAACAGCTTTCCCCCCTTGGTGTCCATACGTTTGTTGTCTACATCTGTTGCTGTATTTTTGCCTTGCAAAACGGTTCATCTGTACAATTTTTCTAGGTTCCTCATATATGCATTAATATACAAGATTTGTTTTTCTCTTTCTGACTTACTTCACTCTGTATGACAGTCTCTAGATCCATCAACGTCTCTAAAAATGACCCAATTTCATTCCTTTTTATGGCTTGGTAATATTCCATTTTATACTTGTACCACATCTTTATGCATTCGTCTGTCTGTGGGCATTTAGGTTGCTTCCATTACCTGGATATTGTAAATAGTGATGCAATGAACATTGCGGTGAATGTCTCTTTTTGATTTATGGTTTTGTCTGGGTATATGCCTAGTACTGGGATTGCTGTATCATATGGTAATTCTATTCTTAGTTTTATAAGAAACTCCATAATGTTCTCCACAGTGACTGTATCAATTTACATTCCCAACAATAGTGGAAGAGGGTTCCTTATCTCCACACCCATTCCAACATTTGTTGTTTGTAGATTTTCTGATGATGCCCGTTCTAACAGGTGTGAGGTGATACACCATGGAGGAGTCTATTTCGTTGAGCAAAGAGTAGGTCTTGTCTATTACATATTTGGCTTATGGAACGGTATGTGTGCTAATTTCAATCTCTGGTTTTATACAGCACCCTAACTCAACTTTCCCCTTAAGGAAGCATGCGTTTTTTATCTAAATGTGAGACTCTGTTCGGTTTTGTAATTTAGTTTATGTGTAGCCAAGTTTACACTCCCTCTATTAGTGATATCTTATGATAATTATCTTTCTGTGTGTGACATATTTCTCTTAGAATCATCATACCTAAATCCACTCAATTTGCTGCTACAGGCCTGATGACATTGATTTCATTGCTGAGTGATATTCCGTTGTACGTAGGTAGCACAACTTCTTTATCCATTTTTTTCTTTCTGGGATATTTAATTTGTACTGCACTCGAGGTTCTTGTAAACACAGCAGCCCTAAATTTTGTGTTGGCTGTGTCTTGTTGATTTTAAATTTCCTAAGCTATAGGGCCAAAAGTGGAAGTGCCCTAGGCTCTGTAGCTTTGTTTTTCAGATGTTTCAGGATACACCATAAACATCTCCAGAGTGTCTGTTGGCAGTTTACATCCCGCCAATCAGCATAACAAGGCTCCCTGTTCTCCATGGCCTGTCCTGTGTTTCTGGTTTTTACACTTTTCTCAGATGGCCCTTTTGACGAATGGGAAATGAGACTTCATTGTAGTGCGGATTTCCATTGCTGGAGTGCTTGGTTGGACAAGAAGGGCATATGCGTTTTTTCTGAATATATTCAGGAAAAAATGTATACGCACTTTTTGTCCAAGTGCATCACTGTCAAAGATCTGCCGCTTTTCACATGCTTTAAACGCAATTCCAATCTACCTCCTGATATATGATTCCTGCAATTCTGCCTCGTTTTCAAGACCTCTTTGCAGACTTACTTCAATATATTTTTGCCAATAGCTGTCATTTATAACTCTGCAGGTTTGTGAATTACAGCGCCCGTGATTTCCTTTCTTAACTCGCTTCCTTGAAAGCTGGCCACAAAACCGCAGGTTTGCTTCAGGCCGTAATCAGGGTGTGGCACGGCACTCTGAGCCTTTGGTTAATTCCTCTTCCTGGTGGGAAATTAGAGTTAAATGTGCCCCTCCAGACACCTGCCTCACTCCCAGCCCCTTGGTGATGTGTGTCCTCTGGTTTGAGGCCACATGTGATGGGTTCCTCATCTTTTGATGATGTGGCCCCACTGGTGTGAGGACACTCCTGCCTGCTTCCCATCCCCTTGGTGATGTGGTCCCTCCGGCGAGAGTCTGATCCTGGTTGGGTTCCTCACACTTCTGTGAGGTGGGCCCTCTTCTCTGAGGTCATTTTTGCCTGGCTGGCACACCCCGCCTTGGCGACGTCGGCCCTCTGGTGGCAGTTGGAGCCTGCTGGGAGCCTCCTCCCCTCGGTGATGAGGCCCTCTGGCATCAGGCCCTAACTGCTGGGTTCCCACATTTTCTGATACGTGCTAAGTGGTGCGAGGGCACTCCTGCCAGGTTCCCATCCCCATGGGCATGTGGGCCTTTTGCTCTAAGGTCCCAACACCTGTGTTGTTCACCGTTTCATGATGTTGGCTCTCTGGTGTTAGTTCACTCAGGCCTAGATCCCATAGACTCTGTGCTCTGAGCCGCCTGCTGGGAGGTTCCTACTGCTGGATTCCTTACCTTTTCTATTCTTTGGGTCCTGTGTTTTCATGCTCCTCCTTCCTAACTCACTCCGAGCCCCTTTGTGATGTAGGTCCTCTGGTTTGAGGCCAACTGTGCCGGTATCCTCACCTTTATTGATGTGGCCCCACTGGTGTGAGGACACTCCTGCCTGGTTCCCACCCCCTTGGTGATGGGGGCCCTCTGGTGAGAGTCTGATCCTGGCTGGATTCCTCACACTTCTGGGAGGTGGGCCCTCTGCTGTGAGGTCACTCCTGCCTGGCTGTCACACGTCACCTTGGCGATGTGCGCCCTCAGTTGGGAGTTGGTGCCTGCTGGGAGTCTCCTCCCCTCGGTAATGAGGACCCTCTGGCGTCAGGCCCTAAATCATGGGCTCCCAAAATTTTCTGATGTGCGGCCTGTCATGCGAGTACACTCCTGCCAGGGTCCCATCCCCATGGGGATGTGGGCTTTCTGCCCTGAGGTCTCAATGGCTGGGTTGCTCACAGTGTCAGAATGTGGGCCATCTACTGTGAGTTCACTCCGGCATGGATCCCATAGCCTCGGTGCTCTGGGCCACCTGCTTGGAGCTTCCAACTGCGGGGTTCCTCACCTTTTTTATTCTATGGGCCCTCTGTTGTGAGTCTCCTCCTGCATGCCTCACTCCCAGCCCTTTCGTGATGTGTGTCCCCTTGTTTGAGGCCACATGTGCTGTGTTCCTCACCTTTCGCTGATGTGGCCCCACTGGTGTGAGGACACTCCTGCCTGGTTTCCATCCCCTTGGTGATGTGGGCCCTCTGGTGAGAGTCTGATCCTGGTTGGGTTCCTCACACTTCTGTGAGGTGGGCCCTCTGCTGTGAGGTAACTCCTGCCTGGCTTGCTCCCATTGCCTTGGTGACGTCGGCCCTCTGGTGGCATTTGGAGCCTGCTGGTAGCCTCCTCTCCTCGGTGATGAAGGCCCTCTGGCGCCAGGCTCTAACTGCTGGGTTCCCACATTTTCTGATATGTTCTAAGTTGTGCGAGGACACTCCTGCAAGGTTCCCATCCACATGGGGATGTGGGCCTTCTGCTTTGAGGTCCCACCGGCTGGGTTGCTCACAGTTTCATGATGTGGGCCCTCTGCTGTGAGTTCACTGTGGCCTGGATCCCATAGACTCCGTGCTCTGGGCCACCTGCTGGGAGGTTCAAACTGCTGGATTCCTCACATTTTTTATTCTGTGGGCCCTGTGTTGTTAGGCTACTCCTGCCTGCCTCACTCGGAGCACCTTGGAAATGTGGGTCCTCTGGTTTAGGCCACACGTGCTGGGTTCCTCACCTTTCTATAATGGGCCCCACTGGTGTGAGGACACTCCTGCCTTGTTCCGATCCCCTTGGTGATGTGGGTTCTCTGGTGAGAGTCTTATCCTGGCTGGGTTCCTCACCCTTCTGTGAGGTAGGCCCTCTGCTGTGAGGTCACTCCTGCCTGACTGGCACACGTCACCTTGGCGACATGGGCCCTCAGTTGGGAGTTGGTGCCTGCTGGGAGTCTCCTCCCCTCGGTAATGAGGGACCTCTGGCGTCAGGCCCTAACTCCTGAGCTCCCCAAATTTTCTGATGTGCACCCTGTGGTGCGAGTACACTCCTGCCAGGTTCCCAACACCATGGGAATGTGGGCCTTCTGCTCTGAAGTCCCAAAGGTGGGTTGCTCAGTTTCATGATGAGGGCCCTCTGGTGTGAGTTCACTCCGGCCTGGATCCCATAGCCTCGCTGCTGCTGGCCGACTGCAGGGAGGTTCCAACTGCAGGATTCCTCACCTTTTTTCTTCCATGGGCCCTCTGTTTTGAGACTCCTCCTGCCTGCTTCACTCCAGGCCCCATGGTGATGTGTGTCCTCTGGTGAGAGTGTGATCCTGGCTGGGTTCCTCACCCTTCTGTGAGGTGGGCCCTCTGCTGTGAGGTCACTCCTGCCTGGCTGGCACACCCCGCCTTGGCAACGTCGGCCCTCTTGTGTCAGTTGGAGCCTGCTGGGAGCCTCCTCCAAACGGTGATGAGGGCCCTCTGGCGTCAGGCCCTAACTGCAGGGTACCCACATTTTCTGATACATGCTAAGTGGTGTGAGGACACTCGTGCCATGTTCCCAACCCCATGGGAATGTGGGCCTTCTGCTCTGAGGTCCCAACGGCTGGGTTGCTCACAGTTTCATGATGTGGGCCCTCTGCTGTGAGTTCACTGTGGCCTGGATCGCATAGACTCGGTGCTCTGGGCCACCTTCTGGGAGGTTCCCACTGCAGGATTCCTCAGCTTTTTTATTCTATTGGCCCTGTGTTGTGAGGCTACTCCTGCCTGACTCGATCCGAGACCCATGGTGATGTGGGTCCTCTGGTTTGAGACAACATGTGTTGGGTACCTCAACTTTCGATGATGTGGCCCCACGGGTGTGAGGACACTCCTGCCTGGTTCCCAGCCCCTAGCTGATGTGGGCACTCTGGTGAGAGTCTGATCCTGGCTGGGTACCTTACCCTTCTGTGAGGTGGGCCCTCTGATGTGAGGTCACTCCTGCCTGGTTGGCTCACGTCGCCTTGGTGACGTGGAGCCTCTGTTGGCCACTGAAGCATGCTGGGAGCCTCCTACCCTCTTGAATGAGGGCCCTGGAAAAATCACATATGCCATTTTGACCAAGGGCATCATTGTCGAGGTTCTGCCTCTTTTAATATGCTTTCAAAGGACTTCCCGTTTACCTCCTGAAATCGTATTCCTGGAATTCTGCCCCGCTTTCAAGTCCTCTTCGCAGCCTTCCTTCAGATATTCATGGACGATAGCTGTCATTTAACACTCTGCAGATTTGTGAATGGCAGTGGCCCTGAGCTCCTTTCTTCAACTCGCTCTCTTGTGAGCTGGCCGCAAAACCGCAGGATTGCTTCAGGCCCTAATCTGGTTCCGGCACGGCATGCTGAGCCTTTGGCTATTTCTTCTTCCTAGTGGGAAATGAGCATTAAATTTGCCCATGCAGATACCTACAGCTAGTCTCTCATTGGTTCTCCCTAGTCCTGTTCATCTTGCACAGAAATTGCAGACTGTGCCAAACAGGAGGTTAAAGGCACTGACTCTCCAAGCTGGGAGAGTGTTAGTAAATTTTCTGGAATGGTGAACCCGAGTAGCAGGGGACAAAAACTGAGATGCATTTAAAAATGTTTACCGGTCACACGGTGGACCATACTCTGTGTTTCCCATGCATGTTTTACCTGAAGGAAGAATCCCTTAAACCTGGAGAGTTGGGATCCATGGAATGGGTACCATGCAGTATGACTTAAAAGGGTCTGCATTTGTTCACCGAACCTCACCAATGCTATCAGCCCAAAGGGTCCGGCCTTATGTCTCACCAAGCTCTTGGTGTAGATGTGGTAAATCCAGGTTAAATCACAAGCCCTGAATGAATTATTTAAGAATTGCTCTCTACTTCACTGTCATTGTGTTTTGTTTTTGTAATTTATTTTGATAACTGGATTTATCGGATTTTCACTGCTGTGTTTATGCCGCTGTACACACACTTGATTCTCTTACGTAGACATATAAATCCATGGGTTTTAAGATTCTTACTAGACAGGTATATTCCTAGGCGTGGAATATGTGGTGTGGAGTCCATTTCGTTGAGCAAGGAGTAGGCCTTGACTCTAATATATTTGGCTTATGGAAGGGTATCTGTGGCAATTTCAATCTCTGGTTTTATGCAGCACCCCAACTCACCTTTCCCCTTAAGCATGCATAAGTTGGTTTTCTAAATTTGAGACCCTGTTCTGTTTTGTAATTCAGTTCATGTGTAGCCAAGTTTACGTTCCGTGTATTAGTGATATCTTATGATGTTTCTATTTCTGTGTGACTTATTTCTCGTAGAATCATCGTACGTGAATGCACTCGTTATGCCGCTACGGGCCTGATGACGAAGACCTCATTGCTGAGTGATATTCCATTGTACGTACGTACCACAACTTCTTTATCCATTTTTTGCTTTCTCGGATATTTAACTTGTACCGTAGACGAGGTTCTTGTAAACAGAGCCATCCCAAACTTTGGGGTGGCTGTGTGGTTTTGATTTTAATTTCCCTAAGCTATAGGACCCTAAGTGGAAGTGCCATAGGCTGTGTTGCTTTGTTTCCTACGTGTTTCAGGAAACACCATACACTTCTCCAGAGTGGCTGTTGAGAATTTACATCCCGCGCATCAGCATAACAAGGCTCCCTGTTCTCCATGACCTGGCCTGCCTTTCTGGATTTTACACTTGTTTCAGATGGCCGTTTGGACCGGGGGGCAGTGATACTTCATCGTAGTGCAGATTTCTTGACACGCTTGCTTGGTTGGCCAAAAATTGTGTATTCGTTTTCTCCTGAATATATTCAGGAAAAAACGCATACGCCCTTTTTGTCCAAGTGCATCATTGTCGACATTCTGCCTCTTTTCCTATGCTTTAAGTGCAATTCCAGTCTACCCCCTGAAATCGTTTTCCTGAAATTCTGCCCCGCTTTCAAGTCCACTTCGAAGACTTACTTCAATACATTTTTGGACGATAGCTGTCATTCATAACTCTGCAGGTTTGTGAATTACAGTGGCCCTGAGCTCATTTCTTCAACTCGGTTTCTTGTGAGCTGGCCGCAAAACTGCTGGATTGCTTTAGGCCCTAATCTGGTTCCAGCAGGGCATGCTGAGCCTTTGGTTAATTCCTCTTCCTGGTGGGAAATGAGCGTTCCATTTGCTCGTGCAGACACCTACAGCTAGTCTCTCACTGGTTCTCCCTATTCCTGTACATCTTGCGCAGAAATTGCAAACTGTGCCAAACAGGAAGTTAAAGGCACTGACTCTCCAAGTGGGGAGAGTGTTAGTAAAGCTCCTGGATCGGTGAACCCGAGTACCAGGGGTCGAAACCTGAGATGCATTTGAAAACGTTTCCCAATCACACGGTGGACCATACTCTGGGTTTCCCATGCATGTTTCAGCTGAAGGAAGAATCCCTTAAACCTGGAGATTTGGGACCCATGGAATGGGTACCATGCAGTATGACTTCAAAGGGTGTGCGTTTGCTCACCGTACCTCACCAATGCTATCAGCCCGAAGTGTCTAGCCTTATGTCTCACCCAGCTCTGGGTGTAGATGTGGTAAATCCAGGTTGCATCACATGCCCTGAATGAATTATTTAAGAATTGCTCTCTATTTCACTGTCATTGTGTTTTGTTTGTGAAATTTATTTTGATAATGGGATTTATCGGATTTTCACTGCTGTGTTTAGGACGCTGTACACACGCTTAACTTCCTTATGGAGACATATAAATCCATGGGTCTTAAGATTCTTACTTGTCAGGTATATTCCCAGGCATTGAATATGTTGTGTTGAGTCCATTTCGTTGAGCAAGGAGTAGGTCTTGTCTATTATATATTTGGCTTATGGAACGGTATCTGTGCTAATTTCAATCTCTGGTTTGATGCAGCACCACAACTCACCTTTCCCCATAAGCAAGCATAAGTTGTTTTTCTAAATTTGAGACCCTGTTCTGTTTTGTAATTCATTTCATGTGTAGCCAAGTTTACGTTCCGTGTATTAGTGATATCTTATGATGTTTCTGTTTCTGTGTGACTTATTTCTCGTACAATCGTCGTACCTGAATCCACTCATTATGCCGCTACGGGCCTGATGACGTAGATCTGATTGCTGAGTGATATTCCATTGTACGTACGTACCACAACTTCTGTATCCATTTTTTGCTTTCTCGGATATTTAACTTGTACCGTAGACGAGGTTCTTGTAAACAGAGCCGTCCCAAACTTTGGGGTGGCTGTGTGTTTTTGATTTTAATTTCCCTAAGCTCTAGGACCCTAAGTGGAAGTGCCATAGGCTGTGTTGCTTTGTTTCCCACGTTTTTCAGGAAACACCATACACTTCTCCAGAGTGGCTGTTGGCCATTTACATCCCGCCCGTCAGCATAACAAGGCTCCCTGTTCTCCATGACCTGTCCTGCCTTTCTGGATTTTACGCTTTTTTCAGATGGCCCTTTTGACCGGGGGGCAGTGAGACTTCATTGTAGTGCAGATGTCCTTTACATGCTTGCTTGGTTGGCCAAAAAGGGCGTATGCGTTTTTTCCTGAATATATTCAGGAAAAAACGCATACGCCCTTTTTGGCCAAGTGCATCATTGTGGACATTCTGCCTCTTTTCCTATGCTTTAAGTGCAATTCCAGTCTACCCCGTGAAATCGGTTTCCTGAAATTCTGCACCGCTTTCAAGTCCTCTTCGAAGACTTACTTCAATACATTTTTGGACGATAGCTGTCATTCTTAACTCTGCAGCTTTGTGAATTACAGTGCCCCTGAGCTCCTTTCTTCAACTCGCTTTCTTGTGAGCTGGCCAAAAAACCGCAGGATTGCTTCAGGCCCTAATCTGGTTCTGGCAGGGCACGCTGAGCCTTTGGTTAATCCCACTTCCTGTTGGGAAATGAGCGTTCCATTTGCACGTGCAGACACCTACAGCTAGTCTCTCATTGGTTCTCCCTATTCCTGTTCATCTTGCGCAGAAATTGCAAACTGTGCCAAACAGGAGGTTAAAGGCACTGACTCTCCAAGTGGGGTGAGTGTTAGTAAAGCGTCTGGAACGGTGAACCAGAGTACCAGGGGACGAAACCCGAGATGCATTTGAAAACGTTTCCCAATCACACGGAGGACCATACTCTGGGTTTCCCATGCATGTTTTAGCTGAAGGAAGAATCCCTTAAACCTGGAGAGTTGGTACCAATGGAATGGCTACCATGCAGTATGACTTGAAAGGGTCTGCGTTTGCTCACCGAACCTCACCATTGCTATCAGCCTGAAGTGTCCAGCCTTATGTCTCACCCAGGTCTGGGTGTAGAGATGGTAGATCCAGGTTGCATCACAAGCCCTGAATGAATTATTTAAGAATTGCTCTGTATTTCACTGTCATTGTGTTTTGTTTGTGAAATTTATTTTGATAATGGGATTTATCGGATTTTCACTGCTGCGTTTAGGCCGCTGTACACACGATTGATTTCCTTATGGAGACATATAAAACCATGGGTCTTAAGATTCTTACTTGTCAGGTATATTCCCAGGCGTTGAATATGGGGTGTTGAGTCCATTTCGTTGAGCAAGGAGTAGGTCTTGTCTATTATATATTTGGTTTAAGGAACGATATCTGTGCTAATTTCAATCTCTGGTTTTATGCAGCACCCCAACTCACCTTTCCCCAAAAGCAAGCATAAGTTGGTTTTCTAAATTTGAGACCCTGTTCTGTTTTGTAATTCAGTTCATGTGTAGACAAGTTTACCTTCCGTGTATTAGTGATATCTTATGATGTTTCTTTTTCTGTCTGACTTATTTCTCGTAGAATCGTCGTAACTGAATCCACTCATTATGCCGCTGTGGGCCTGATGACCTAGATTTCATTGCTGAGTGATATTCCATTGTACGTACGTACCACAATTTCTTTATCCATTTTTTGCTTTCTCGGATATTTAACTTGTACCGTAGACGAGGTTCTTGTAAACAGAGCGGTCCCAAACTTTGGGGTGGCTGTGTGTTTTTGATTTTAATTTCCCTAAGCTATAGGACCCTAAGTGGAAGTGCCATAGGCTGTGTTGCTTTGTTTCCTACGTGTCTAAGGAAACACCATACTTTTCTCCAGAGTGGCTGTTGGCAATTTACATACCGCCCATCAGGATAACAAGGCTCCCTGTTCTCCATGACCTGTCCTGCCTTTCTGGATTTTACACTTTTTTCAGATGGCCGTTTTGACCGGGGTGCAGTGAGACTTCATTGTAGTGCAGATTTCCTTTACACGCTTGCTTGGTTTGCCAAAAAGTGCGTATACGTTTTTTCCTCAATATATTCCGGAAAAAACGTATACGCCCTTTTTGGCCAAGTGCATCATTGTGGACATTCTGCCTCTTTTCCTATGCTTTAAGTGCAATTCCAGTCTACCCCCTGAAATCGTTTTCCTGAAATTCTGCCCCGCTTTCAAGTCCTCTTCGAAGACTTACTTCAATATATTTTTGGACGATAGCTGTCATTCATAACTCTGCAGGTTTGTGAATTACAGTGCCCCTGAGCTCCTTTCTTCAACTCGCTTTCTTGTGAGCTGGCCGCAAAACCGCAGGATTGCTTCAGGCCCTAATCTGGTTCCGGCAGGGCACGCTGAGCCTTTGGTTAATTCCTCTTCCTGGTGGGAAATGAGCGTTCCATTTGCCCGTGCAGACACCTACAGCTAGTCTCTCATTGGTTCTCCCTATTCCTGTTCATCTTGCGCAGAATTTGCAAACCGTGCAAAACAGGAGGTTAAAGACACTGACTCTCCAAGTGGGGAGAGTGATAGTACAGCGTCTGGAACGGTGAACCCGAGTACCAGGGGACGAAACCTGAGATGCATTTGAAAACGATTCCCAATCCCACGGTCGACCATACTCTGGGTTTCCCATGCATGTTTTAGCTGAAGGAAGAATCCCTTAAACCTGGAGAGTTGGGACCCATGGAATGGCTACCATGCAGTATGACTTCAAAGGGTCTGCGTTTGCTCACAGAACTTCACCAATGCTATCAGCCCGAAGTGTCCAGCCTTATGTCTCACCCAGCTCTGGGTGTAGATGTGGTAAATCCTGGTTGCATCAGAAGCCCTGAATGAATTATTTAAGAATTGCTCTCTATTTCACTGTCATTGTGTTTTGTTTGTGAAATTTGTTTTGATAATGGGATTTATCGGATTTTCACTGCTGTGTTTAGGCCGCTGTACACACGCTTGATTTCCTTATGGAGACATATAAATCCATGGGTCTTAAGATTCTTGCTTGTCAGGTATATTCCCAGGCGTTGAATATGGGGTGTTGAGTCCATTTCGTTGAGCAAGGAGTAGGTCTTGTCTATTTTATATTTGGCTTCTGGAATGGTATCTGTGCTAATTTCAAACTCTGGTTTGATGCAGCACCCCAACTCACCTTTCCCCATAAGGAAGCAAAAGTTGGTTTTCTAAATGTGAGACCCTGTTCTGTTTTGTATTTCAGTTCATGTGTAGCCAAGTTTACGTTCCGTGTATTAGTGATATCTTATGATGTTTCTTTTTCTGTGTGACTTATTTCTCGTAGAATCGTCATACCTGAATCCACTCGTTATGCTGCTCCGGGCCTGATAACGTAGATATCATTGCTGAGTGATATTCCATTGTACGTACGTACCACAACTTCTGTATCCATTTTTTGCTTTCTCGGATATTTAACTTGTACCGTAGACGAGGTTCTTGTAAACACAGCCGTCCCAGACTTTGGGGTGGCTGTGTGTTTTTGATTTTAATTTCCCTAAGCTATAGGACCCTAAGTGGAAGTGCCATAGGCTGTGTTGCTTTGTTTCCTACGTGTTTCAGGAAACACCATACACTTCTCCAGAGTGGCTGTTGGCAATTTACATCCCGCCCATCAGCATAACAAGGCTCCCTGTTCCCCATGACCTGTCCTGCCTTTCTGGATTTTACACCTGTTTCAGATGGCCTTATGGAACGGGGGGCAATGAGACTTCATTGTAGTGCAGTTTTCCTTTACACGCTTCCTTGGTTGGCCAAAAAGGGCGTATGCGTATTTTCCTGAATATATTCAGGAAAAAACGCATACGCCCTTTTTGGCCAAGTGCATCATTGTCGACATTCTGCCTCTTTTCCTATGCTTTAAGTGCAATTCCAGTCTACCCCCTGAAATCGTTTTCCTGAAATTCTGCCCCGCTTTCAAGTCCTCTTCGAAGACTTACTTCAATACATTTTTGGACGATAGCTGTCATTCATAACTCTGCAGGTTTGTGAATTACAGTGCCCCTGAGCTCCTTTCTTCAACTCGCTTTCTTGTGAGCTGGCCGCAAAACCGCAGGATTGCTTCAGGCCCTAATCTGGTTCCGTCAGGGCACGCTGAGCCTTTGGTTAATTCCTCTTCCTGGTGGGAAATGAGCGTTCCATTTGCCCGTGCAGACACCTACAGCTAGTCTCTCATTGGTTCTCCCTATTCCTGTTCATCTTGCGCAGAAATTGCAAACTGTGCCAAACAGGAGGTTAAAGGCACTGACTCTCCAAGTGGGGAGAGTGTTAGTAAAGCGTCTGGAACGGTGAACCCGAGTACCAGGGTACGAAACCTGAGATGCATTTGAAAACGTTTCCCAATCCCACGGTCGACCATACTCTGGGTTTCCCATGCATGTTTTAGCTGAAGGAAGAATCCCTTAAACCTGGAGAGCTGGGACCCATGGAATGGGTACCATGCAGTATGACTTCAAGGGGTCTGCGTTTGCTCAGCGAACCTCACCAATGTTATCAGCAAGAAGTGTCCAGCCTTATGTCTCACCCAGCTCTGGGTGTAGAGGTGGTAAATCCAGGTTGCATCACAAGCCCTGAATGAATTATTTAAGAATTGCTCTGTATTTCACTGTCATTGTGTTTTGTTTTTGAAATTTATTTTGATAATGGGATTTATCGGATTTTCACTGCTGCGTTTAGGCCGCTGTACACACGATTGATTTCCTTATGGAGACATATAAATCCATGGGTCTTAAGATTCTTACTTGTCAGGTATATTCCCCGGCGTTGAATATGGGGTGTTGAGTCCATTTCGTTGAGCAAGTTGTAGGTCTTATCTATTATATATTTGGCTTATGGAACGATATCTGTGCTAATTTCAATCTCTGGTTTTATGCAGCACCCCAACTCTCCTTTCCCCATAAGCAAGCATAAGTTGATTTTCTAAATTTGAGACCCTGTTCTGTTTTGTAATTCAGTTCATGTGTAGACAAGTTTACCTTCCGTGTATTAGTGATATATTATGATGTTTCTTTTTCTGTGTGACTTATTTCTCGTAGAATCGTCGTAACTGAATCCACTCATTATGCCGCTGTGGGCCTGATGACCTAGATTTCATTGCTGAGTGATATTCCATTGTACGTACGTACCACAATTTCTTTATCCATTTTTTGCTTTCTCGGATATTTAACTTGTACCGTAGATGAGGTTCTTGTAAACAGAGCCGTCCCAAACTTTGGGGTGGCTGTGTGTTTTTGATTTTAATTTCCCTAAGCTATAGGACCATAAGTGGAAGTGCCATAGGCTGTGTTGCTTTGTTTCCTACGTGTTTAAGGAAACACCATACTCTTCTCCAGAGTGGCTGTTGGCAATATACATACCGCCCATCAGGAAAACAAGGCTCCCTGTTCTCCATGACCTGTCCTGCCTTTCTGGATTTTACACTTTTTTCAGATGGCCGTTTTGACCGGGGGGCAGTGAGACTTCATTGTAGTGCAGATTTCCTTTACACGCTTGCTTGGTTTGCCAAAAAGTGCGTATACGTTTTTTCCTCAATATATTCAGGAAAAAACGTATACGCCCTTTTTGGCCAAGTGCATCATTGTGGACATTCTGCCTCTTTTCCTATGCTTTAAGTGCAATTCCAGTCTACCCCCTGAAATCGTTTTCCTGAAGTTGTGCCCCGCTTTCAAGTCCTCTTCGTAGACTTACTTCAATATATTTTTGGACGATAGCTGTTATTCATAACTCTGCAGGTTTGTGAATTACAGTGCCCCTGAGCTCCTTTCTTCAACTCACTTTCTTGTGAGCTGGCCGCAAAACCGCAGGATTGCTTCAGGCCCTAATCTGGTTCCAGCAGTGCAAGCTGAGCCTTTGGTTAATCCCTCTTCCTGGTGGGAAATGAGCGTTCCATTTGCCCGTGCAGACACCTACAGCTAGTCTCTCATTGGTTCTCCCTATTCCTGTTCATCTTTTCGCAGAAATTGCAAACAGTGCCAAACAGGAGGTTAAAGGCACTGACTCTCCAAGTGGGGAGAGTGTTAGTAAAGCGTCTGGAACGGTGAACCCGAGTACCAGGGGACGAAACCTGAGATGCATTTGAAAACGTTTCCCAATCACACGGTGGACCATACTCTGGGTTTCCCATGCATGTTTTAGCTGAAGGAAGAATCCCTTAAACCTGGAGAGTTGGGACCCATGGAATGGCTACCATGCAGTATGACTTCAAAGGGTCTGCGTTTGCTCATCCAAGTTCACCAATGCTATCAGCCCGAAGTGTCCAGCCTTATGTCTCCCCCAGCTCTGGGTGTAGATGTGGTAAATCCAGGTTGCATGACAAGCCCTGAATGAATTATATAAGAATTGCTCTCTATTTCACTGTCATTGTGTTGTGTTTTTGAAATTTATTTTGATAATGGGACTTATCGGAATTTCACTGCAGCGTTTAGGCCGCTGTACACACGCTTGATTTCCTTATGGAGACATATAAATCCATGGGTCTTAAGATTCTTACTTGTCAGGTATATTCCCAAGAGTTGAATACGGGGTGTTGAGTCCATTTCGTTGAACAAGGAGTAGGTCTTCTCTATTATATATTTGGCTTATGGAATGGTATCTGTGCTAATTTCATTCTCTGGTTTGATGCAGCACCCCAACTCACCTTTCCCCATAAGCAAGCATAAGTTGGTTTTCTGAATTTGAGACCCTGTTCTGTTTTGTAATTCAGTTCATGTGTAGCCATGTTTAAGTTCCGTGTATTAGTGATATCTTATGATGTTTCTTTTTCTGTGTGACTTATTTCTCGTAGAATCGTCGTACCTGAATCCTCTCATTATGCCGCTACGGGGCTGATGACGTATATCTCATTGCTGTGTGATATTCCATTGTACGTACGTACCACAACTTCTTTATCCATTTTTTGCTTCCTCGGATATTCAACTTGTACCGTAGACGAGGTTCTTGTAAACAGAGCCGTCCCAAATTTTGGGGTGGCTGTGTGTTTTGGATTTTAATTTCCCTAAGGTATAAGACCCTAAGTGGAAGTGCCATAGGCTGTGTTACTTTGTTTCCTACATGTTTCAGAAAACACCATACACTTCTCCAGAGTGGCTGTTGGCAATTTACATCCTGCCCATCAGCATAACAAGGCTCCCTATTCTCCATGACCTGTCCTGCCTTTCTGGATTTTACACTTGTTTCAGATGGCCCTTTTGACCGGGGGGGCAGTGAGACTTCAATGTAGTGCAGATTTCCTTTACACGCTTGCTTGGTTGGCTAAAAAGGGCGTATGCATTTTTTCCTGAATATATTCAGGAAAAAACGCATACGCCCTTTTTGGCCAAGTGCATCTTTGTTGACATTCTGCCTCTTTTCCTATGCTTTAAGTGCAATTCCAGTCTACCCGCTGAAATCATTTTCCTGAAATTCTGCCCCGCTTTCAAGTCCTCTTCGGAGACTTACTTCAATACATTTTTGGATGATAGCTGTCATTCATAACTCTGCAGGTTTGTGAATTACAGTGCCCCTGAGCTCCTTTCTTCAACTCTCTTTCTTGTGAGCTGGCCGAAAAACCGCAGGATGGCTTCTGGCCCTCATCTGGTCCTGCAAGGATATGCTGAGCCTTGGGTTAATTCCTCTTTCTGGTGGGAAATGAGCGTTCCATTTGCCCGTGCAGACACCTACAGCTAGTCTCTCATTGGTTTTCCCTATTCCTGTTCATCTTGCGCAGAAATTGCAAATTGTGCCAAACAGGAGGTTAAAGGCACTGACTCTCTAAGTGGGGAGAGTGTTAGTAAAGCGTCTGGAACGGTGAACCCGAGTACCAGGGGACGAAACCTGAGATGCATTTGAAAACGTTTCCCAATCACACGGTGGACCATACTCTGGTTTTCCCATGCATGTTTTAGCTGAAGGAAGAATCCCTTAAACCTGGAGAGTTGGGACCCATGGAAAGGGTACCATGCAGTATGACTTCAAAGGATCTGCGTTTGCTCATCCAAGTTCACCAATGCTATCAGCCCGAAGTGTCCAGCCTTATGTCTCCCCCAGCTCTGGGAGTAGATGTGGTAAATCCAGGTTGCATGACAAGCCCTGAATGAATTATATAAGAATTGCTCTGTATTTCACTGTCATTGTGTTGTGTTTTTGAAATTTATTTTGATAATGGGATTTATCGGATTTTCACTGCAGCGTTTAGGCCGCTGTACACACGCTTGATTTCCTTATGGAGACATATAAATCCATGGGTCTTAAGATTCTTACTTGTCAGGTATATTCCCAAGCGTTGAATACGGGGTGTTGAGTCCATTTCGTTGAACAAGGAGTAGGTCTTCTCTATTATATATTTGGCTTATGGAATGGTATCTGTGCTAATTTCATTCTCTGGTTTGATGCAGCACCCCAACTCACCTTTCCCCATAAGCAAGCATAAGTTGGTTTTCTGAATTTGAGACCCTGTTCTGTTTTGTAATTCAGTTCATGTGTAGCCATGTTTAAGTTCCGTGTATTAGTGATATCTTATGATGTTTCTTTTTCTGTGTGACTTATTTCTCGTAGAATCGTCGTACCTGAATCCTCTCATTATGCCGCTACGGGGCTGATGACGTATATCTCATTGCTGTGTGATATTCCATTGTACGTACGTACCACAACTTCTTTATCCATTTTTTTGCTTTCTCGGATATTCAACTTGTACCGTAGACGAGGTTCTTGTAAACAGAGCCGTCCCAAATTTTAGGGTGGCTGTGTGTTTTGGATTTTAATTTCCCTAAGGTATAAGACCCTAAGTGGAAGTGCCATAGGCTGTGTTACTTTGTTTCCTACATGTTTCAGAAAACACCATACACTTCTCCAGAGTGGCTGTTGGCAATTTACATCCCGCCCATCAGCATAACAAGGCTCCCTATTCTCCATGACCTGTCCTGCCTTTCTGGATTTTACACTTGTTTCAGATGGCCCTTTTGACCGAGGGGCAGTGAGACTTCATTGTAGTGCAGATTTTCTTTACACGCTTACTTGGTTGGCCAAAAATTGCGTATGCGTTTTTTCCTGAATATATTCAGGAAAAAACGCATACGCCCTTTTTGCCCAAGTGCATCATTGTCGACATTCTGCCTCTTTTCCTATGCTTTAAGTGTAATTCCAGTCTACCCCCTGAAATCGTTTTCCTGAAATTCTGCCCCGCTTTCAAGTCCTCTTCGAAGACTTACTTCAATACATTTTTGGACGATAGCTGTCATTCATAACTCTGCAGGTTTGTGAATTACAGTGCCCCTGAGCTCCTTTCTTCAACTCGCTTTCTTGTGAGCTGGCCGCAAAACCGCAGGATTGCTTCAGGCCCTAATCTGGTTCCGGCAGGGCACGCTGAGCCTTTGGTTAATTCCTCTTCCTGGTGGGAAATGAGCGTTCCATTTGCCCGTGCAGACACCTACAGCTAGTCTCTCATTGGTTCTCCCTATTCCTGTTCATCTTGCGCAGAAATTGCAAATTGTGCCAAACAGGAGGTTAAAGGCAATTACTCTACAAGTGGGGAGAGTGTTAGTAAAGCGTCTGGAACGGTGAACCCGAGTACCAGGGGACGAAACCTGAGATGCATTTGAAAACGTTTCCCAATCACACGGTGGACCATACTCTGGGTTTCCCATGCATGTTTTATCTGAAGGAAGAATCCCTTAAACCTGGAGAGTTGGGACCCATGGAATGGGGACCATGCAGTATGACTTCAAAGGGTCTGCGTTTGCTCACCGAATCTCACCATTGCTATCAGCCCGAAGTGTCCAGCCTTATATCTCACCCAGCTCTGTGTGTAGATGTGGTAAATCCAGGTTGCATCACAAGCCCTGAATGAATTATTTAAGAATTGCTCTCTATTTCACTGTCATTGTGTTTTGTTTGTGAAATTTATTTTGATAATGGGATTTATCGGATTTTCACTGCTGCGTTTAGGCCGCTGTACACAGGCTTGATTTCCTTATGGAGACATATAAATCCATGGGTCTTAAGATTCTTACTTGTCATGTATATTCCCAGGCATTGAATATGGGTTGTTGAGTCCATTTCGTTGAGCAAGGAGTAGGTCTTGTGTATTATATATTTGGCTTATGGAACGGTATATGTGCTAATTTCAATCTCTGGTTTGATGCAGCACCCCAACTCACCTTTCCCCATAAGCAAGCATAAGTTGGTTTTCTAAATTTGAGACCGTGTTCTGTTTTGTAATTCAGTTCATATGTAGCCAAGTTTACGTTCCGTGTTTTAGTGATATCTTATGATGTTTCTTTTTCTGAGTGACTTATTTCTCGTAGAATCGTCGTACCTGAATCCACTCATTATGCCGCTACGGGCCTGATGACGTAGATCTCATTGCTTAGTGATATTCCATTGTACGTACGTACCACAACTTCTTTATCCATTTTTTGCTTTCTCGGATATTTAACTTGTACCGTAGACAAGGTTCTTGTAAACAGAGCCGTCCCAAATTTTGGGGTGGCTGTGTGTTTTTGATTTTAATTTCCCTAAGCTATAGGACCCTAAGTGGAAGTGCCATAGGCTTTGTTGCTTTGTTTCCTACGTGTTTCAGGAAACACCATACACTTCTCCAGAGAGGCTGTTGGCAATTTGCATCCCGCCCATCAGCATAACAAGGCTCCCTGTTCTCCATGACCTGTCCTGCCTTTCTGGATTTTACACTTTTTTCAGATGGCCCTTTTGACCGGGGGGGCAGTGAGACTTCAATGTAGTGCAGATTTCCTTTACACGCTTGCTTGGTTGGCTAAAAAGGGCGTATGCATTTTTTCCTGAATATATTCAGGAAAAAACGCATACGCCCTTTTTGGCCAAGTGCATCTTTGTTGACATTCTGCCTCTTTTCCTATGCTTTAAGTGCAATTCCAGTCTACCCGCTGAAATCATTTTCCTGAAATTCTGCCCCGCTTTCAAGTCCTCTTCGGAGACTTACTTCAATACATTTTTGGACGATAGCTGTCATTCATAACTCTGCAGGTTTGTGAATTACAGTGCCCCTGAGCTCCTTTCTTCAACTCTCTTTCTTGTGAGCTGGCCGAAAAACCGCAGGATGGCTTCTGGCCCTCATCTGGTCCCGCAAGGGTATGCTGAGCCTTGGGTTAATTCCTCTTTCTGGTGGGAAATGAGCGTTCCATTTGCCCGTGCAGACACCTACAGCTAGTCTCTCTTTGGTTCTCCCTATTCCTGTCCATCTTGCGCAGAAATTGCAAACTGTGCCAAAAAGGAGGTTAAAGGCACTGAGTCTCCAAGTGGGGAGAGTGTTAGTAAAGCGTCTGGAACGGTGAACCCTAGTACCAGGGGACGAAACCTGAGATGCATTTGAAAACGTTTCCCAATCACACGGTGTACCATAATCTGGGTTTCCCATGCATGTTTTAGCTGAAGGAAGAATCCATTAAACCTGGAGAATTGGGACCCATGGAATGGGTACCAAGCAGTAAGACTTCAAAGGGTCTGCGTTTGCTCTCCGAACCTCACCAATGCTATCAGCCCAAAGTGTCCGGCCTTATGTGTCACCCAGCTCTGGGTGTAGATGTGGTAAATCCAGGTTGCATCACAAGCCCTGAATGAATTATTTAAGAATTGCTCTCTATTTCACTGTCATTGTGTTTTGTTTTTGAAATTTATTTTTATAATGGGATTTATCGGATTTTCACTGTTGTGTTTAGGCCGCTGTACACATGCTTGATTTCCTTATGGAGACATATAAATCCATGGGTTTTAAGATTCTTACTTGTCAGGTATATTCCCATGTGTTGAATAAGGGGTGTTGAGTCCATTTCGTTGAGCAAGGAGTAGGTCTTGTCTATTATATATTTGGCTTATGGAACGGTATCTGTACTAATTTCAATCTCTGCTTTTATGCAGCACCCCAACTCACCTTTCCCCATAAGCAAGCATAAGTTGGTTTTCTAAATATGAGACCCTGTTCTGTTTTGTAATTCAGTTCATGTGTAGCCAAGTTTACGTTCCGTGTATTAGTGATATCTTATGATGTTTCTTTTTCTGTGTGACTTATTTCTCGTAGAATCGTCGTACCTGAATCCACTCATTATGCCGCTACGGGCTGATGACGTAGATCGCATTGCTGAGTGAAATTCCATTGTACGTACGTACCACAACATTTATCCATTTTTTGCTTTCTCAGATATTTAACTTGTACCGTAGACGAGGTTCTTGTAAACAGAGCCGTCCCAAACTTTAGGGTGGCTGTGTGTTTTTGATTTTAATTTCCCTAAGCTATAGGACCCTAATTGGAAGTGCCATAGGATGTGTTGCTTTGTTTCCTACGTGTTTCAGGAAACACCATACACTTCTCCAGAGTGGCTGTTGGCAATTTACCTCCCGCCCATCAGCATAATAAGGTTCCCTGTTCTCCATGACCTGTCCTGCCTTTCTGGATTTTACACTTTTTTCAGATGGCCCTTTTGACCGGGGGGCAGTGAGACTTCATTGTAGTGCAGATTTCCTTTACATGCTTGGTTGGTTGGCCAAAAAGGGCGTATGCGTTTTTTCCTGAATATATTCAGGAAAAAACGCATACGCCTTTTTTGGCCAAGTGCATCATTGTCGATATTCTGCCTCTTTTCCTATGCTTTAAGTGCAATTCCAGTCTACCCCCTGAAATCGTTTTCCTGAAATTCTGCCCCGCTTTCAAGTCCTCTTCGAAGACTTACTTCAGTACATTTTTGGACGATAGCTGTCATTCATAACTCTGCAGTTTTGTGAATTACAGTGCCCCTGAGCTCCTTTCTTCAACTCGCTTTCTTGTGAGCTGGCCGCAAAACCGCAGGATTGCTTCAGGCCCTAATCTGGTTCCGGCAGGGCATGCTGAGCCTTTGGTTAATTCCTCTTCCTGGTGGGAAATGAGCATTAAATTTGCACGTGCAGACACCTACAGCTAGTCTCTGATTGGTTCTCCCTATTCCTGTTCACCTTGCGCAGAATTTCCAAACTGTGCCAAACAGGAGGTTAAAGGCACTGACTCTCCAAGTGGAGAGAGTGTTAGTAAAGGGTCTGGAATGGTGAACCCGTGTAAAAGGGGACGAAAACTGAGATGCATTTGGAAACACTTCCCAGTCACACGGTGTACCATACTTTGGGTTTCCCATGCATGTTTTAGCTGAAGGAAGAATCTCTTAAACCTGGAGAGTTGGGACCCATGGAATGGGTACCATGCAGTATGACTTCAAAGGGTCTGCATTTGCTCATCGTACCTCACCAGTGCTTTCCGCCCGAAGTGTCCAACCTTATGTCTCACTCAGCTCTTGGTGCAGATGTGGTTAATCCAGGTTGCATCACAAGCTCTGAATGAATTATTTAAGTATAGCTCTCTATTTCACTGTCATTGTGTTTTGTTTTTGTAATTCATTTTGATAATTGGATTTATCGGATTTTCTCTGCTGCGTTCATAAATCTATACACACGCTTGATTCTCTTACGGAGACATATAAATCCATGGGTTTGAAGATTCTTACTAGTCAGGTGTATTCCTAGGCGTTGAATATGGGGTGTTTAGTCCATTTCGTTGAGCAACTGGTAGGTCTTGACTATTACATATTTGGCTTATGGATAGGTATCTGTGCTAATTTCTATCTCTGGTTTTATGCAGCACCCCAACTCTCCTTTATCCTTAAGCAAGCATATGTTGGTTTTCTAAATTTGTGACCCCATTCTGTTTTGTAATTCAGTTCATTTGTAGCCACGTTTACATTCCATGTATTAGTAATATCGTGTGTCTTTTTCTTTTTGAATTATGTGACTTCGAATGATCATACGTAACTCCTCTGTGGTTGTTACAACTGGCCATATTTCATTGATTTCCAGGCTGAGTAATATTCCACTCTACATAAGTGCCACATCTCTATCCATTTTTTCCCTCCAGAGACTTATAAATTATATCCTAGTCGAGGATCTTTTAAACATAGAGGCAGTAAACATTGGGGTGCCTGTGTCCTCTCGATTTTTGTTTTTCCCAAGATATACGTCCATGAGTGCAAGTGCCCTGTGCTCTGTAGCTCATTTTTTAGATGCTTTAGTAAACACAATACACTTCTCCAGAGTGACCGTTGGCAATATACATTTCCAGTATAAGCCTCAGAGGGCTCCCTTTTCTCCTTGCCCTGTCCTGCATTTCTGGTGTTTACACTTTATGAGGAAGGCTCTTCTGACTGATGCGAAGTGATATGTTTTGTAGTATTGATTTCCAGTGCCCACCTGTTTGGTTGGCTAAAAAAGTGTATGCCCTTTTCTTGAATACATACAGAAAAAGACGCATACACCCTTTTTGGCCAATTGCAATGTTGGCAATGTTCAGCCCCTTTTCTTGTGCTTAATGGCGAGTCCTTTCTACCTCTTCCAATCCCTTTCCTGCCATTCTCCGTTGCTTACAAGTCCTTTCCTCTGACTTTCCTCAAGACATTTTTCAGTGATAGATATTTTCAACTCTGCAGTTTCGTGAATTTTAGTGTCCCTGAGTTCCATTTTTCAACTTGTGTTTATGGGAACTGGCCACAAAGCAGCGGGATTTCCTCAAGCCCTATTCTGTTTCCATGGGCAACCCTAGCCTTTGGTCAATTCGTCTTCCTGATTGGAAATAAGAGTGACATGTGCCTGTCCGAACACCTAGGACTTGTCTCTCATTGTTCCCCTCCTTCTGCTTCATCCTGTGGACAAATTCCAAACTGTCTGCAACAGGATGTTGACAGCGCTGACATCTCCAAGTGGGGAGACTGTTCGTAAAGACGCTGGAGGGGTGAACCCGAGCACCAGGAGATGAGGAGATCAGATGCCTTTTCCAAACTCTTCCCGATCAGACGGTATACCATCCTCTGGGTGTGACAGGCATGTTTTAGCTGTAGGAAGTGTCCCATTCATGTGAGGAGAACACCAGGGCTTTTACAAAATCAGTGTCTCTCCACAACCCAAACTGGGGAATTTTTTAAGCTACGGCTACACATATGTTCATTAAGGGCCTTGGGAAGTAGGCAGAGTCCAAACTTTAGATGATTGAAGTCTTCAGGGTCAGAAGCACTCACCACCAGCTTCCCTTAGGTTCCATTTTAACTGTCATTAATAGATGATGTCAATAAAAATATCTATTCTTTTTCAGATTATTTCCCCTTATAGGTTATTGTAAAATATTGAGTGTAGTTCCCGGTGCTATACAGTAGTTCCTTGTTGATGATCGATTTTATACATAGCAGTGTGTATGTGTTAATCCCAAACTGTTAATTTATCCCTCCTCCCACCTTTCCCCTTTGGTAATAATAAATTATAAGATTTTATACTTCTCAGAATTGGGGGAACTGAAAGAGAGGTATCATTTTCAATGGAAAAGCATTTAAAACAAGATTGAAGCTTTAACCAAGATTTTTAGATGTACATCCTTGGAAAGAAATCACTTCGTTTCTCTAATATTGACCTGACAAATAAGACAAACCTTTTCACTGAACTTGCTTCTAATAAAGTGATGGAAATATCAAATGGGAGTGTTAGAAACATCTTATTTTACCCGAGCCTTATACACTGTTCTATGTTAATTACAGTTTGGCTCAAACATCTGTTCATTGAAGTTACAATGTTCTCAATTTCTGTTACTGATCCTCCAGAGTGGACCCCAACAAGTGTCCCCCTGCCCAGTGTCATTGGAGCCAACAGATTGAGACTGAGTTTGGTTCAGAAGCAAAGGAAACTTTATATTTTGATCAGAGAATGGAGAGGTGAGAGCATGTGCTACCCCGTGGGCTGTGGGCTGGGCTGCTGTGTAGAGATCCTGTCAGAGTCAGTGGGAGGGAGGGGGCGGAGCTCTCGAGGGCCCGGTTGGCTGCAGCTCAGGCTCTATATCGCGGAGTGTGCACTGTGTCCCAGGAGCTGAGGTGTCGACCCAGCCATTCCGCACTAGGAAATCTGGTCTGAAGTGCCGGCTGTTGAACCTCTGTATGCGGGACCCTAGGAGCACGTGAAATTAGACAAAGCACAAAGGATAAAAAAGGTTAGACTTTATTTTATTGCCCAGATTCTATTTTTATCTCCCAGGGATTTTTAAGGGGCTTTGCCTGGGAAAAAGCCCTCTTCTGCCTTTTTTCCCCTTCCTCATTCTTAGAGTGCTGAGGGTGCAGACCCTTCTTCTGTAACTGCTGAGTGCTGAGTTAGGAGCCCTCATACCCGTGGGCGAGGGTCAGAACTTCTCCCCAGCAGCCTCCAGGTGACGTTGATTGTCCCCAGGCCTCCTGCCTCCCCGCTCGTCCGCCTGAGCACCAGTATTGGAAGCGTTATAGATTCTAATGACCTTTAAGGGTCCAGGAAGGAGATGTGCAGTGACGCTGTGAGGTCCAGTTTCACCCCGCCCTGCATTTGTTCGGCCACCTTAGGCTGACCGTTTCTGCCAGCCTAGATGCTCTGACCAGTAGTCTGCACTTTCTTCAATTAGGCCCCTGAATTAACGTAAAAAGAGCACCACGTGTCAGGACCCTGCCTGCTCAACTCCCAGACAGTCCAGGGTCAGTGGTGATGAAGGACCATGATGGCCACTGAGTCAACAGCCTTTTGAAGTAAACAGGAGTCCAGCCGGTCTTATTGGCCACCATCATCACAGTGTCTGTAGGCTCTTCTATGGTGACAGCGTGATATACGTTTCCCCCGCCAAGATTATTAGGTCCGCTCTGGGTGCAGTAAGTCCTGCAAGCAGTAGTCTACTCTTTTGGGACACACTCTTGTTGTTTTATGAGAGAAACTCCAGGTCAAGTGATGGTCACATGAGTCGTCATGGTGCCCCTTTACCCCGGTTATCTCTCTGGAGGTTGGAGTTGGAGGGCCTCCTCACTCGAGGTCAGTGTGCCCACGGAGCAAACCCTGCAACTTCAGGGCATGGTTGGGGCTTAGGGTCACCACGTGGGGTCCTTTTCCCTTAGGAGGGAGGTGGCCTTTTGTGCTGCTGATTTCCAGGTTTTCAGATACCGCCAGTATCTTGGCCAGATGTGGCGGTGGGCCAAGCCCATTGGTGACCGTAGTTTATCCTACCGGGATGGCATTCTTGCATTGTTCCATTTCAAGTGGTCCCAGTTTTTGCACTAATACTCCAATAGCGATTCACCATTCACCAGGAATGTAAAGGTCAAAGGGTTTAGCTAAATTAGGGAGTTCCAGGGCAAGGGTCTGAATTGACTGCTCTTTCCATTCTTGAAAGGCCACTTCTGGATTCTATTCAAAAGGATCATCATCTTTTCCTTTCAGTGTTTCATATAGAGGCCCAGCTAGTAGACTGTAGTTAGGGATCCAGAAGCACCAACCCTGGCCTCCCCAGGAACCCCTAAGCTGTCTTCTAGTTTTAGAAATGGGTAAGGCTGTAAATTGTTTCTTCCCTTTCCTGAGATGGGCTTCTCCGACCTTCTGTGAGAATGAAGCCCAGGCAGGTCACCGTAGTCTGTGATATTTGAGCTTTTTATTTGACAACTTCTATCCTTTATTGGCTTGGTAGTTCAGAGGTCTCTTTAGTAGGGCTGGCGATCAGAATGTCGTCTGCATATTGAAGGAGTGTTTCCTTTTCCAGAGGTAGAACTTTTAGGTCTTTAACTGAGCTTTCCCCAAAGATGGTGTGGGAATTTTTGAACCCTTGGGGCAACACGGCCCAGAAGTATTGTTTTAGTTGTATGTTGAGTCCTGCCACTCACAAGCCAAAATTTCTTGTGACTCTGGGACTAATAGAATACAAAAGAAGGCATCATTGAAGACTAATACAGAATACCATGTCCCGGTGGTTGGTAGAATGACCAGCAGGGTGTAGGATTTAGGAACTACTGGAGGTATATCCTCGGTGGCTTCACTGACTGTCCTGACATCCTTTACCAGGACTCCAGCAGCCCATGGGGCTCTCGAGGTCAGGCCAATCCCAGGATATGGAGCTCACCTGGGCAGGTACCCCACCCCCACCGCAGCCCACGGTGCTCTCCTGTTCAGGCCCCCCCCAGGATATGGGGTTCCCTGGGCAGGTTCCCCTGCAGCCCATGGGGCTCTCATGGTCAGGCCCCTCCCAGGATACAGAGCTACCCTTGCAGTTACCCTGGCAGGGCTGGGCACACAGGTACCGTGCACATCGCCCTCATTGCAGAGCACTTCCAGCTCACCTGTCACTCAGATCTGACACAGAGCACCTCAGAGGAGGACTTGAACTAAGAAACAGCAGCTCCAACAGGTCTGTGACCCTGGGCATCACTCTGTGTGGCCTCCCTCCACCTGGTCTTCCAGAGATTTCCACTGCACCCGGGGCACCAGGCCTCTGTCTCCACCCACCACCCACCCCTCCTCTCCCTGACTCCTGGGTTCCTCTCATTAGGAGAGGGTTTTCTTGAAGTTGTCTCCCACTCATGGGCCAGATAATATAATTAGAAAACAAGCCAGAGCTGCAACCCCTTGTCTATCCTGACTCTCAGGAGCCCACACCTGTTCCTTGGACCTGGCCGATTCAGCAAGTTCCAGTTTCTGCAACTGTGAGCGCCTGAGGGGTGATTATTGGCTGGCCTGGGAAGCCTGACGGTGCCGGCCAGCCCTCCCCAGGTGTGCCTGTTTGAGATCAATATAAACACCGCTCCAGGCAGCAAGAGCCCCTGCAGCTGTGCCTGATGCCATTTTCTCTGCCCTGTCAGCAGCCTCGGGGCTGGACTGGTGGGAGGGAGTGAGAGGCCACGGCTTTGTGGGTGGCCCAGTGTGAGTGGGGCTCTGCTGGACTTTCTGCAGCAGTTACCAAGATGCCACCTGCTAAAGAAGAGGATGTGTCACCCATACCTGCCTCTGGAATTTCTCCCTGGGCAGAGGTGAGTGAGGAAGAAAGCAGTGGGGGCCCGGACAGCAGGGGTATCTCAGGCAGGGAAATGGAAAGCTTCCAGAAGAGTACCCAGGGCCCGGACCATCCTGGCTGGCCTGCAGGCACCAAATCGGCTGGTATGCTGTCGCTCATGTGGCTCCATGGCCCTTCCTCTAGGCTTTCAAGTCCTTGTACATATTCAGGTGTTTTACCTGGGAAGGGTGGGAACATTTCAGCAGCAGCTGGCCTGGGGCTCGGCCCACATTTACTCACAGATGCCTTGGCACGGTCCCCCAGCTTTGCAATGAGGACGCTTGTTGCGTGGGGCCTGCTGGCTGAATGGGAGATGATTCCCCACCACTGGCCAACTACAGAATTGTTTACAACTGGAGCAAGTGCCCTGATACGGTTTTCCTCTGTGTAACTGGTGGGTTCTGTTTTTTTTTTTCTTTTTTTCATTTTTGGTTCAAGGTAGATTTTATTCCTCTTTTTTGTATTTACAGATATAAGCATGGAAATAATTTATTCATATAAATACATGTATGTGAAGGGAAGAATATTTTTTCTGTTTTACTTTTTGTAATTTTGAATTTTATTTTATTTTTTTATACAGCAGGTTCTTTTTGGTTATCTATTTTATACATATAAATGTATACATGCCAATCCCAATCTCTCAATCCTCCCACCACCACCCCCCAACAGCTTTCCCCCCTTGGTGTCCATACGTTTGTTGTCTACATCTGTTGCTCTATTTCTGCCTTAAAAAACGGTTCATCTGTATAATTTTTCTAGGTTCCACATATATGCATTAATATACAAGATTTGTTTTTGTATTTCTGACTTACTTCACTCTGTATGACAGTCTCTAGATCCATCAACGTCTCTACAAATGACCCAATTTCATTCCTTTTTATGGCTTAGTAATATTCCATTTTATATTTGTACCACATCTTTATGCATTCGTCTGTCTGTGGGCATTTAGGTTGCTTCCATTACCTGGATATTGTAAATAGTGATGCAATGAACATTGAGGTGAATGTCTCTTTTTGATTTATGGTTTTGTCTGGGTATATGCCCAGTAGTGGGATTGCTGGATCATATGGTAATTCTATTCTTAGTTTTATAAGAAACTCCATAATGTTCTCCACAGTGACTGTATCAATTTACATTCCCAACAATAGTGGAAGAGGGTTCCTTATCTCCACACCCTTTCCAGCATTTGTTGTTTGTAGATTTTCTGATGATGCCCATTCTAACAGGTGTGAGGTGATACACCATGGATGAGTCTATTTCGTTGAGCAAAGAGTAGGTCTTGTCTATTACATATTTGGCTTATGGAATGGTATGTGTGCTAATTTCAATCTCTGGTTTTATACAGCACCCCAACTCAACTTTCCCCTTAAGCAAGCATAAGTTTTTATCTAAATGTGAGACTGTTCGGTTTTGTAATTCAGTTTATGTGTAGCCAAGTTTACACTCCCTCTATTAGTGATATCTTATGATAATTATCTTTCTCTGTGTGACATACTTCTCTTAGAATCATCATACTTAAATCCACTCAATTTGCTGACATTGATTTCATTGCTGAGTGATATTCCGTTGTACGTAAGTAGCACAACTCCTTTATCCATTTTTTTCTTTCTGGGATATTTAATTTGTACTGGACTCGAGGTTCTTGTAAACACAGCAGCCCTAAATTTTGTGTTGGCTGTGTCTTGTTGATTTTAATTTTCCTAAGCTATAGGGCCAAAAGTGGAAGTGCCCTAGTCTCTGTAGCTTTGTTTTTCAGATGTTTCAGGATACACCATAAACATCTCCAGAGTGTCTGTTGGCAATTTACATCCCGCCCATCAGCATAACAAGGCTCCCTGTTCTCCATGGCCTGTCCTGTGTTTCTGGTTTTTACACTTTTTTCAGATGGCCCTTTGGACGAATGGGAAATGAGACTTCATTGTAGTACGGATTTCCATTGCTCGAGTGCTTGGTTGGCCAAAAAGGGCATATGCGTTTTTTCCTGAATATATTCAGGAAAAAATGTATACGCACTGTTCGTCCAAGTGCATCACTGTCAAAGATCTGCCGCTTTTCACATGTTTTAAATGCAATTCCAATCTACCTCCTGAAATATGATTCCTCAATTCTGCCTCGTTTTCAAGTCCTCTTTGCAGACTTACTTCAATATATTTTTGCCAATAGCTGTCATTTATAACTCTGCAGGTTTGTGAATTTCAGTGCCCGTGATTTCCTTTCTTAACTCGCTTCCTTGAAAGCTGGCCACAAAACCGCAGGTTTGCTTCAGGCCGTAATCAGGGTGTGGCACGGCACTCTGAGCCTTTGGTTAATTCCTCTTCCTGGTGGGAAATTAGAGTTAAATGTGCCCCTCCAGACACCTGCCTCACTCCCAGCCCCTTGGTGTTGTGTGTCCTCTGGTTTGAGGCCACATGTGATGGGTTCCTCATATTTTGATGATGTGGCCCCACTGGTGTGAGGACACTCCTGCCTACTTCCCATCCCCT
This sequence comes from Delphinapterus leucas, assembly GCF_059928025.1. Classification (NCBI taxonomy): domain Eukaryota; kingdom Metazoa; phylum Chordata; class Mammalia; order Artiodactyla; family Monodontidae; genus Delphinapterus; species Delphinapterus leucas. The sequence continues at coordinate 5,458,426 of NW_028322255.1, forward strand.
TGGTGATGTGGTCCCTCCGGCGAGAGTCTGATCCTGGTTGGGTTCCTCACACTTCTGTGAGGTGGGCCCTCTTCTCTGAGGTCACTCCTGCCTGGCTAGCACACCCCGCCTTGGCGACGTCAGACCTCTGGTGGCAGTTGGAGCCTGCTGGGAGCCTCCTCCCCTCGGTGATGAGGCCCTCTGGCATCAGGCCCTAACTGCTGGGTTCCCACATTTTCTGATACGTCCTAAGTGGTGCGAGGGCACTCCTGCCAGGTTCCCATCCCCATGGGCATGTGGGCCTTCTGCTCTAAGGTCCCAACACCTGTGTTGTTCACCGTTTCATGATGTTGGCTCTCTGGTGTTAGTTCACTCAGGCCTAGATCCCATAGACTCTGTGCTCTGAGCCGCCTGCTGGGAGGTTCCTACTGCTGGATTCCTTACCTTTTCTATTCTTTGGGTCCTGTGTTTTCATGCTCCTCCTTCCTGACTCACTCCCAGCCCCTTTGTGATGTAGGTCCTCTGGTTTGAGGCCACATGTGCCGGCTTCCTCACCTTTATTGATGTGGCCCCACTGGTGTGAGGACACTCCTGCCTGGTTCCCATCCACTTGGTGATGGGGACCCTCTGGTGAGAGCCTGATCCTGGCTGGATTCCTCACCCTTCTGTGAGGTAGACCCTCTGCTGTGAGGTCACTCCTGCCTGGCTGGCACACGTTACCTTGGCGATGTGGGCCCTCAGTTGGGAGTTGGTGCCTGCTGGGAGTCTCCTCCCCTCGGTAATGAGGGCCCTCTGGCGTCAGGCCCTAACTCATGGGCTCCCAAAATTTTCTGATGTGCGCCCTGTCGTGCGAGTACACTCCTGCCAGGGTCCCATTCCCATGGGGATGTTGGCTTTCTGCTCTGAGGTCCCAACGGCTGGGTTGCTCACAGTGTCAGAATGTGGGCCCTCTGCTGTGAGTTCACTCCGGCATGGATCCCATAGTCTCGGTGCTCTGGGCCACCTGCTTGGAGCTTCCAACTGCGGGGTTCCTCACCTTTTTATTCTATGGGTCCTCTGTTGTGAGTCTCCTCCTGCATGCCTCACTCCCAGCCCTTTCGTGATGTGTGTCCCCTTATTTGAGGCCACATGTGCTGTGTTCCTCACCTTTGGCTGATGTGGCCCCACTGGTGTGAGGACACTCCTGCCTGGTTTCCATCCGCTTGGTGATGTGGGCCCTCTGGTTAGAGTCTGATCCTGGTTGGGTTCCTCACACTTCTGTGAGGTGGGCCCTCTGCTGTGAGGTAACTCCTGCCTGGCTTGCTCCCATTGCCTTGGTGACGTCGGCCCTCTGGTGGCATTTGGAGCCTGCTGGTAGCCTCCTCTCCTCGGTGATGAGGGCCCTCTGGCGTCAGGCCCTAACTGCTGGGTTCCCACATTTTCTGATACATGTTAAGTTGTGCGAGGACACTCCTGCGAGGTTCCTATCCCCATGGGGATGTGGGCCTTCTGCTCTGAGGTTCCACTGGCTGGGTTGCTCACAGTTTCATGATGTGGGCCCTCTGCTGTGAGTTCACTGTGGCCTGGATCCCATAGACTCCGTGCTCTGGGCCACCTGCTGGGAGGTTCAAACTGCTGGATTCCTCACATTTTTTATTCTGTGGGCCCTGTGTTGTTAGGCTACTCCTGCTTGCCTCACTCGGAGCACCTTGGAAATGTGGGTCCTCTGGTTTAGGCCACATGTGCTGGGTTCCTCACCATTCTATAATGTGGCCACACTGGTGTGAGGACACTGCTGCCTTTTTCCGATCCCCTTGGTGATGTGGGCTCTCTGGTGAGAGTCTTATCCTGGCTGGTTTCCTCACCCTTCTGTGAGGTAGACCCTCTGCTGTGAGGTCACTCCTGCCTGGCTGGCACACCCCACCTTGGCAACGTCGGCCCTCTTGTGGCAGTTGGAGCCTGCTGGGAGCTTCCTCTCCTCGGTGATGAGGGCCCTCTGGCGTCAGGCCCTAACTTCTGGGCTCCCAAAATTCTCTAATGTGCGCCCTGTGGTGCGAGTACACTCCTGCCAGGTTCCCAACCACATGGGAATGTGGGCCTTCTGCTCTGAGGTCCCAACGGCTGGGTTGCTCACAGTTTCATGATGAGGGCCCTCTGTTTTGTGTTCAGTCAGGCCTGGATCCCATATCCTCGCTGCTCCTGGCTGCCTGCTGGGAGGTTCCAACTGCGGGATTCCTCACCTTTTTTATTCTATGGGCCCTCTGTTTTGAGGCTCCTCCTGCCTGCCTCACTCCCAGCCCCTTGGTGATGTGTGTCCTCTAGTTTGAGGCCAAGTGTGCTGGGTCCATCACATTTCGTTGATGTGGCCCCACTGGTGTGAGGACACTCCTGCCTGGTTTCCATTCCCTTGGTGATGTGGGCCCTCTGGTGAGAGTCTGATCCTCTTTGGGTTCCTCACACTTTTGTGTGGTTGGCCCTCTGCTCTGAGGTCACTCCTGCCTGGCTGGCACACACCGCATTGGTGACGTCAGCCCTCTGGTAGCAGTTGGAGCTTGCTGGGAGCCTCCTCTCCTCAGTGATGAGGGCCCTCTGGCGTCTGGCCCTAACTGCTGGGCTCCCCACATTTTCTGATGTGTGCCCACTGGTGCGATGACACTCCTGCTTGGTTCCCTCCCCCATGGGGATGTGGGCCTTGTGCTCTGAGGTCACAACGGCTGGGTTGCTTACAGTATCACGATGAGGGCCCTCTGTTGTGAGTTCATCACTGCCTGGATCCCATAGCCTCGGTGATCTGGGCCGCCTGCTGGGATGTTCCAACGGCTGGATTCCTCACCTTTTTTATACAATGGGCCATGTGTTGGGAGGTTAATCCTGCCTGCCTCGCTCCGAGACCCATGGTGATGTGGGTCCTCTGGTTTGAGGCCACATGTGCTGGGTACCTCAACTTTCGATGATGTGGTCCCACGGGTGTGAGGACACTCCTGCCTGGTTCCCAGCCCCTTGCTCTTGTGGGCACTCTGGTGAGGGTCTGATCCTTCCTGGGTTCCTTACCCTTCTGTGAGGTGGGCCCTCTGATGTGAGGTCACTCCTGCAAGGCTGGCTCACATCGCCTTGGCGACGTGGGTCTTCTGTTGGCCACTGAAGCATACTGGCAGCCTCCTACCCTCTTTAATGAGGGCCCTGGAAAAAACGCATATGCCCTTTTTGACCAAGTGCATCATTGTCGACATTCTGACTCTTTTCCTATACTTTCAGAGGATTTCCCGTCTACCTCCTGAAATCGTAGTCCTGGAATTCTGCCCCACGTTCAAGTCCTCTTTGTAGCCTTACTTCAATATATTTTTGGATGAGGGCTGTCATTTATAACTCTGCAGGTTTGTGAATTACAGTGCCCCTGAGCTCCTTTCTTCAACTCGCTTTCTTGTGAGCTGGCCGCAAAACCGCAGGATTGCTTCAGGCCCTAATCTGGTTCCGGCACGGCATGCTGAGCCTTTGGCTAATTCCTCTTCCTGGTGGGAAATGAGCGTTAAATTTGCCCGTGCAGACACCTACAGCTAGTCTCTCATTGGTTCTCCCTATTCCTGTTCATCTTGCGCAGAAATTGCAAACTGTGCCAAACAGGAGGTTAAAGGCACTGACTCTCCAGGTAGGGACAGTGTAAGTAAAGCGTCTGGAATGGTGAACCCGAGTACCAGGGGACGAAAACTGAGACGCATTTAAAAACGTTTCCCGGTCACACGGTGGACCATACTCTGGGATTCCCATGCATGTTTTAGCTGAAGGAAGAATCCTTTAAACCTGGAGAGTTGGGACCCATGGAATGTGTACCATGCAGTATGACTTCAAAGGGTCTGCATTTGCTCACTGAACCTCACCAATGGTATCCGCCCGAAGTGTCCAGCCTTATGTCTCACCCAGCTCTAGGTGTAGATGTGGTAACTCCAGGTTGCATCACAAGCCCTGAATGAATTCTTTAAGAATTGCTCTCTATTTCACTGTCATTGTGTTTTGTTTTTGTAATTTATTTTGATAATGGGATTTATCGGATTTTCACGGCTGCATTTATGGCACTGTACACATGCCTGATTCTCTTACGGAGACATGTAAATCCATGGGTGTTAAGATTCTTAATTGGCAGGTGTATTCCTAGGCATTGAATATGGGGTGTTTAGTCCATTTCGTTGAGCAAGGAGTAGGTCTTGACTATTAAATATTTGGCTTATGGAACGGTATCTGTTCTAATTTCAATCTCTGGTTTTATGCAGCACCCCAACTCACATTTCCCCTTAAGCAAGCATAAGTTGGTTTTCTAAATTTGAGACCCTGTTCTGTTTTGTAATTCAGTTCATGTGTAGCCAAGTTCACATTCGGTGTATTAGTGATATCTTAATGTTTATTTATCTGTGTGACTTATTTCACTTAGAATCACCGTATCTGAATCCACTCATTATGCCGCGACGGGCCTGATGACATAGATTTCATTGCTGAGTGATATTCCATTGTACGTATGTACCACAAATTCTTTATCCATTTTTCGCATTCTGGGTTATTTAACTTGTACCGTAGACGAGCTTCTTGTAAACAGATTCGTCCAAAACTTTGGGGTGGCTGTGTGTTTTTGACTTTAATTTCCCTAAGTTATAGGGCCATAAGTGGAAGTGCCGTAGGCTCCGTTGCTTAGTTTTTTAGGTGTTTCAGGAAACACCGTACATTTCTCCAGAGTGGCTGTTAGCAATTTACATCCCGCCCATCAGCATAACAAGGCTCCCTGTTCTCCATGACCTGTCCTGCCTTTCTGGATTTTACACTTTTTTCAGATGGCCCTTTTGACCGGGGGGCAGTGAGACTTCATTGTAGTGCAGATTTCCTTTACACGCTTGCTTGGTTGGCCAAAAAGTGTGTATGCGTTTTTTCCTGCATATATTCAGGAAAAAACGCATACGCCCTTTGTGGCCAAGTGCATCATTGTGGACATTCTGCCTTTTTTTAATATGCTTTAAGTGCAATTCCAGTCTACCCCCTGAAATCGTTTTCCTGAAATTCTGCCCTGCTTTCAAGTCCTCTTCGAAGACTTACTTTAATATATTTTTGGACGATAGCTGTCATTCATAACTCTGCAGGTTTGTGAATTACAGTGCCCCTGAGCTCCTTTCTTCAACTCGCTTTCTTGTGAGCTGGCCGCAAAGCCGCAGGATTGCTTCAGGCCCTAATCTGGTTCTGGCAGGGCACACTGAGCCTTTGGCTAATTCCCCTTCCTTGTGGGAAACGAGCGTTCCATTTGCCCGTGCAGGCACCTACAGCTAGTCTCTCATTGGTTCTCCCTATTCCTGTACATCTTGCGCAGAAATTGCAAGCAGTGCCAAACAGGAGGTTAAAGGCACTGACTCTCCATGTGGGGAGAGTGTTAGTAAAGCGTCTGGAACGGTGAACCCTAGTACCAGGGGACGAAACCTGAGATGCATTTGAAAACGTTTCCCAATCACACGGTGGACCATATTCTGGGTTTCCCATGCATGTTTTAGCTGAAGGAAGAATCCCTTAAACCTGGAGAGTTGGGACTCATGGAATGGGTACCATGCAGTATGACTTCAAAGGGTCTGCGTTTGCTCACCGAACCTCACCAATGCTATCAGCCCGAAGTGTCCGGCCTTATGTGTCACTCAGCTCTGGGTGTAGATGTGGTAAATCCAGGTTGCATCACAAGCCCTGAATGAATTATTTAAGAATTGCTCTCTATTTCACTGTCATTGTGTTTTGTTTTTGAAATTTATTTTGATAATGGGATTTATCGGATTTTCACTGTTGTGTTTAGGCCGCTGTACACATGCTTGATTTCCTTATGGAGACATATAAATCCATGGGTTTTAACATTCTTACTTGTCAGGTATCTTCCCATGTGTTGAATAAGGGGTGTTGAGTCCATTTCGTTGAGCAAGGAGTAGGTCTTGTCTATTATATATTTGGCTTATGGAACGGTATCTGTACTAATTTCAATCTCTGGTTTGATGCAGCACCCCAACTCACCTTTCCCCATAAGCAAGCATAAGTTGGTTTTCTAAATTTGAGACCCTGTTCTGTTTTGTAATTCAGTTCATGTGTAGCCAAGTTTACGTTCCGTGTATTAGTGATATCTTATGATGTTTCTTTTTCTGTGTGACTTATTTCTCGTAGAATCGTCGTACCTGAATCCACTCATTATGCCGCTACGGGCCTGATGACGTAGATGTCATTGCTGAGTGCTATTCCATTGTACGTATGTACCACAACTTCTTTATCCATTTTTTGCTTTGTCGGATATTTAACTTGTACCGTAGACGAGGTTCTTGTAAACAGAGCCGTCCCAAACTTTGGGGTGGCTGTGTGTTTTTGATTTTAATTTCCCTAAGCTATAGGAACATAAGTGGAAGTGCCATAGGCTTTGTTGCTTTGTTTCCTACGTGTTTCAGGAAACACCATACACTTCTCCAGAGTGGCTGTTGCCAATTTACATCCCGCCCATCAGCATAACAAGGTTCACTGTTCTCCATGACCTGTCCTGCCTTTCTGGATTTTACACTTTTTTCAGATGGCCCTTTTGACCGGGACGCAGTGAGACTTCATTGTAGTGCAGATTTCCTTGACACGCTTGCTTGGTTGGCCAAAAAGTGCGTATGTGTTTTTTCCTGAATATACTCTGGAAAAAACGCATACACCCTTTTTGGCCAAGTGCATCATTGTGGACATTCTGCCTCTTTTCCTATGCTTTAAGTGCAATTCCAGTCTACCCCCTGAAATCGTTTTCCTGAAATTCTGCCCCGCTTTCAAGTCCTATTCGAAGACTTATTTCAATATATTTTTGGACGATAGCTGTCATTCCTAACTCTGCAGGTTTGTGAATTACAGTGCCCCTGAGCTCCTTTCTTTAACTCGCTTTCTTGTGAGGTGGCCGCAAAACCGCAGGATTGCTTCAGGCCCTAATCTGTTTCCGGCAGGGCACGCTGAGCCTTTGGTTAATTCCTCTTCCTGGTGGGAAATGAGCGTTTCATTTGCCCGTGCAGACACCTACAGCTAGTCTCTCATTGGTTCTCCCTATTCCTGTTCATCTTGCGCAGAAATTGCAAGCTGTGCCAAACAGGAGGTTAAAGGCACTGACTCTCCAAGTGGGGAGAGAGTTAGTAAAGCGTCTGGAACGGTGAATCCGAGTACCAGGGGACGAAACCTGAGATGCATTTGAAAACGATTCCCAATCACACGGTGGACCATACTCTGGGTTTTCCATGCATGTTTTAGCTGAAGGAAGAATCCCTTAAACCTGGAGAGCTGGGACCCATGGAATGGGTACCATGCAGTATGACTTCAAAGGGTCTTCGTTTGCTCACCGAACCTCACCAATGCTATCAGCCCGAAGTGTCCAGCCTTATGTAAATCCAGGTTGCATCACAAGCCCTGAATGAATTATTTAAGAATTGCTCTCTATTTCACTGTCATTGTGTTGTGTTTGTGAAATTTATTTTGATAATGAGATTTATCGGATTTTCACTGCTGCGTTTAGGCCGCTGTACACACGCTTGATTTCCTTATGGAGCCATATAAATCCATGGGTCTTAAGATTCTTACTTGTCAGGTATATTCCCAGGCGTTGAATATGGGGTGTTGAGTCCATTTCGTTGAGCAAGGAGTAGGTCTTGTCTATTATATATTTGGCTTATGGAACGGTATCTGTTCTAATTTCAATCTCTGGTTTTATGCAGCACCCCAACTCACCTTTCCCCATAAGCAAGCATAAGTTGGTTTTCTAAATGTGAGACCCTGTTCTGTTTTGTAATTCAGTTCATATGTAGCCAAGTTTACGTTCCGTGTATTAGTGATATCTTATGATGTTTCTTTTTCGGTGTGACTTATTTCTCGTAGAATCGTCGTACCTGTATCCACTCATTATGCCGCTACGGGCCTGATGACGTAGATCGCATTGCTGAGTGATATTCCATTGTACGTACGTACCACAAATTTTTTATTCATTTTTTGCTTTCTCGGATATTTAACTTGTACCGTAGACGAGGTTTTTGTAAACAGAGCCGTCCCAAACTTTGGGGTGGCTGTGTGTTTTTGATTTTAATTTCCTTAAGCTATAGGACCATAAGTGGAAGTGCCATAGGCTGTGTTGCTTTGTTTCCTACGTGTTTCAGGAAACACCATACACTTCTTCAGATTGGCTGTTGGCAATTTACATCCCTCCCATCAGCATAATAAGGTTCCCTGTTCTCCATGACCTGTGCTGCCTTTCTAGATTTTACACTTTTTTCAGATGGTCCTTTTGACCGGGGGGCAGTGAGACTTCATTGTTGTGCAGATTTCCTTTACATGCTTGCTTGGCTTGCCAAAAAGGGCGTATGCGTTTTTTCCTGAATATATTCAGGAAAAAACGCATACGCCCTTTTTGGCCAAGTGAGTCATTGTCGACATTCTGCCTCTTTTCCTATGCTTTAAGTGCAATTCCAGTCTACCCCCTGAAATCGTTTTCCTGAAATTCTGCCCCGCTTTCAAGTCCTCTTCGAAGACTTACTTCAATACAATTTTGGACGATAGCTGTCATTCATAACTCTGCAGTTTTGTGAATTTCAGTGCCCCTGAGCTCCTTTCTTCAACTCGCTTTCTTCTGAGCTGGCCGCAAACCCACATGATTGCTTCAGGCCCTAATCTGGTTCCGGCACGGCATGCTGAGCTTTTGGTTAATTCCTCTTCCTGGTGGGAAATGAGCATTAAATTTGCACGTGCAGACACCTACAGCTAGTCTCTGATTGGTTCTCCCTATTCCTGTTCACCTTGTGCAGAATTTCCAAACTGTGCCAAACAGGAGGTTAAAGGCACTGGCTCTCCAAGTGGAGAGAGTGTTAGTAAAGGGTCTGGAATGGTGAACCCGTGTAAAAGGGGGCGAAAACTGAGATGCATTTGAAAACGCTTCCCAGTCACACGGTGTACCATACTTTGGGTTTCCCATGCATGTTTTAGCTGAAGGAAGAATCTCTTAAACCTGGAGAGTTGGGACCCATGGAATGGGTACCATGCAGTATGACTTCAAATGGTCTGCATTTGCTCATCGTACCTCACCAGTGCTTTCCGCCCGAAGTGTCCAACCTTATGTCTCACTCAGCTCTTGGTGCAGATGTGGTTAATCCAGGTTGCATCACAAGCTCTGAATGAATTATTTAAGTATAGCTCTCTATTTCACTGTCATTGTGTTTTGTTTTTGTAATTCATTTTGATAATTGGATTTATCGGATTTTCTCTGCTGCGTTCATAAATCTATACACACGCTTGATTCTCTTACGGAGACATATAAATCCATGGGTTTGAAGATTCTTACTAGTCAGGTGTATTCCTAGGCGTTGAATATGGGGTGTTTAGTCCATTTCGTTGAGCAACTGGTAGGTCTTGACTATTACATATTTGGCTTATGGATAGGTATCTGTGCTAATTTCTATCTCTGGTTTTATGCAGCACCCCAACTCTCCTTTATCCTTAAGCAAGCATATGTTGGTTTTCTAAATTTGTGACCCCATTCTGTTTTGTAATTCAGTTCATTTGTAGCCACGTTTACATTCCATGTATTAGTAATATCGTGTGTCTTTTTCTTTTTGAATTATGTGACTTCGAATGATCATACGTAACTCCTCTGTGGTTGTTACAACTGGCCATATTTCATTGATTTCCAGGCTGAGTAATATTCCACTCTACATAAGTGCCACATCTCTATCCATTTTTTCCCTCCAGAGACTTATAAATTATATCCTAGTCGAGGATCTTTTAAACATAGAGGCAGTAAACATTGGGGTGCCTGTGTCCTCTCGATTTTTGTTTTTCCCAAGATATACGTCCATGAGTGCAAGTGCCCTGTGCTCTGTAGCTCATTTTTTAGATGCTTTAGTAAACACAATACACTTCTCCAGAGTGACCGTTGGCAATATACATTTCCAGTATAAGCCTCAGAGGGCTCCCTTTTCTCCTTGCCCTGTCCTGCATTTCTGGTGTTTACACTTTATGAGGAAGGCTCTTCTGACTGATGCGAAGTGATATGTTTTGTAGTATTGATTTCCAGTGCCCACCTGTTTGGTTGGCTAAAAAAGTGTATGCCCTTTTCTTGAATACATACAGAAAAAGACGCATACACCCTTTTTGGCCAATTGCAATGTTGGCAATGTTCAGCCCCTTTTCTTGTGCTTAATGGCGAGTCCTTTCTACCTCTTCCAATCCCTTTCCTGCCATTCTCCGTTGCTTACAAGTCCTTTCCTCTGACTTTCCTCAAGACATTTTTCAGTGATAGATATTTTCAACTCTGCAGTTTCGTGAATTTTAGTGTCCCTGAGTTCCATTTTTCAACTTGTGTTTATGGGAACTGGCCACAAAGCAGCGGGATTTCCTCAAGCCCTATTCTGTTTCCATGGGCAACCCTAGCCTTTGGTCAATTCGTCTTCCTGATTGGAAATAAGAGTGACATGTGCCTGTCCGAACACCTAGGACTTGTCTCTCATTGTTCCCCTCCTTCTGCTTCATCCTGTGGACAAATTCCAAACTGTCTGCAACAGGATGTTGACAGCGCTGACATCTCCAAGTGGGGAGACTGTTCGTAAAGACGCTGGAGGGGTGAACCCGAGCACCAGGAGATGAGGAGATCAGATGCCTTTTCCAAACTCTTCCCGATCAGACGGTATACCATCCTCTGGGTGTGACAGGCATGTTTTAGCTGTAGGAAGTGTCCCATTCATGTGAGGAGAACACCAGGGCTTTTACAAAATCAGTGTCTCTCCACAACCCAAACTGGGGAATTTTTTAAGCTACGGCTACACATATGTTCATTAAGGGCCTTGGGAAGTAGGCAGAGTCCAAACTTTAGATGATTGAAGTCTTCAGGGTCAGAAGCACTCACCACCAGCTTCCCTTAGGTTCCATTTTAACTGTCATTAATAGATGATGTCAATAAAAATATCTATTCTTTTTCAGATTATTTCCCCTTATAGGTTATTGTAAAATATTGAGTGTAGTTCCCGGTGCTATACAGTAGTTCCTTGTTGATGATCGATTTTATACATAGCAGTGTGTATGTGTTAATCCCAAACTGTTAATTTATCCCTCCTCCCACCTTTCCCCTTTGGTAATAATAAATTATAAGATTTTATACTTCTCAGAATTGGGGGAACTGAAAGAGAGGTATCATTTTCAATGGAAAAGCATTTAAAACAAGATTGAAGCTTTAACCAAGATTTTTAGATGTACATCCTTGGAAAGAAATCACTTCGTTTCTCTAATATTGACCTGACAAATAAGACAAACCTTTTCACTGAACTTGCTTCTAATAAAGTGATGGAAATATCAAATGGGAGTGTTAGAAACATCTTATTTTACCCGAGCCTTATACACTGTTCTATGTTAATTACAGTTTGGCTCAAACATCTGTTCATTGAAGTTACAATGTTCTCAATTTCTGTTACTGATCCTCCAGAGTGGACCCCAACAAGTGTCCCCCTGCCCAGTGTCATTGGAGCCAACAGATTGAGACTGAGTTTGGTTCAGAAGCAAAGGAAACTTTATATTTTGATCAGAGAATGGAGAGGTGAGAGCATGTGCTACCCCGTGGGCTGTGGGCTGGGCTGCTGTGTAGAGATCCTGTCAGAGTCAGTGGGAGGGAGGGGGCGGAGCTCTCGAGGGCCCGGTTGGCTGCAGCTCAGGCTCTATATCGCGGAGTGTGCACTGTGTCCCAGGAGCTGAGGTGTCGACCCAGCCATTCCGCACTAGGAAATCTGGTCTGAAGTGCCGGCTGTTGAACCTCTGTATGCGGGACCCTAGGAGCACGTGAAATTAGACAAAGCACAAAGGATAAAAAAGGTTAGACTTTATTTTATTGCCCAGATTCTATTTTTATCTCCCAGGGATTTTTAAGGGGCTTTGCCTGGGAAAAAGCCCTCTTCTGCCTTTTTTCCCCTTCCTCATTCTTAGAGTGCTGAGGGTGCAGACCCTTCTTCTGTAACTGCTGAGTGCTGAGTTAGGAGCCCTCATACCCGTGGGCGAGGGTCAGAACTTCTCCCCAGCAGCCTCCAGGTGACGTTGATTGTCCCCAGGCCTCCTGCCTCCCCGCTCGTCCGCCTGAGCACCAGTATTGGAAGCGTTATAGATTCTAATGACCTTTAAGGGTCCAGGAAGGAGATGTGCAGTGACGCTGTGAGGTCCAGTTTCACCCCGCCCTGCATTTGTTCGGCCACCTTAGGCTGACCGTTTCTGCCAGCCTAGATGCTCTGACCAGTAGTCTGCACTTTCTTCAATTAGGCCCCTGAATTAACGTAAAAAGAGCACCACGTGTCAGGACCCTGCCTGCTCAACTCCCAGACAGTCCAGGGTCAGTGGTGATGAAGGACCATGATGGCCACTGAGTCAACAGCCTTTTGAAGTAAACAGGAGTCCAGCCGGTCTTATTGGCCACCATCATCACAGTGTCTGTAGGCTCTTCTATGGTGACAGCGTGATATACGTTTCCCCCGCCAAGATTATTAGGTCCGCTCTGGGTGCAGTAAGTCCTGCAAGCAGTAGTCTACTCTTTTGGGACACACTCTTGTTGTTTTATGAGAGAAACTCCAGGTCAAGTGATGGTCACATGAGTCGTCATGGTGCCCCTTTACCCCGGTTATCTCTCTGGAGGTTGGAGTTGGAGGGCCTCCTCACTCGAGGTCAGTGTGCCCACGGAGCAAACCCTGCAACTTCAGGGCATGGTTGGGGCTTAGGGTCACCACGTGGGGTCCTTTTCCCTTAGGAGGGAGGTGGCCTTTTGTGCTGCTGATTTCCAGGTTTTCAGATACCGCCAGTATCTTGGCCAGATGTGGCGGTGGGCCAAGCCCATTGGTGACCGTAGTTTATCCTACCGGGATGGCATTCTTGCATTGTTCCATTTCAAGTGGTCCCAGTTTTTGCACTAATACTCCAATAGCGATTCACCATTCACCAGGAATGTAAAGGTCAAAGGGTTTAGCTAAATTAGGGAGTTCCAGGGCAAGGGTCTGAATTGACTGCTCTTTCCATTCTTGAAAGGCCACTTCTGGATTCTATTCAAAAGGATCATCATCTTTTCCTTTCAGTGTTTCATATAGAGGCCCAGCTAGTAGACTGTAGTTAGGGATCCAGAAGCACCAACCCTGGCCTCCCCAGGAACCCCTAAGCTGTCTTCTAGTTTTAGAAATGGGTAAGGCTGTAAATTGTTTCTTCCCTTTCCTGAGATGGGCTTCTCCGACCTTCTGTGAGAATGAAGCCCAGGCAGGTCACCGTAGTCTGTGATATTTGAGCTTTTTATTTGACAACTTCTATCCTTTATTGGCTTGGTAGTTCAGAGGTCTCTTTAGTAGGGCTGGCGATCAGAATGTCGTCTGCATATTGAAGGAGTGTTTCCTTTTCCAGAGGTAGAACTTTTAGGTCTTTAACTGAGCTTTCCCCAAAGATGGTGTGGGAATTTTTGAACCCTTGGGGCAACACGGCCCAGAAGTATTGTTTTAGTTGTATGTTGAGTCCTGCCACTCACAAGCCAAAATTTCTTGTGACTCTGGGACTAATAGAATACAAAAGAAGGCATCATTGAAGACTAATACAGAATACCATGTCCCGGTGGTTGGTAGAATGACCAGCAGGGTGTAGGATTTAGGAACTACTGGAGGTATATCCTCGGTGGCTTCACTGACTGTCCTGACATCCTTTACCAGGACTCCAGCAGCCCATGGGGCTCTCGAGGTCAGGCCAATCCCAGGATATGGAGCTCACCTGGGCAGGTACCCCACCCCCACCGCAGCCCACGGTGCTCTCCTGTTCAGGCCCCCCCCAGGATATGGGGTTCCCTGGGCAGGTTCCCCTGCAGCCCATGGGGCTCTCATGGTCAGGCCCCTCCCAGGATACAGAGCTACCCTTGCAGTTACCCTGGCAGGGCTGGGCACACAGGTACCGTGCACATCGCCCTCATTGCAGAGCACTTCCAGCTCACCTGTCACTCAGATCTGACACAGAGCACCTCAGAGGAGGACTTGAACTAAGAAACAGCAGCTCCAACAGGTCTGTGACCCTGGGCATCACTCTGTGTGGCCTCCCTCCACCTGGTCTTCCAGAGATTTCCACTGCACCCGGGGCACCAGGCCTCTGTCTCCACCCACCACCCACCCCTCCTCTCCCTGACTCCTGGGTTCCTCTCATTAGGAGAGGGTTTTCTTGAAGTTGTCTCCCACTCATGGGCCAGATAATATAATTAGAAAACAAGCCAGAGCTGCAACCCCTTGTCTATCCTGACTCTCAGGAGCCCACACCTGTTCCTTGGACCTGGCCGATTCAGCAAGTTCCAGTTTCTGCAACTGTGAGCGCCTGAGGGGTGATTATTGGCTGGCCTGGGAAGCCTGACGGTGCCGGCCAGCCCTCCCCAGGTGTGCCTGTTTGAGATCAATATAAACACCGCTCCAGGCAGCAAGAGCCCCTGCAGCTGTGCCTGATGCCATTTTCTCTGCCCTGTCAGCAGCCTCGGGGCTGGACTGGTGGGAGGGAGTGAGAGGCCACGGCTTTGTGGGTGGCCCAGTGTGAGTGGGGCTCTGCTGGACTTTCTGCAGCAGTTACCAAGATGCCACCTGCTAAAGAAGAGGATGTGTCACCCATACCTGCCTCTGGAATTTCTCCCTGGGCAGAGGTGAGTGAGGAAGAAAGCAGTGGGGGCCCGGACAGCAGGGGTATCTCAGGCAGGGAAATGGAAAGCTTCCAGAAGAGTACCCAGGGCCCGGACCATCCTGGCTGGCCTGCAGGCACCAAATCGGCTGGTATGCTGTCGCTCATGTGGCTCCATGGCCCTTCCTCTAGGCTTTCAAGTCCTTGTACATATTCAGGTGTTTTACCTGGGAAGGGTGGGAACATTTCAGCAGCAGCTGGCCTGGGGCTCGGCCCACATTTACTCACAGATGCCTTGGCACGGTCCCCCAGCTTTGCAATGAGGACGCTTGTTGCGTGGGGCCTGCTGGCTGAATGGGAGATGATTCCCCACCACTGGCCAACTACAGAATTGTTTACAACTGGAGCAAGTGCCCTGATACGGTTTTCCTCTGTGTAACTGGTGGGTTCTGTTTTTTTTTTTCTTTTTTTCATTTTTGGTTCAAGGTAGATTTTATTCCTCTTTTTTGTATTTACAGATATAAGCATGGAAATAATTTATTCATATAAATACATGTATGTGAAGGGAAGAATATTTTTTCTGTTTTACTTTTTGTAATTTTGAATTTTATTTTATTTTTTTATACAGCAGGTTCTTTTTGGTTATCTATTTTATACATATAAATGTATACATGCCAATCCCAATCTCTCAATCCTCCCACCACCACCCCCCAACAGCTTTCCCCCCTTGGTGTCCATACGTTTGTTGTCTACATCTGTTGCTCTATTTCTGCCTTAAAAAACGGTTCATCTGTATAATTTTTCTAGGTTCCACATATATGCATTAATATACAAGATTTGTTTTTCTATTTCTGACTTACTTCACTCTGTATGACAGTCTCTAGATCCATCAACGTCTCTACAAATGACCCAATTTCATTCCTTTTTATGGCTTAGTAATATTCCATTTTATATTTGTACCACATCTTTATGCATTCGTCTGTCTGTGGGCATTTAGGTTGCTTCCATTACCTGGATATTGTAAATAGTGATGCAATGAACATTGAGGTGAATGTCTCTTTTTGATTTATGGTTTTGCCTGGGTATATGCCCAGTAGTGGGATTGCTGGATCATATGGTAATTCTATTCTTAGTTTTATAAGAAACTCCATAATGTTCTCCACAGTGACTGTATCAATTTACATTCCCAACAATAGTGGAAGAGGGTTCCTTATCTCCACACCCTTTCCAGCATTTGTTGTTTGTAGATTTTCTGATGATGCCCATTCTAACAGGTGTGAGGTGATACACCATGGATGAGTCTATTTCGTTGAGCAAAGAGTAGGTCTTGTCTATTACATATTTGGCTTATGGAATGGTATGTGTGCTAATTTCAATCTCTGGTTTTATACAGCACCCCAACTCAACTTTCCCCTTAAGCAAGCATAAGTTTTTATCTAAATGTGAGACTGTTCGGTTTTGTAATTCAGTTTATGTGTAGCCAAGTTTACACTCCCTCTATTAGTGATATCTTATGATAATTATCTTTCTCTGTGTGACATACTTCTCTTAGAATCATCATACTTAAATCCACTCAATTTGCTGACATTGATTTCATTGCTGAGTGATATTCCGTTGTACGTAAGTAGCACAACTCCTTTATCCATTTTTTTCTTTCTGGGATATTTAATTTGTACTGGACTCGAGGTTCTTGTAAACACAGCAGCCCTAAATTTTGTGTTGGCTGTGTCTTGTTGATTTTAATTTTCCTAAGCTATAGGGCCAAAAGTGGAAGTGCCCTAGTCTCTGTAGCTTTGTTTTTCAGATGTTTCAGGATACACCATAAACATCTCCAGAGTGTCTGTTGGCAATTTACATCCCGCCCATCAGCATAACAAGGCTCCCTGTTCTCCATGGCCTGTCCTGTGTTTCTGGTTTTTACACTTTTTTCAGATGGCCCTTTGGACGAATGGGAAATGAGACTTCATTGTAGTACGGATTTCCATTGCTCGAGTGCTTGGTTGGCCAAAAAGGGCATATGCGTTTTTTCCTGAATATATTCAGGAAAAAATGTATACGCACTGTTCGTCCAAGTGCATCACTGTCAAAGATCTGCCGCTTTTCACATGTTTTAAATGCAATTCCAATCTACCTCCTGAAATATGATTCCTCAATTCTGCCTCGTTTTCAAGTCCTCTTTGCAGACTTACTTCAATATATTTTTGCCAATAGCTGTCATTTATAACTCTGCAGGTTTGTGAATTTCAGTGCCCGTGATTTCCTTTCTTAACTCGCTTCCTTGAAAGCTGGCCACAAAACCGCAGGTTTGCTTCAGGCCGTAATCAGGGTGTGGCACGGCACTCTGAGCCTTTGGTTAATTCCTCTTCCTGGTGGGAAATTAGAGTTAAATGTGCCCCTCCAGACACCTGCCTCACTCCCAGCCCCTTGGTGTTGTGTGTCCTCTGGTTTGAGGCCACATGTGATGGGTTCCTCATATTTTGATGATGTGGCCCCACTGGTGTGAGGACACTCCTGCCTACTTCCCATCCCCTTGGTGATGTGGTCCCTCCGGCGAGAGTCTGATCCTGGTTGGGTTCCTCACACTTCTGTGAGTTGGGCCCTCTTCTCTGAGGTCACTCCTGCCTGGCTAGCACACCCCGCCTTGGCGACGTCAGACCTCTGGTGGCAGTTGGAGCCTGCTGGGAGCCTCCTCCCCTCGGTGATGAGGCCCTCTGGCATCAGGCCCTAACTGCTGGGTTCCCACATTTTCTGATACGTCCTAAGTGGTGCGAGGGCACTCCTGCCAGGTTCCCATCCCCATGGGCATGTGGGCCTTCTGCTCTAAGGTCCCAACACCTGTGTTGTTCACCGTTTCATGATGTTGGCTCTCTGGTGTTAGTTCACTCAGGCCTAGATCCCATAGACTCTGTGCTCTGAGCCGCCTGCTGGGAGGTTCCTACTGCTGGATTCCTTACCTTTTCTATTCTTTGGGTCCTGTGTTTTCATGCTCCTCCTTCCTGACTCACTCCCAGCCCCTTTGTGATGTAGGTCCTCTGGTTTGAGGCCACATGTGCCGGCTTCCTCACCTTTATTGATGTGGCCCCACTGGTGTGAGGACACTCCTGCCTGGTTCCCATCCACTTGGTGATGGGGACCCTCTGGTGAGAGCCTGATCCTGGCTGGATTCCTCACCCTTCTGTGAGGTAGACCCTCTGCTGTGAGGTCACTCCTGCCTGGCTGGCACACGTTACCTTGGCGATGTGGGCCCTCAGTTGGGAGTTGGTGCCTGCTGGGAGTCTCCTCCCCTCGGTAATGAGGGCCCTCTGGCGTCAGGCCCTAACTCATGGGCTCCCAAAATTTTCTGATGTGCGCCCTGTCGTGCGAGTACACTCCTGCCAGGGTCCCATTCCCATGGGGATGTTGGCTTTCTGCTCTGAGGTCCCAACGGCTGGGTTGCTCACAGTGTCAGAATGTGGGCCCTCTGCTGTGAGTTCACTCCGGCATGGATCCCATAGTCTCGGTGCTCTGGGCCACCTGCTTGGAGCTTCCAACTGCGGGGTTCCTCACCTTTTTATTCTATGGGTCCTCTGTTGTGAGTCTCCTCCTGCATGCCTCACTCCCAGCCCTTTCGTGATGTGTGTCCCCTTATTTGAGGCCACATGTGCTGTGTTCCTCACCTTTGGCTGATGTGGCCCCACTGGTGTGAGGACACTCCTGCCTGGTTTCCATCCGCTTGGTGATGTGGGCCCTCTGGTTAGAGTCTGATCCTGGTTGGGTTCCTCACACTTCTGTGAGGTGGGCCCTCTGCTGTGAGGTAACTCCTGCCTGGCTTGCTCCCATTGCCTTGGTGACGTCGGCCCTCTGGTGGCATTTGGAGCCTGCTGGTAGCCTCCTCTCCTCGGTGATGAGGGCCCTCTGGCGTCAGGCCCTAACTGCTGGGTTCCCACATTTTCTGATACATGTTAAGTTGTGCGAGGACACTCCTGCGAGGTTCCTATCCCCATGGGGATGTGGGCCTTCTGCTCTGAGGTTCCACTGGCTGGGTTGCTCACAGTTTCATGATGTGGGCCCTCTGCTGTGAGTTCACTGTGGCCTGGATCCCATAGACTCCGTGCTCTGGGCCACCTGCTGGGAGGTTCAAACTGCTGGATTCCTCACATTTTTTATTCTGTGGGCCCTGTGTTGTTAGGCTACTCCTGCTTGCCTCACTCGGAGCACCTTGGAAATGTGGGTCCTCTGGTTTAGGCCACATGTGCTGGGTTCCTCACCATTCTATAATGTGGCCACACTGGTGTGAGGACACTGCTGCCTTTTTCCGATCCCCTTGGTGATGTGGGCTCTCTGGTGAGAGTCTTATCCTGGCTGGTTTCCTCACCCTTCTGTGAGGTAGACCCTCTGCTGTGAGGTCACTCCTGCCTGGCTGGCACACCCCACCTTGGCAACGTCGGCCCTCTTGTGGCAGTTGGAGCCTGCTGGGAGCTTCCTCTCCTCGGTGATGAGGGCCCTCTGGCGTCAGGCCCTAACTTCTGGGCTCCCAAAATTCTCTAATGTGCGCCCTGTGGTGCGAGTACACTCCTGCCAGGTTCCCAACCACATGGGAATGTGGGCCTTCTGCTCTGAGGTCCCAACGGCTGGGTTGCTCACAGTTTCATGATGAGGGCCCTCTGTTTTGTGTTCAGTCAGGCCTGGATCCCATATCCTCGCTGCTCCTGGCTGCCTGCTGGGAGGTTCCAACTGCGGGATTCCTCACCTTTTTTATTCTATGGGCCCTCTGTTTTGAGGCTCCTCCTGCCTGCCTCACTCCCAGCCCCTTGGTGATGTGTGTCCTCTAGTTTGAGGCCAAGTGTGCTGGGTCCATCACATTTCGTTGATGTGGCCCCACTGGTGTGAGGACACTCCTGCCTGGTTTCCATTCCCTTGGTGATGTGGGCCCTCTGGTGAGAGTCTGATCCTCTTTGGGTTCCTCACACTTTTGTGTGGTTGGCCCTCTGCTCTGAGGTCACTCCTGCCTGGCTGGCACACACCGCATTGGTGACGTCAGCCCTCTGGTAGCAGTTGGAGCTTGCTGGGAGCCTCCTCTCCTCAGTGATGAGGGCCCTCTGGCGTCTGGCCCTAACTGCTGGGCTCCCCACATTTTCTGATGTGTGCCCACTGGTGCGATGACACTCCTGCTTGGTTCCCTCCCCCATGGGGATGTGGGCCTTGTGCTCTGAGGTCACAACGGCTGGGTTGCTTACAGTATCACGATGAGGGCCCTCTGTTGTGAGTTCATCACTGCCTGGATCCCATAGCCTCGGTGATCTGGGCCGCCTGCTGGGATGTTCCAACGGCTGGATTCCTCACCTTTTTTATACAATGGGCCATGTGTTGGGAGGTTAATCCTGCCTGCCTCGCTCCGAGACCCATGGTGATGTGGGTCCTCTGGTTTGAGGCCACATGTGCTGGGTACCTCAACTTTCGATGATGTGGTCCCACGGGTGTGAGGACACTCCTGCCTGGTTCCCAGCCCCTTGCTCTTGTGGGCACTCTGGTGAGGGTCTGATCCTTCCTGGGTTCCTTACCCTTCTGTGAGGTGGGCCCTCTGATGTGAGGTCACTCCTGCAAGGCTGGCTCACATCGCCTTGGCGACGTGGGTCTTCTGTTGGCCACTGAAGCATACTGGCAGCCTCCTACCCTCTTTAATGAGGGCCCTGGAAAAAACGCATATGCCCTTTTTGACCAAGTGCATCATTGTCGACATTCTGACTCTTTTCCTATACTTTCAGAGGATTTCCCGTCTACCTCCTGAAATCGTAGTCCTGGAATTCTGCCCCACGTTCAAGTCCTCTTTGTAGCCTTACTTCAATATATTTTTGGATGAGGGCTGTCATTTATAACTCTGCAGGTTTGTGAATTACAGTGCCCCTGAGCTCCTTTCTTCAACTCGCTTTCTTGTGAGCTGGCCGCAAAACCGCAGGATTGCTTCAGGCCCTAATCTGGTTCCGGCACGGCATGCTGAGCCTTTGGCTAATTCCTCTTCCTGGTTGATAATGAGCGTTAAATTTGCCCGTGCAGACACCTACAGCTAGTCTCTCATTGGTTCTCCCTATTCCTGTTCATCTTGCGCAGAAATTGCAAACTGTGCCAAACAGGAGGTTAAAGGCACTGACTCTCCAGGTAGGGACAGTGTAAGTAAAGCGTCTGGAATGGTGAACCCGAGTACCAGGGGACGAAAACTGAGACGCATTTAAAAACGTTTCCCGGTCACACGGTGGACCATACTCTGGGATTCCCATGCATGTTTTAGCTGAAGGAAGAATCCTTTAAACCTGGAGAGTTGGGACCCATGGAATGTGTACCATGCAGTATGACTTCAAAGGGTCTGCATTTGCTCACTGAACCTCACCAATGGTATCCGCCCGAAGTGTCCAGCCTTATGTCTCACCCAGCTCTAGGTGTAGATGTGGTAACTCCAGGTTGCATCACAAGCCCTGAATGAATTCTTTAAGAATTGCTCTCTATTTCACTGTCATTGTGTTTTGTTTTTGTAATTTATTTTGATAATGGGATTTATCGGATTTTCACGGCTGCATTTATGGCACTGTACACATGCCTGATTCTCTTACGGAGACATGTAAATCCATGGGTGTTAAGATTCTTAATTGGCAGGTGTATTCCTAGGCATTGAATATGGGGTGTTTAGTCCATTTCGTTGAGCAAGGAGTAGGTCTTGACTATTAAATATTTGGCTTATGGAACGGTATCTGTTCTAATTTCAATCTCTGGTTTTATGCAGCACCCCAACTCACATTTCCCCTTAAGCAAGCATAAGTTGGTTTTCTAAATTTGAGACCCTGTTCTGTTTTGTAATTCAGTTCATGTGTAGCCAAGTTCACATTCGGTGTATTAGTGATATCTTAATGTTTATTTATCTGTGTGACTTATTTCACTTAGAATCACCGTATCTGAATCCACTCATTATGCCGCGACGGGCCTGATGACATAGATTTCATTGCTGAGTGATATTCCATTGTACGTATGTACCACAAATTCTTTATCCATTTTTCGCATTCTGGGTTATTTAACTTGTACCGTAGACGAGCTTCTTGTAAACAGATTCGTCCAAAACTTTGGGGTGGCTGTGTGTTTTTGACTTTAATTTCCCTAAGTTATAGGGCCATAAGTGGAAGTGCCGTAGGCTCCGTTGCTTAGTTTTTTAGGTGTTTCAGGAAACACCGTACATTTCTCCAGAGTGGCTGTTAGCAATTTACATCCCGCCCATCAGCATAACAAGGCTCCCTGTTCTCCATGACCTGTCCTGCCTTTCTGGATTTTACACTTTTTTCAGATGGCCCTTTTGACCGGGGGGCAGTGAGACTTCATTGTAGTGCAGATTTCCTTTACACGCTTGCTTGGTTGGCCAAAAAGTGTGTATGCGTTTTTTCCTGCATATATTCAGGAAAAAACGCATACGCCCTTTGTGGCCAAGTGCATCATTGTGGACATTCTGCCTTTTTTTAATATGCTTTAAGTGCAATTCCAGTCTACCCCCTGAAATCGTTTTCCTGAAATTCTGCCCTGCTTTCAAGTCCTCTTCGAAGACTTACTTTAATATATTTTTGGACGATAGCTGTCATTCATAACTCTGCAGGTTTGTGAATTACAGTGCCCCTGAGCTCCTTTCTTCAACTCGCTTTCTTGTGAGCTGGCCGCAAAGCCGCAGGATTGCTTCAGGCCCTAATCTGGTTCTGGCAGGGCACACTGAGCCTTTGGCTAATTCCCCTTCCTTGTGGGAAACGAGCGTTCCATTTGCCCGTGCAGGCACCTACAGCTAGTCTCTCATTGGTTCTCCCTATTCCTGTACATCTTGCGCAGAAATTGCAAGCAGTGCCAAACAGGAGGTTAAAGGCACTGACTCTCCATGTGGGGAGAGTGTTAGTAAAGCGTCTGGAACGGTGAACCCTAGTACCAGGGGACGAAACCTGAGATGCATTTAAAAACGTTTCCCAATCACACGGTGGACCATACTCTGGGTTTCCCATGCATGTTTTAGCTGAAGGAAGAATCCCTTAAACCTGGAGAGTTGGGACTCATGGAATGGGTACCATGCAGTATGACTTCAAAGGGTCTGCGTTTGCTCACCGAACCTCACCAATGCTATCAGCCCGAAGTGTCCGGCCTTATGTGTCACTCAGCTCTGGGTGTAGATGTGGTAAATCCAGGTTGCATCACAAGCCCTGAATGAATTATTTAAGAATTGCTCTCTATTTCACTGTCATTGTGTTTTGTTTTTGAAATTTATTTTGATAATGGGATTTATCGGATTTTCACTGTTGTGTTTAGGCCGCTGTACACATGCTTGATTTCCTTATGGAGACATATAAATCCATGGGTTTTAACATTCTTACTTGTCAGGTATCTTCCCATGTGTTGAATAAGGGGTGTTGAGTCCATTTCGTTGAGCAAGGAGTAGGTCTTGTCTATTATATATTTGGCTTATGGAACGGTATCTGTACTAATTTCAATCTCTGGTTTGATGCAGCACCCCAACTCACCTTTCCCCATAAGCAAGCATAAGTTGGTTTTCTAAATTTGAGACCCTGTTCTGTTTTGTAATTCAGTTCATGTGTAGCCAAGTTTACGTTCCGTGTATTAGTGATATCTTATGATGTTTCTTTTTCTGTGTGACTTATTTCTCGTAGAATCGTCGTACCTGAATCCACTCATTATGCCGCTACGGGCCTGATGACGTAGATGTCATTGCTGAGTGCTATTCCATTGTACGTATGTACCACAACTTCTTTATCCATTTTTTGCTTTGTCGGATATTTAACTTGTACCGTAGACGAGGTTCTTGTAAACAGAGCCGTCCCAAACTTTGGGGTGGCTGTGTGTTTTTGATTTTAATTTCCCTAAGCTATAGGAACATAAGTGGAAGTGCCATAGGCTTTGTTGCTTTGTTTCCTACGTGTTTCAGGAAACACCATACACTTCTCCAGAGTGGCTGTTGCCAATTTACATCCCGCCCATCAGCATAACAAGGTTCACTGTTCTCCATGACCTGTCCTGCCTTTCTGGATTTTACACTTTTTTCAGATGGCCCTTTTGACCGGGACGCAGTGAGACTTCATTGTAGTGCAGATTTCCTTGACACGCTTGCTTGGTTGGCCAAAAAGTGCGTATGTGTTTTTTCCTGAATATACTCTGGAAAAAACGCATACACCCTTTTTGGCCAAGTGCATCATTGTGGACATTCTGCCTCTTTTCCTATGCTTTAAGTGCAATTCCAGTCTACCCCCTGAAATCGTTTTCCTGAAATTCTGCCCCGCTTTCAAGTCCTATTCGAAGACTTATTTCAATATATTTTTGGACGATAGCTGTCATTCCTAACTCTGCAGGTTTGTGAATTACAGTGCCCCTGAGCTCCTTTCTTTAACTCGCTTTCTTGTGAGGTGGCCGCAAAACCGCAGGATTGCTTCAGGCCCTAATCTGTTTCCGGCAGGGCACGCTGAGCCTTTGGTTAATTCCTCTTCCTGGTGGGAAATGAGCGTTTCATTTGCCCGTGCAGACACCTACAGCTAGTCTCTCATTGGTTCTCCCTATTCCTGTTCATCTTGCGCAGAAATTGCAAGCTGTGCCAAACAGGAGGTTAAAGGCACTGACTCTCCAAGTGGGGAGAGAGTTAGTAAAGCGTCTGGAACGGTGAACCCGAGTACCAGGGGACGAAACCTGAGATGCATTTGAAAACGATTCCCAATCACACGGTGGACCATACTCTGGGTTTTCCATGCATGTTTTAGCTGAAGGAAGAATCCCTTAAACCTGGAGAGCTGGGACCCATGGAATGGGTACCATGCAGTATGACTTCAAAGGGTCTTCGTTTGCTCACCGAACCTCACCAATGCTATCAGCCCGAAGTGTCCAGCCTTATGTAAATCCAGGTTGCATCACAAGCCCTGAATGAATTATTTAAGAATTGCTCTCTATTTCACTGTCATTGTGTTGTGTTTGTGAAATTTATTTTGATAATGAGATTTATCGGATTTTCACTGCTGCATTTAGGCCGCTGTACACACGCTTGATTTCCTTATGGAGCCATATAAATCCATGGGTCTTAAGATTCTTACTTGTCAGGTATATTCCCAGGCGTTGAATATGGGGTGTTGAGTCCATTTCGTTGAGCAAGGAGTAGGTCTTGTCTATTATATATTTGGCTTATGGAACGGTATCTGTTCTAATTTCAATCTCTGGTTTTATGCAGCACCCCAACTCACCTTTCCCCATAAGCAAGCATAAGTTGGTTTTCTAAATGTGAGACCCTGTTCTGTTTTGTAATTCAGTTCATATGTAGCCAAGTTTACGTTCCGTGTATTAGTGATATCTTATGATGTTTCTTTTTCGGTGTGACTTATTTCTCGTAGAATCGTCGTACCTGTATCCACTCATTATGCCGCTACGGGCCTGATGACGTAGATCGCATTGCTGAGTGATATTCCATTGTACGTACGTACCACAAATTTTTTATTCATTTTTTGCTTTCTCGGATATTTAACTTGTACCGTAGACGAGGTTTTTGTAAACAGAGCCGTCCCAAACTTTGGGGTGGCTGTGTGTTTTTGATTTTAATTTCCTTAAGCTATAGGACCATAAGTGGAAGTGCCATAGGCTGTGTTGCTTTGTTTCCTACGTGTTTCAGGAAACACCATACACTTCTTCAGATTGGCTGTTGGCAATTTACATCCCTCCCATCAGCATAATAAGGTTCCCTGTTCTCCATGACCTGTGCTGCCTTTCTAGATTTTACACTTTTTTCAGATGGTCCTTTTGACCGGGGGGCAGTGAGACTTCATTGTTGTGCAGATTTCCTTTACATGCTTGCTTGGCTTGCCAAAAAGGGCGTATGCGTTTTTTCCTGAATATATTCAGGAAAAAACGCATACGCCCTTTTTGGCCAAGTGAGTCATTGTCGACATTCTGCCTCTTTTCCTATGCTTTAAGTGCAATTCCAGTCTACCCCCTGAAATCGTTTTCCTGAAATTCTGCCCCGCTTTCAAGTCCTCTTCGAAGACTTACTTCAATACAATTTTGGACGATAGCTGTCATTCATAACTCTGCAGTTTTGTGAATTTCAGTGCCCCTGAGCTCCTTTCTTCAACTCGCTTTCTTCTGAGCTGGCCGCAAACCCACATGATTGCTTCAGGCCCTAATCTGGTTCCGGCACGGCATGCTGAGCTTTTGGTTAATTCCTCTTCCTGGTGGGAAATGAGCATTAAATTTGCACGTGCAGACACCTACAGCTAGTCTCTGATTGGTTCTCCCTATTCCTGTTCACCTTGTGCAGAATTTCCAAACTGTGCCAAACAGGAGGTTAAAGGCACTGGCTCTCCAAGTGGAGAGAGTGTTAGTAAAGGGTCTGGAATGGTGAACCCGTGTAAAAGGGGGCGAAAACTGAGATGCATTTGAAAACGCTTCCCAGTCACACGGTGTACCATACTTTGGGTTTCCCATGCATGTTTTAGCTGAAGGAAGAATCTCTTAAACCTGGAGAGTTGGGACCCATGGAATGGGTACCATGCAGTATGACTTCAAAGGGTCTGCATTTGCTCATCGTACCTCACCAGTGCTTTCCGCCCGAAGTGTCCAACCTTATGTCTCACTCAGCTCTTGGTGCAGATGTGGTTAATCCAGGTTGCATCACAAGCTCTGAATGAATTATTTAAGTATAGCTCTCTATTTCACTGTCATTGTGTTTTGTTTTTGTAATTCATTTTGATAATTGGATTTATCGGATTTTCTCTGCTGCGTTCATAAATCTATACACACGCTTGATTCTCTTACGGAGACATATAAATCCATGGGTTTGAAGATTCTTACTAGTCAGGTGTATTCCTAGGCGTTGAATATGGGGTGTTTAGTCCATTTCGTTGAGCAACTGGTAGGTCTTGACTATTACATATTTGGCTTATGGATAGGTATCTGTGCTAATTTCTATCTCTGGTTTTATGCAGCACCCCAACTCTCCTTTATCCTTAAGCAAGCATATGTTGGTTTTCTAAATTTGTGACCCCATTCTGTTTTGTAATTCAGTTCATTTGTAGCCACGTTTACATTCCATGTATTAGTAATATCGTGTGTCTTTTTCTTTTTGAATTATGTGACTTCGAATGATCATACGTAACTCCTCTGTGGTTGTTACAACTGGCCATATTTCATTGATTTCCAGGCTGAGTAATATTCCACTCTACATAAGTGCCACATCTCTATCCATTTTTTCCCTCCAGAGACTTATAAATTATATCCTAGTCGAGGATCTTTTAAACATAGAGGCAGTAAACATTGGGGTGCCTGTGTCCTCTCGATTTTTGTTTTTCCCAAGATATACGTCCATGAGTGCAAGTGCCCTGTGCTCTGTAGCTCATTTTTTAGATGCTTTAGTAAACACAATACACTTCTCCAGAGTGACCGTTGGCAATATACATTTCCAGTATAAGCCTCAGAGGGCTCCCTTTTCTCCTTGCCCTGTCCTGCATTTCTGGTGTTTACACTTTATGAGGAAGGCTCTTCTGACTGATGCGAAGTGATATGTTTTGTAGTATTGATTTCCAGTGCCCACCTGTTTGGTTGGCTAAAAAAGTGTATGCCCTTTTCTTGAATACATACAGAAAAAGACGCATACACCCTTTTTGGCCAATTGCAATGTTGGCAATGTTCAGCCCCTTTTCTTGTGCTTAATGGCGAGTCCTTTCTACCTCTTCCAATCCCTTTCCTGCCATTCTCCGTTGCTTACAAGTCCTTTCCTCTGACTTTCCTCAAGACATTTTTCAGTGATAGATATTTTCAACTCTGCAGTTTCGTGAATTTTAGTGTCCCTGAGTTCCATTTTTCAACTTGTGTTTATGGGAACTGGCCACAAAGCAGCGGGATTTCCTCAAGCCCTATTCTGTTTCCATGGGCAACCCTAGCCTTTGGTCAATTCGTCTTCCTGATTGGAAATAAGAGTGACATGTGCCTGTCCGAACACCTAGGACTTGTCTCTCATTGTTCCCCTCCTTCTGCTTCATCCTGTGGACAAATTCCAAACTGTCTGCAACAGGATGTTGACAGCGCTGACATCTCCAAGTGGGGAGACTGTTCGTAAAGACGCTGGAGGGGTGAACCCGAGCACCAGGAGATGAGGAGATCAGATGCCTTTTCCAAACTCTTCCCGATCAGACGGTATACCATCCTCTGGGTGTGACAGGCATGTTTTAGCTGTAGGAAGTGTCCCATTCATGTGAGGAGAACACCAGGGCTTTTACAAAATCAGTGTCTCTCCACAACCCAAACTGGGGAATTTTTTAAGCTACGGCTACACATATGTTCATTAAGGGCCTTGGGAAGTAGGCAGAGTCCAAACTTTAGATGATTGAAGTCTTCAGGGTCAGAAGCACTCACCACCAGCTTCCCTTAGGTTCCATTTTAACTGTCATTAATAGATGATGTCAATAAAAATATCTATTCTTTTTCAGATTATTTCCCCTTATAGGTTATTGTAAAATATTGAGTGTAGTTCCCGGTGCTATACAGTAGTTCCTTGTTGATGATCGATTTTATACATAGCAGTGTGTATGTGTTAATCCCAAACTGTTAATTTATCCCTCCTCCCACCTTTCCCCTTTGGTAATAATAAATTATAAGATTTTATACTTCTCAGAATTGGGGGAACTGAAAGAGAGGTATCATTTTCAATGGAAAAGCATTTAAAACAAGATTGAAGCTTTAACCAAGATTTTTAGATGTACATCCTTGGAAAGAAATCACTTCGTTTCTCTAATATTGACCTGACAAATAAGACAAACCTTTTCACTGAACTTGCTTCTAATAAAGTGATGGAAATATCAAATGGGAGTGTTAGAAACATCTTATTTTACCCGAGCCTTATACACTGTTCTATGTTAATTACAGTTTGGCTCAAACATCTGTTCATTGAAGTTACAATGTTCTCAATTTCTGTTACTGATCCTCCAGAGTGGACCCCAACAAGTGTCCCCCTGCCCAGTGTCATTGGAGCCAACAGATTGAGACTGAGTTTGGTTCAGAAGCAAAGGAAACTTTATATTTTGATCAGAGAATGGAGAGGTGAGAGCATGTGCTACCCCGTGGGCTGTGGGCTGGGCTGCTGTGTAGAGATCCTGTCAGAGTCAGTGGGAGGGAGGGGGCGGAGCTCTCGAGGGCCCGGTTGGCTGCAGCTCAGGCTCTATATCGCGGAGTGTGCACTGTGTCCCAGGAGCTGAGGTGTCGACCCAGCCATTCCGCACTAGGAAATCTGGTCTGAAGTGCCGGCTGTTGAACCTCTGTATGCGGGACCCTAGGAGCACGTGAAATTAGACAAAGCACAAAGGATAAAAAAGGTTAGACTTTATTTTATTGCCCAGATTCTATTTTTATCTCCCAGGGATTTTTAAGGGGCTTTGCCTGGGAAAAAGCCCTCTTCTGCCTTTTTTCCCCTTCCTCATTCTTAGAGTGCTGAGGGTGCAGACCCTTCTTCTGTAACTGCTGAGTGCTGAGTTAGGAGCCCTCATACCCGTGGGCGAGGGTCAGAACTTCTCCCCAGCAGCCTCCAGGTGACGTTGATTGTCCCCAGGCCTCCTGCCTCCCCGCTCGTCCGCCTGAGCACCAGTATTGGAAGCGTTATAGATTCTAATGACCTTTAAGGGTCCAGGAAGGAGATGTGCAGTGACGCTGTGAGGTCCAGTTTCACCCCGCCCTGCATTTGTTCGGCCACCTTAGGCTGACCGTTTCTGCCAGCCTAGATGCTCTGACCAGTAGTCTGCACTTTCTTCAATTAGGCCCCTGAATTAACGTAAAAAGAGCACCAGGTGTCAGGACCCTGCCTGCTCAACTCCCAGACAGTCCAGGGTCAGTGGTGATGAAGGACCATGATGGCCACTGAGTCAACAGCCTTTTGAAGTAAACAGGAGTCCAGCCGGTCTTATTGGCCACCATCATCACAGTGTCTGTAGGCTCTTCTATGGTGACAGCGTGATATACGTTTCCCCCGCCAAGATTATTAGGTCCGCTCTGGGTGCAGTAAGTCCTGCAAGCAGTAGTCTACTCTTTTGGGACACACTCTTGTTGTTTTATGAGAGAAACTCCAGGTCAAGTGATGGTCACATGAGTCGTCATGGTGCCCCTTTACCCCGGTTATCTCTCTGGAGGTTGGAGTTGGAGGGCCTCCTCACTCGAGGTCAGTGTGCCCACGGAGCAAACCCTGCAACTTCAGGGCATGGTTGGGGCTTAGGGTCACCACGTGGGGTCCTTTTCCCTTAGGAGGGAGGTGGCCTTTTGTGCTGCTGATTTCCAGGTTTTCAGATACCGCCAGTATCTTGGCCAGATGTGGCGGTGGGCCAAGCCCATTGGTGACCGTAGTTTATCCTACCGGGATGGCATTCTTGCATTGTTCCATTTCAAGTGGTCCCAGTTTTTGCACTAATACTCCAATAGCGATTCACCATTCACCAGGAATGTAAAGGTCAAAGGGTTTAGCTAAATTAGGGAGTTCCAGGGCAAGGGTCTGAATTGACTGCTCTTTCCATTCTTGAAAGGCCACTTCTGGATTCTATTCAAAAGGATCATCATCTTTTCCTTTCAGTGTTTCATATAGAGGCCCAGCTAGTAGACTGTAGTTAGGGATCCAGAAGCACCAACCCTGGCCTCCCCAGGAACCCCTAAGCTGTCTTCTAGTTTTAGAAATGGGTAAGGCTGTAAATTGTTTCTTCCCTTTCCTGAGATGGGCTTCTCCGACCTTCTGTGAGAATGAAGCCCAGGCAGGTCACCGTAGTCTGTGATATTTGAGCTTTTTATTTGACAACTTCTATCCTTTATTGGCTTGGTAGTTCAGAGGTCTCCTTAGTAGGGCTGGCGATCAGAATGTCGTCTGCATATTGAAGGAGTGTTTCCTTTTCCAGAGGTAGAACTTTTAGGTCTTTAACTGAGCTTTCCCCAAAGATGGTGTGGGAATTTTTGAACCCTTGGGGCAACACGGCCCAGAAGTATTGTTTTAGTTGTATGTTGAGTCCTGCCACTCACAAGCCAAAATTTCTTGTGACTCTGGGACTAATAGAATACAAAAGAAGGCATCATTGAAGACTAATACAGAATACCATGTCCCGGTGGTTGGTAGAATGACCAGCAGGGTGTAGGATTTAGGAACTACTGGAGGTATATCCTCGGTGGCTTCACTGACTGTCCTGACATCCTTTACCAGGACTCCAGCAGCCCATGGGGCTCTCGAGGTCAGGCCAATCCCAGGATATGGAGCTCACCTGGGCAGGTACCCCACCCCCACCGCAGCCCACGGTGCTCTCCTGTTCAGGCCCCCCCCAGGATATGGGGTTCCCTGGGCAGGTTCCCCTGCAGCCCATGGGGCTCTCATGGTCAGGCCCCTCCCAGGATACAGAGCTACCCTTGCAGTTACCCTGGCAGGGCTGGGCACACAGGTACCGTGCACATCGCCCTCATTGCAGAGCACTTCCAGCTCACCTGTCACTCAGATCTGACACAGAGCACCTCAGAGGAGGACTTGAACTAAGAAACAGCAGCTCCAACAGGTCTGTGACCCTGGGCATCACTCTGTGTGGCCTCCCTCCACCTGGTCTTCCAGAGATTTCCACTGCACCCGGGGCACCAGGCCTCTGTCTCCACCCACCACCCACCCCTCCTCTCCCTGACTCCTGGGTTCCTCTCATTAGGAGAGGGTTTTCTTGAAGTTGTCTCCCACTCATGGGCCAGATAATATAATTAGAAAACAAGCCAGAGCTGCAACCCCTTGTCTATCCTGACTCTCAGGAGCCCACACCTGTTCCTTGGACCTGGCCGATTCAGCAAGTTCCAGTTTCTGCAACTGTGAGCGCCTGAGGGGTGATTATTGGCTGGCCTGGGAAGCCTGACGGTGCCGGCCAGCCCTCCCCAGGTGTGCCTGTTTGAGATCAATATAAACACCGCTCCAGGCAGCAAGAGCCCCTGCAGCTGTGCCTGATGCCATTTTCTCTGCCCTGTCAGCAGCCTCGGGGCTGGACTGGTGGGAGGGAGTGAGAGGCCACGGCTTTGTGGGTGGCCCAGTGTGAGTGGGGCTCTGCTGGACTTTCTGCAGCAGTTACCAAGATGCCACCTGCTAAAGAAGAGGATGTGTCACCCATACCTGCCTCTGGAATTTCTCCCTGGGCAGAGGTGAGTGAGGAAGAAAGCAGTGGGGGCCCGGACAGCAGGGGTATCTCAGGCAGGGAAATGGAAAGCTTCCAGAAGAGTACCCAGGGCCCGGACCATCCTGGCTGGCCTGCAGGCACCAAATCGGCTGGTATGCTGTCGCTCATGTGGCTCCATGGCCCTTCCTCTAGGCTTTCAAGTCCTTGTACATATTCAGGTGTTTTACCTGGGAAGGGTGGGAACATTTCAGCAGCAGCTGGCCTGGGGCTCGGCCCACATTTACTCACAGATGCCTTGGCACGGTCCCCCAGCTTTGCAATGAGGACGCTTGTTGCGTGGGGCCTGCTGGCTGAATGGGAGATGATTCCCCACCACTGGCCAACTACAGAATTGTTTACAACTGGAGCAAGTGCCCTGATACGGTTTTCCTCTGTGTAACTGGTGGGTTCTGTTTTTTTTTTTTCTTTTTTTCATTTTTGGTTCAAGGTAGATTTTATTCCTCTTTTTTGTATTTACAGATATAAGCATGGAAATAATTTATTCATATAAATACATGTATGTGAAGGGAAGAATATTTTTTCTGTTTTACTTTTTGTAATTTTGAATTTTATTTTATTTTTTTATACAGCAGGTTCTTTTTGGTTATCTATTTTATACATATAAATGTATACATGCCAATCCCAATCTCTCAATCCTCCCACCACCACCCCCCAACAGCTTTCCCCCCTTGGTGTCCATACGTTTGTTGTCTACATCTGTTGCTCTATTTCTGCCTTAAAAAACGGTTCATCTGTATAATTTTTCTAGGTTCCACATATATGCATTAATATACAAGATTTGTTTTTCTATTTCTGACTTACTTCACTCTGTATGACAGTCTCTAGATCCATCAACGTCTCTACAAATGACCCAATTTCATTCCTTTTTATGGCTTAGTAATATTCCATTTTATATTTGTACCACATCTTTATGCATTCGTCTGTCTGTGGGCATTTAGGTTGCTTCCATTACCTGGATATTGTAAATAGTGATGCAATGAACATTGAGGTGAATGTCTCTTTTAGAT
Source organism: Delphinapterus leucas (assembly GCF_059928025.1). Classification (NCBI taxonomy): domain Eukaryota; kingdom Metazoa; phylum Chordata; class Mammalia; order Artiodactyla; family Monodontidae; genus Delphinapterus; species Delphinapterus leucas. Next base: position 5,491,244 of record NW_028322255.1, read on the forward strand.
TTATGGTTTTGCCTGGGTATATGCCCAGTAGTGGGATTGCTGGATCATATGGTAATTCTATTCTTAGTTTTATAAGAAACTCCATAATGTTCTCCACAGTGACTGTATCAATTTACATTCCCAACAATAGTGGAAGAGGGTTCCTTATCTCCACACCCTTTCCAGCATTTGTTGTTTGTAGATTTTCTGATGATGCCCATTCTAACAGGTGTGAGGTGATACACCATGGATGAGTCTATTTCGTTGAGCAAAGAGTAGGTCTTGTCTATTACATATTTGGCTTATGGAATGGTATGTGTGCTAATTTCAATCTCTGGTTTTATACAGCACCCCAACTCAACTTTCCCCTTAAGCAAGCATAAGTTTTTATCTAAATGTGAGACTGTTCGGTTTTGTAATTCAGTTTATGTGTAGCCAAGTTTACACTCCCTCTATTAGTGATATCTTATGATAATTATCTTTCTCTGTGTGACATACTTCTCTTAGAATCATCATACTTAAATCCACTCAATTTGCTGACATTGATTTCATTGCTGAGTGATATTCCGTTGTACGTAAGTAGCACAACTCCTTTATCCATTTTTTTCTTTCTGGGATATTTAATTTGTACTGGACTCGAGGTTCTTGTAAACACAGCAGCCCTAAATTTTGTGTTGGCTGTGTCTTGTTGATTTTAATTTTCCTAAGCTATAGGGCCAAAAGTGGAAGTGCCCTAGTCTCTGTAGCTTTGTTTTTCAGATGTTTCAGGATACACCATAAACATCTCCAGAGTGTCTGTTGGCAATTTACATCCCGCCCATCAGCATAACAAGGCTCCCTGTTCTCCATGGCCTGTCCTGTGTTTCTGGTTTTTACACTTTTTTCAGATGGCCCTTTGGACGAATGGGAAATGAGACTTCATTGTAGTACGGATTTCCATTGCTCGAGTGCTTGGTTGGCCAAAAAGGGCATATGCGTTTTTTCCTGAATATATTCAGGAAAAAATGTATACGCACTGTTCGTCCAAGTGCATCACTGTCAAAGATCTGCCGCTTTTCACATGTTTTAAATGCAATTCCAATCTACCTCCTGAAATATGATTCCTCAATTCTGCCTCGTTTTCAAGTCCTCTTTGCAGACTTACTTCAATATATTTTTGCCAATAGCTGTCATTTATAACTCTGCAGGTTTGTGAATTTCAGTGCCCGTGATTTCCTTTCTTAACTCGCTTCCTTGAAAGCTGGCCACAAAACCGCAGGTTTGCTTCAGGCCGTAATCAGGGTGTGGCACGGCACTCTGAGCCTTTGGTTAATTCCTCTTCCTGGTGGGAAATTAGAGTTAAATGTGCCCCTCCAGACACCTGCCTCACTCCCAGCCCCTTGGTGTTGTGTGTCCTCTGGTTTGAGGCCACATGTGATGGGTTCCTCATCTTTTGATGATGTGGCCCCACTGGTGTGAGGACACTCCTGCCTACTTCCCATCCCCTTGGTGATGTGGTCCCTCCGGCGAGAGTCTGATCCTGGTTGGGTTCCTCACACTTCTGTGAGGTGGGCCCTCTTCTCTGAGGTCACTCCTGCCTGGCTAGCACACCCCGCCTTGGCGACGTCAGACCTCTGGTGGCAGTTGGAGCCTGCTGGGAGCCTCCTCCCCTCGGTGATGAGGCCCTCTGGCATCAGGCCCTAACTGCTGGGTTCCCACATTTTCTGATACGTCCTAAGTGGTGCGAGGGCACTCCTGCCAGGTTCCCATCCCCATGGGCATGTGGGCCTTCTGCTCTAAGGTCCCAACACCTGTGTTGTTCACCGTTTCATGATGTTGGCTCTCTGGTGTTAGTTCACTCAGGCCTAGATCCCATAGACTCTGTGCTCTGAGCCGCCTGCTGGGAGGTTCCTACTGCTGGATTCCTTACCTTTTCTATTCTTTGGGTCCTGTGTTTTCATGCTCCTCCTTCCTGACTCACTCCCAGCCCCTTTGTGATGTAGGTCCTCTGGTTTGAGGCCACATGTGCCGGCTTCCTCACCTTTATTGATGTGGCCCCACTGGTGTGAGGACACTCCTGCCTGGTTCCCATCCACTTGGTGATGGGGACCCTCTGGTGAGAGCCTGATCCTGGCTGGATTCCTCACCCTTCTGTGAGGTAGACCCTCTGCTGTGAGGTCACTCCTGCCTGGCTGGCACACGTCACCTTGGCGATGTGGGCCCTCAGTTGGGAGTTGGTGCCTGCTGGGAGTCTCCTCCCCTCGGTAATGAGGGCCCTCTGGCGTCAGGCCCTAACTCATGGGCTCCCAAAATTTTCTGATGTGCGCCCTGTCGTGCGAGTACACTCCTGCCAGGGTCCCATTCCCATGGGGATGTTGGCTTTCTGCTCTGAGGTCCCAACGGCTGGGTTGCTCACAGTGTCAGAATGTGGGCCCTCTGCTGTGAGTTCACTCCGGCATGGATCCCATAGTCTCGGTGCTCTGGGCCACCTGCTTGGAGCTTCCAACTGCGGGGTTCCTCACCTTTTTATTCTATGGGCCCTCTGTTGTGAGTCTCCTCCTGCATGCCTCACTCCCAGCCCTTTCGTGATGTGTGTCCCCTTATTTGAGGCCACATGTGCTGTGTTCCTCACCTTTGGCTGATGTGGCCCCACTGGTGTGAGGACACTCCTGCCTGGTTTCCATCCCCTTGGTGATGTGGGCCCTCTGGTTAGAGTCTGATCCTGGTTGGGTTCCTCACACTTCTGTGAGGTGGGCCCTCTGCTGTGAGGTAACTCCTGCCTGGCTTGCTCCCATTGCCTTGGTGACGTCGGCCCTCTGGTGGCATTTGGAGCCTGCTGGTAGCCTCCTCTCCTCGGTGATGAGGGCCCTCTGGCGTCAGGCCCTAACTGCTGGGTTCCCACATTTTCTGATACGTGTTAAGTTGTGCGAGGACACTCCTGCGAGGTTCCTATCCCCATGGGGATGTGGGCCTTCTGCTCTGAGGTTCCACTGGCTGGGTTGCTCACAGTTTCATGATGTGGGCCCTCTGCTGTGAGTTCACTGTGGCCTGGATCCCATAGACTCCGTGCTCTGGGCCACCTGCTGGGAGGTTCAAACTGCTGGATTCCTCACATTTTTTATTCTGTGGGCCCTGTGTTGTTAGGCTACTCCTGCTTGCCTCACTCGGAGCACCTTGGAAATGTGGGTCCTCTGGTTTAGGCCACATGTGCTGGGTTCCTCACCATTCTATAATGTGGCCACACTGGTGTGAGGACACTGCTGCCTTTTTCCGATCCCCTTGGTGATGTGGGCTCTCTGGTGAGAGTCTTATCCTGGCTGGTTTCCTCACCCTTCTGTGAGGTAGACCCTCTGCTGTGAGGTCACTCCTGCCTGGCTGGCACACCCCACCTTGGCAACGTCGGCCCTCTTGTGGCAGTTGGAGCCTGCTGGGAGCTTCCTCTCCTCGGTGATGAGGGCCCTCTGGCGTCAGGCCCTAACTTCTGGGCTCCCAAAATTCTCTAATGTGCGCCCTGTGGTGCGAGTACACTCCTGCCAGGTTCCCAACCACATGGGAATGTGGGCCTTCTGCTCTGAGGTCCCAACGGCTGGGTTGCTCACAGTTTCATGATGAGGGCCCTCTGTTTTGTGTTCAGTCAGGCCTGGATCCCATATCCTCGCTGCTCCTGGCTGCCTGCTGGGAGGTTCCAACTGCGGGATTCCTCACCTTTTTTATTCTATGGGCCCTCTGTTTTGAGGCTCCTCCTGCCTGCCTCACTCCCAGCCCCTTGGTGATGTGTGTCCTCTAGTTTGAGGCCAAGTGTGCTGGGTCCATCACATTTCGTTGATGTGGCCCCACTGGTGTGAGGACACTCCTGCCTGGTTTCCATTCCCTTGGTGATGTGGGCCCTCTGGTGAGAGTCTGATCCTCTTTGGGTTCCTCACACTTTTGTGTGGTTGGCCCTCTGCTCTGAGGTCACTCCTGCCTGGCTGGCACACACCGCATTGGTGACGTCAGCCCTCTGGTAGCAGTTGGAGCTTGCTGGGAGCCTCCTCTCCTCAGTGATGAGGGCCCTCTGGCGTCTGGCCCTAACTGCTGGGCTCCCCACATTTTCTGATGTGTGCCCACTGGTGCGATGACACTCCTGCTTGGTTCCCTCCCCCATGGGGATGTGGGCCTTGTGCTCTGAGGTCACAACGGCTGGGTTGCTTACAGTATCACGATGAGGGCCCTCTGTTGTGAGTTCATCACTGCCTGGATCCCATAGCCTCGGTGATCTGGGCCGCCTGCTGGGATGTTCCAACGGCTGGATTCCTCACCTTTTTTATACAATGGGCCATGTGTTGGGAGGTTAATCCTGCCTGCCTCGCTCCGAGACCCATGGTGATGTGGGTCCTCTGGTTTGAGGCCACATGTGCTGGGTACCTCAACTTTCGATGATGTGGTCCCACGGGTGTGAGGACACTCCTGCCTGGTTCCCAGCCCCTTGCTCTTGTGGGCACTCTGGTGAGGGTCTGATCCTTCCTGGGTTCCTTACCCTTCTGTGAGGTGGGCCCTCTGATGTGAGGTCACTCCTGCAAGGCTGGCTCACATCGCCTTGGCGACGTGGGTCTTCTGTTGGCCACTGAAGCATACTGGCAGCCTCCTACCCTCTTTAATGAGGGCCCTGGAAAAAACGCATATGCCCTTTTTGACCAAGTGCATCATTGTCGACATTCTGACTCTTTTCCTATACTTTCAGAGGATTTCCCGTCTACCTCCTGAAATCGTAGTCCTGGAATTCTGCCCCACGTTCAAGTCCTCTTTGTAGCCTTACTTCAATATATTTTTGGATGAGGGCTGTCATTTATAACTCTGCAGGTTTGTGAATTACAGTGCCCCTGAGCTCCTTTCTTCAACTCGCTTTCTTGTGAGCTGGCCGCAAAACCGCAGGATTGCTTCAGGCCCTAATCTGGTTCCGGCACGGCATGCTGAGCCTTTGGCTAATTCCTCTTCCTGGTTCATAATGAGCGTTAAATTTGCCCGTGCAGACACCTACAGCTAGTCTCTCATTGGTTCTCCCTATTCCTGTTCATCTTGCGCAGAAATTGCAAACTGTGCCAAACAGGAGGTTAAAGGCACTGACTCTCCAGGTAGGGACAGTGTAAGTAAAGCGTCTGGAATGGTGAACCCGAGTACCAGGGGACGAAAACTGAGACGCATTTAAAAACGTTTCCCGGTCACACGGTGGACCATACTCTGGGATTCCCATGCATGTTTTAGCTGAAGGAAGAATCCTTTAAACCTGGAGAGTTGGGACCCATGGAATGTGTACCATGCAGTATGACTTCAAAGGGTCTGCATTTGCTCACTGAACCTCACCAATGGTATCCGCCCGAAGTGTCCAGCCTTATGTCTCACCCAGCTCTAGGTGTAGATGTGGTAACTCCAGGTTGCATCACAAGCCCTGAATGAATTCTTTAAGAATTGCTCTCTATTTCACTGTCATTGTGTTTTGTTTTTGTAATTTATTTTGATAATGGGATTTATCGGATTTTCACGGCTGCATTTATGGCACTGTACACATGCCTGATTCTCTTACGGAGACATGTAAATCCATGGGTGTTAAGATTCTTAATTGGCAGGTGTATTCCTAGGCATTGAATATGGGGTGTTTAGTCCATTTCGTTGAGCAAGGAGTAGGTCTTGACTATTAAATATTTGGCTTATGGAACGGTATCTGTTCTAATTTCAATCTCTGGTTTTATGCAGCACCCCAACTCACATTTCCCCTTAAGCAAGCATAAGTTGGTTTTCTAAATTTGAGACCCTGTTCTGTTTTGTAATTCAGTTCATGTGTAGCCAAGTTCACATTCGGTGTATTAGTGATATCTTAATGTTTCTTTATCTGTGTGACTTATTTCACTTAGAATCACCGTATCTGAATCCACTCATTATGCCGCGACGGGCCTGATGACATAGATTTCATTGCTGAGTGATATTCCATTGTACGTATGTACCACAAATTCTTTATCCATTTTTCGCATTCTGGGTTATTTAACTTGTACCGTAGACGAGCTTCTTGTAAACAGATTCGTCCAAAACTTTGGGGTGGCTGTGTGTTTTTGACTTTAATTTCCCTAAGTTATAGGGCCATAAGTGGAAGTGCCGTAGGCTCCGTTGCTTAGTTTTTTAGGTGTTTCAGGAAACACCGTACATTTCTCCAGAGTGGCTGTTAGCAATTTACATCCCGCCCATCAGCATAACAAGGCTCCCTGTTCTCCATGACCTGTCCTGCCTTTCTGGATTTTACACTTTTTTCAGATGGCCCTTTTGACCGGGGGGCAGTGAGACTACATTGTAGTGCAGATTTCCTTTACACGCTTGCTTGGTTGGCCAAAAAGTGTGTATGCGTTTTTTCCTGCATATATTCAGGAAAAAACGCATACGCCCTTTGTGGCCAAGTGCATCATTGTGGACATTCTGCCTTTTTTAATATGCTTTAAGTGCAATTCCAGTCTACCCCCTGAAATCGTTTTCCTGAAATTCTGCCCTGCTTTCAAGTCCTCTTCGAAGACTTACTTTAATATATTTTTGGACGATAGCTGTCATTCATAACTCTGCAGGTTTGTGAATTACAGTGCCCCTGAGCTCCTTTCTTCAACTCGCTTTCTTGTGAGCTGGCCGCAAAGCCGCATTATTGCTTCAGGCCCTAATCTGGTTCTGGCAGGGCACACTGAGCCTTTGGCTAATTCCCCTTCCTTGTGGGAAACGAGCGTTCCATTTGCCCGTGCAGGCACCTACAGCTAGTCTCTCATTGGTTCTCCCTATTCCTGTACATCTTGCGCAGAAATTGCAAGCAGTGCCAAACAGGAGGTTAAAGGCACTGACTCTCCATGTGGGGAGAGTGTTAGTAAAGCGTCTGGAACGGTGAACCCTAGTACCAGGGGACGAAACCTGAGATGCATTTGAAAACGTTTCCCAATCACACGGTGGACCATACTCTGGGTTTCCCATGCATGTTTTAGCTGAAGGAAGAATCCCTTAAACCTGGAGAGTTGGGACTCATGGAATGGGTACCATGCAGTATGACTTCAAAGGGTCTGCGTTTGCTCACCGAACCTCACCAATGCTATCAGCCCAAAGTGTCCGGCCTTATGTGTCACTCAGCTCTGGGTGTAGATGTGGTAAATCCAGGTTGCATCACAAGCCCTGAATGAATTATTTAAGAATTGCTCTCTATTTCACTGTCATTGTGTTTTGTTTTTGAAATTTATTTTGATAATGGGATTTATCGGATTTTCACTGTTGTGTTTAGGCCGCTGTACACATGCTTGATTTCCTTATGGAGACATATAAATCCATGGGTTTTAACATTCTTACTTGTCAGGTATCTTCCCATGTGTTGAATAAGGGGTGTTGAGTCCATTTCGTTGAGCAAGGAGTAGGTCTTGTCTATTATATATTTGGCTTATGGAACGGTATCTGTACTAATTTCAATCTCTGGTTTGATGCAGCACCCCAACTCACCTTTCCGCATAAGCAAGCATAAGTTGGTTTTCTAAATTTGAGACCCTGTTCTGTTTTGTAATTCAGTTCATGTGTAGCCAAGTTTACGTTCCGTGTATTAGTGATATCTTATGATGTTTCTTTTTCTGTGTGACTTATTTCTCGTAGAATCGTCGTACCTGAATCCACTCATTATGCCGCTACGGGCCTGATGACGTAGATGTCATTGCTGAGTGCTATTCCATTGTACGTATGTATCACAACTTCTTTATCCATTTTTTGCTTTGTCGGATATTTAACTTGTACCGTAGACGAGGTTCTTGTAAACAGAGCCGTCCCAAACTTTGGGGTGGCTGTGTGTTTTTGATTTTAATTTCCCTAAGCTATAGGAACATAAGTGGAAGTGCCATAGGCTTTGTTGCTTTGTTTCCTACGTGTTTCAGGAAACACCATACACTTCTCCAGAGTGGCTGTTGCCAATTTACATCCCGCCCATCAGCATAACAAGGTTCACTGTTCTCCATGACCTGTCCTGCCTTTCTGGATTTTACACTTTTTTCAGATGGCCCTTTTGACCGGGACGCAGTGAGACTTCATTGTAGTGCAGATTTCCTTGACACGCTTGCTTGGTTGGCCAAAAAGTGCGTATGTGTTTTTTCCTGAATATACTCTGGAAAAAACGCATACACCCTTTTTGGCCAAGTGCATCATTGTGGACATTCTGCCTCTTTTCCTATGCTTTAAGTGCAATTCCAGTCTACCCCCTGAAATCGTTTTCCTGAAATTCTGCCCCGCTTTCAAGTCCTATTCGAAGACTTATTTCAATATATTTTTGGACGATAGCTGTCATTCCTAACTCTGCAGGTTTGTGAATTACAGTGCCCCTGAGCTCCTTTCTTTAACTCGCTTTCTTGTGAGGTGGCCGCAAAACCGCAGGATTGCTTCAGGCCCTAATCTGTTTCCGGCAGGGCACGCTGAGCCTTTGGTTAATTCCTCTTCCTGGTGGGAAATGAGCGTTTCATTTGCCCGTGCAGACACCTACAGCTAGTCTCTCATTGGTTCTCCCTATTCCTGTTCATCTTGCGCAGAAATTGCAAGCTGTGCCAAACAGGAGGTTAAAGGCACTGACTCTCCAAGTGGGGAGAGAGTTAGTAAAGCGTCTGGAACGGTGAACCCGAGTACCAGGGGACGAAACCTGAGATGCATTTGAAAACGATTCCCAATCACACGGTGGACCATACTCTGGGTTTTCCATGCATGTTTTAGCTGAAGGAAGAATCCCTTAAACCTGGAGAGCTGGGACCCATGGAATGGGTACCATGCAGTATGACTTCAAAGGGTCTCCGTTTGCTCACCGAACCTCACCAATGCTATCAGCCCGAAGTGTCCAGCCTTATGTAAATCCAGGTTGCATCACAAGCCCTGAATGAATTATTTAAGAATTGCTCTCTATTTCACTGTCATTGTGTTGTGTTTGTGAAATTTATTTTGATAATGAGATTTATCGGATTTTCACTGCTGCGTTTAGGCCGCTGTACACACGCTTGATTTCCTTATGGAGCCATATAAATCCATGGGTCTTAAGATTCTTACTTGTCAGGTATATTCCCAGGCGTTGAATATGGGGTGTTGAGTCCATTTCGTTGAGCAAGGAGTAGGTCTTGTCTATTATATATTTGGCTTATGGAACGGTATCTGTTCTAATTTCAATCTCTGGTTTTATGCAGCACCCCAACTCACCTTTCCCCATAAGCAAGCATAAGTTGGTTTTCTAAATGTGAGACCCTGTTCTGTTTTGTAATTCAGTTCATATGTAGCCAAGTTTACGTTCCGTGTATTAGTGATATCTTATGATGTTTCTTTTTCGGTGTGACTTATTTCTCGTAGAATCGTCGTACCTGTATCCACTCATTATGCCGCTACGGGCCTGATGACGTAGATCGCATTGCTGAGTGATATTCCATTGTACGTACGTACCACAAATTTTTTATTCATTTTTTGCTTTCTCGGATATTTAACTTGTACCGTAGACGAGGTTTTTGTAAACAGAGCCGTCCCAAACTTTGGGGTGGCTGTGTGTTTTTGATTTTAATTTCCTTAAGCTATAGGACCATAAGTGGAAGTGCCATAGGCTGTGTTGCTTTGTTTCCTACGTGTTTCAGGAAACACCATACACTTCTTCAGATTGGCTGTTGGCAATTTACATCCCTCCCATCAGCATAATAAGGTTCCCTGTTCTCCATGACCTGTGCTGCCTTTCTAGATTTTACACTTTTTTCAGATGGTCCTTTTGACCGGGGGGCAGTGAGACTTCATTGTTGTGCAGATTTCCTTTACATGCTTGCTTGGCTTGCCAAAAAGGGCGTATGCGTTTTTTCCTGAATATATTCAGGAAAAAACGCATACGCCCTTTTTGGCCAAGTGAGTCATTGTCGACATTCTGCCTCTTTTCCTATGCTTTAAGTGCAATTCCAGTCTACCCCCTGAAATCGTTTTCCTGAAATTCTGCCCCGCTTTCAAGTCCTCTTCGAAGACTTACTTCAATACAATTTTGGACGATAGCTGTCATTCATAACTCTGCAGTTTTGTGAATTTCAGTGCCCCTGAGCTCCTTTCTTCAACTCGCTTTCTTCTGAGCTGGCCGCAAACCCACATGATTGCTTCAGGCCCTAATCTGGTTCCGGCACGGCATGCTGAGCTTTTGGTTAATTCCTCTTCCTGGTGGGAAATGAGCATTAAATTTGCACGTGCAGACACCTACAGCTAGTCTCTGATTGGTTCTCCCTATTCCTGTTCACCTTGTGCAGAATTTCCAAACTGTGCCAAACAGGAGGTTAAAGGCACTGGCTCTCCAAGTGGAGAGAGTGTTAGTAAAGGGTCTGGAATGGTGAACCCGTGTAAAAGGGGGCGAAAACTGAGATGCATTTGAAAACGCTTCCCAGTCACACGGTGTACCATACTTTGGGTTTCCCATGCATGTTTTAGCTGAAGGAAGAATCTCTTAAACCTGGAGAGTTGGGACCCATGGAATGGGTACCATGCAGTATGACTTCAAAGGGTCTGCATTTGCTCATCGTACCTCACCAGTGCTTTCCGCCCGAAGTGTCCAACCTTATGTCTCACTCAGCTCTTGGTGCAGATGTGGTTAATCCAGGTTGCATCACAAGCTCTGAATGAATTATTTAAGTATAGCTCTCTATTTCACTGTCATTGTGTTTTGTTTTTGTAATTCATTTTGATAATTGGATTTATCGGATTTTCTCTGCTGCGTTCATAAATCTATACACACGCTTGATTCTCTTACGGAGACATATAAATCCATGGGTTTGAAGATTCTTACTAGTCAGGTGTATTCCTAGGCGTTGAATATGGGGTGTTTAGTCCATTTCGTTGAGCAACTGGTAGGTCTTGACTATTACATATTTGGCTTATGGATAGGTATCTGTGCTAATTTCTATCTCTGGTTTTATGCAGCACCCCAACTCTCCTTTATCCTTAAGCAAGCATATGTTGGTTTTCTAAATTTGTGACCCCATTCTGTTTTGTAATTCAGTTCATTTGTAGCCACGTTTACATTCCATGTATTAGTAATATCGTGTGTCTTTTTCTTTTTGAATTATGTGACTTCGAATGATCATACGTAACTCCTCTGTGGTTGTTACAACTGGCCATATTTCATTGATTTCCAGGCTGAGTAATATTCCACTCTACATAAGTGCCACATCTCTATCCATTTTTTCCCTCCAGAGACTTATAAATTATATCCTAGTCGAGGATCTTTTAAACATAGAGGCAGTAAACATTGGGGTGCCTGTGTCCTCTCGATTTTTGTTTTTCCCAAGATATACGTCCATGAGTGCAAGTGCCCTGTGCTCTGTAGCTCATTTTTTAGATGCTTTAGTAAACACAATACACTTCTCCAGAGTGACCGTTGGCAATATACATTTCCAGTATAAGCCTCAGAGGGCTCCCTTTTCTCCTTGCCCTGTCCTGCATTTCTGGTGTTTACACTTTATGAGGAAGGCTCTTCTGACTGATGCGAAGTGATATGTTTTGTAGTATTGATTTCCAGTGCCCACCTGTTTGGTTGGCTAAAAAAGTGTATGCCCTTTTCTTGAATACATACAGAAAAAGACGCATACACCCTTTTTGGCCAATTGCAATGTTGGCAATGTTCAGCCCCTTTTCTTGTGCTTAATGGCGAGTCCTTTCTACCTCTTCCAATCCCTTTCCTGCCATTCTCCGTTGCTTACAAGTCCTTTCCTCTGACTTTCCTCAAGACATTTTTCAGTGATAGATATTTTCAACTCTGCAGTTTCGTGAATTTTAGTGTCCCTGAGTTCCATTTTTCAACTTGTGTTTATGGGAACTGGCCACAAAGCAGCGGGATTTCCTCAAGCCCTATTCTGTTTCCATGGGCAACCCTAGCCTTTGGTCAATTCGTCTTCCTGATTGGAAATAAGAGTGACATGTGCCTGTCCGAACACCTAGGACTTGTCTCTCATTGTTCCCCTCCTTCTGCTTCATCCTGTGGACAAATTCCAAACTGTCTGCAACAGGATGTTGACAGCGCTGACATCTCCAAGTGGGGAGACTGTTCGTAAAGACGCTGGAGGGGTGAACCCGAGCACCAGGAGATGAGGAGATCAGATGCCTTTTCCAAACTCTTCCCGATCAGACGGTATACCATCCTCTGGGTGTGACAGGCATGTTTTAGCTGTAGGAAGTGTCCCATTCATGTGAGGAGAACACCAGGGCTTTTACAAAATCAGTGTCTCTCCACAACCCAAACTGGGGAATTTTTTAAGCTACGGCTACACATATGTTCATTAAGGGCCTTGGGAAGTAGGCAGAGTCCAAACTTTAGATGATTGAAGTCTTCAGGGTCAGAAGCACTCACCACCAGCTTCCCTTAGGTTCCATTTTAACTGTCATTAATAGATGATGTCAATAAAAATATCTATTCTTTTTCAGATTATTTCCCCTTATAGGTTATTGTAAAATATTGAGTGTAGTTCCCGGTGCTATACAGTAGTTCCTTGTTGATGATCGATTTTATACATAGCAGTGTGTATGTGTTAATCCCAAACTGTTAATTTATCCCTCCTCCCACCTTTCCCCTTTGGTAATAATAAATTATAAGATTTTATACTTCTCAGAATTGGGGGAACTGAAAGAGAGGTATCATTTTCAATGGAAAAGCATTTAAAACAAGATTGAAGCTTTAACCAAGATTTTTAGATGTACATCCTTGGAAAGAAATCACTTCGTTTCTCTAATATTGACCTGACAAATAAGACAAACCTTTTCACTGAACTTGCTTCTAATAAAGTGATGGAAATATCAAATGGGAGTGTTAGAAACATCTTATTTTACCCGAGCCTTATACACTGTTCTATGTTAATTACAGTTTGGCTCAAACATCTGTTCATTGAAGTTACAATGTTCTCAATTTCTGTTACTGATCCTCCAGAGTGGACCCCAACAAGTGTCCCCCTGCCCAGTGTCATTGGAGCCAACAGATTGAGACTGAGTTTGGTTCAGAAGCAAAGGAAACTTTATATTTTGATCAGAGAATGGAGAGGTGAGAGCATGTGCTACCCCGTGGGCTGTGGGCTGGGCTGCTGTGTAGAGATCCTGTCAGAGTCAGTGGGAGGGAGGGGGCGGAGCTCTCGAGGGCCCGGTTGGCTGCAGCTCAGGCTCTATATCGCGGAGTGTGCACTGTGTCCCAGGAGCTGAGGTGTCGACCCAGCCATTCCGCACTAGGAAATCTGGTCTGAAGTGCCGGCTGTTGAACCTCTGTATGCGGGACCCTAGGAGCACGTGAAATTAGACAAAGCACAAAGGATAAAAAAGGTTAGACTTTATTTTATTGCCCAGATTCTATTTTTATCTCCCAGGGATTTTTAAGGGGCTTTGCCTGGGAAAAAGCCCTCTTCTGCCTTTTTTCCCCTTCCTCATTCTTAGAGTGCTGAGGGTGCAGACCCTTCTTCTGTAACTGCTGAGTGCTGAGTTAGGAGCCCTCATACCCGTGGGCGAGGGTCAGAACTTCTCCCCAGCAGCCTCCAGGTGACGTTGATTGTCCCCAGGCCTCCTGCCTCCCCGCTCGTCCGCCTGAGCACCAGTATTGGAAGCGTTATAGATTCTAATGACCTTTAAGGGTCCAGGAAGGAGATGTGCAGTGACGCTGTGAGGTCCAGTTTCACCCCGCCCTGCATTTGTTCGGCCACCTTAGGCTGACCGTTTCTGCCAGCCTAGATGCTCTGACCAGTAGTCTGCACTTTCTTCAATTAGGCCCCTGAATTAACGTAAAAAGAGCACCAGGTGTCAGGACCCTGCCTGCTCAACTCCCAGACAGTCCAGGGTCAGTGGTGATGAAGGACCATGATGGCCACTGAGTCAACAGCCTTTTGAAGTAAACAGGAGTCCAGCCGGTCTTATTGGCCACCATCATCACAGTGTCTGTAGGCTCTTCTATGGTGACAGCGTGATATACGTTTCCCCCGCCAAGATTATTAGGTCCGCTCTGGGTGCAGTAAGTCCTGCAAGCAGTAGTCTACTCTTTTGGGACACACTCTTGTTGTTTTATGAGAGAAACTCCAGGTCAAGTGATGGTCACATGAGTCGTCATGGTGCCCCTTTACCCCGGTTATCTCTCTGGAGGTTGGAGTTGGAGGGCCTCCTCACTCGAGGTCAGTGTGCCCACGGAGCAAACCCTGCAACTTCAGGGCATGGTTGGGGCTTAGGGTCACCACGTGGGGTCCTTTTCCCTTAGGAGGGAGGTGGCCTTTTGTGCTGCTGATTTCCAGGTTTTCAGATACCGCCAGTATCTTGGCCAGATGTGGCGGTGGGCCAAGCCCATTGGTGACCGTAGTTTATCCTACCGGGATGGCATTCTTGCATTGTTCCATTTCAAGTGGTCCCAGTTTTTGCACTAATACTCCAATAGCGATTCACCATTCACCAGGAATGTAAAGGTCAAAGGGTTTAGCTAAATTAGGGAGTTCCAGGGCAAGGGTCTGAATTGACTGCTCTTTCCATTCTTGAAAGGCCACTTCTGGATTCTATTCAAAAGGATCATCATCTTTTCCTTTCAGTGTTTCATATAGAGGCCCAGCTAGTAGACTGTAGTTAGGGATCCAGAAGCACCAACCCTGGCCTCCCCAGGAACCCCTAAGCTGTCTTCTAGTTTTAGAAATGGGTAAGGCTGTAAATTGTTTCTTCCCTTTCCTGAGATGGGCTTCTCCGACCTTCTGTGAGAATGAAGCCCAGGCAGGTCACCGTAGTCTGTGATATTTGAGCTTTTTATTTGACAACTTCTATCCTTTATTGGCTTGGTAGTTCAGAGGTCTCTTTAGTAGGGCTGGCGATCAGAATGTCGTCTGCATATTGAAGGAGTGTTTCCTTTTCCAGAGGTAGAACTTTTAGGTCTTTAACTGAGCTTTCCCCAAAGATGGTGTGGGAATTTTTGAACCCTTGGGGCAACACGGCCCAGAAGTATTGTTTTAGTTGTATGTTGAGTCCTGCCACTCACAAGCCAAAATTTCTTGTGACTCTGGGACTAATAGAATACAAAAGAAGGCATCATTGAAGACTAATACAGAATACCATGTCCCGGTGGTTGGTAGAATGACCAGCAGGGTGTAGGATTTAGGAACTACTGGAGGTATATCCTCGGTGGCTTCACTGACTGTCCTGACATCCTTTACCAGGACTCCAGCAGCCCATGGGGCTCTCGAGGTCAGGCCAATCCCAGGATATGGAGCTCACCTGGGCAGGTACCCCACCCCCACCGCAGCCCACGGTGCTCTCCTGTTCAGGCCCCCCCCAGGATATGGGGTTCCCTGGGCAGGTTCCCCTGCAGCCCATGGGGCTCTCATGGTCAGGCCCCTCCCAGGATACAGAGCTACCCTTGCAGTTACCCTGGCAGGGCTGGGCACACAGGTACCGTGCACATCGCCCTCATTGCAGAGCACTTCCAGCTCACCTGTCACTCAGATCTGACACAGAGCACCTCAGAGGAGGACTTGAACTAAGAAACAGCAGCTCCAACAGGTCTGTGACCCTGGGCATCACTCTGTGTGGCCTCCCTCCACCTGGTCTTCCAGAGATTTCCACTGCACCCGGGGCACCAGGCCTCTGTCTCCACCCACCACCCACCCCTCCTCTCCCTGACTCCTGGGTTCCTCTCATTAGGAGAGGGTTTTCTTGAAGTTGTCTCCCACTCATGGGCCAGATAATATAATTAGAAAACAAGCCAGAGCTGCAACCCCTTGTCTATCCTGACTCTCAGGAGCCCACACCTGTTCCTTGGACCTGGCCGATTCAGCAAGTTCCAGTTTCTGCAACTGTGAGCGCCTGAGGGGTGATTATTGGCTGGCCTGGGAAGCCTGACGGTGCCGGCCAGCCCTCCCCAGGTGTGCCTGTTTGAGATCAATATAAACACCGCTCCAGGCAGCAAGAGCCCCTGCAGCTGTGCCTGATGCCATTTTCTCTGCCCTGTCAGCAGCCTCGGGGCTGGACTGGTGGGAGGGAGTGAGAGGCCACGGCTTTGTGGGTGGCCCAGTGTGAGTGGGGCTCTGCTGGACTTTCTGCAGCAGTTACCAAGATGCCACCTGCTAAAGAAGAGGATGTGTCACCCATACCTGCCTCTGGAATTTCTCCCTGGGCAGAGGTGAGTGAGGAAGAAAGCAGTGGGGGCCCGGACAGCAGGGGTATCTCAGGCAGGGAAATGGAAAGCTTCCAGAAGAGTACCCAGGGCCCGGACCATCCTGGCTGGCCTGCAGGCACCAAATCGGCTGGTATGCTGTCGCTCATGTGGCTCCATGGCCCTTCCTCTAGGCTTTCAAGTCCTTGTACATATTCAGGTGTTTTACCTGGGAAGGGTGGGAACATTTCAGCAGCAGCTGGCCTGGGGCTCGGCCCACATTTACTCACAGATGCCTTGGCACGGTCCCCCAGCTTTGCAATGAGGACGCTTGTTGCGTGGGGCCTGCTGGCTGAATGGGAGATGATTCCCCACCACTGGCCAACTACAGAATTGTTTACAACTGGAGCAAGTGCCCTGATACGGTTTTCCTCTGTGTAACTGGTGGGTTCTGTTTTTTTTTTTCTTTTTTTCATTTTTGGTTCAAGGTAGATTTTATTCCTCTTTTTTGTATTTACAGATATAAGCATGGAAATAATTTATTCATATAAATACATGTATGTGAAGGGAAGAATATTTTTTCTGTTTTACTTTTTGTAATTTTGAATTTTATTTTATTTTTTTATACAGCAGGTTCTTTTTGGTTATCTATTTTATACATATAAATGTATACATGCCAATCCCAATCTCTCAATCCTCCCACCACCACCCCCCAACAGCTTTCCCCCCTTGGTGTCCATACGTTTGTTGTCTACATCTGTTGCTCTATTTCTGCCTTAAAAAACGGTTCATCTGTATAATTTTTCTAGGTTCCACATATATGCATTAATATACAAGATTTGTTTTTCTAT
This sequence comes from Delphinapterus leucas, assembly GCF_059928025.1. Taxonomy (NCBI): domain Eukaryota; kingdom Metazoa; phylum Chordata; class Mammalia; order Artiodactyla; family Monodontidae; genus Delphinapterus; species Delphinapterus leucas. Next base: position 5,508,167 of record NW_028322255.1, read on the forward strand.
TTCTGACTTACTTCACTCTGTATGACAGTCTCTAGATCCATCAACGTCTCTACAAATGACCCAATTTCATTCCTTTTTATGGCTTAGTAATATTCCATTTTATATTTGTACCACATCTTTATGCATTCGTCTGTCTGTGGGCATTTAGGTTGCTTCCATTACCTGGATATTGTAAATAGTGATGCAATGAACATTGAGGTGAATGTCTCTTTTTGATTTATGGTTTTGTCTGGGTATATGCCCAGTAGTGGGATTGCTGGATCATATGGTAATTCTATTCTTAGTTTTATAAGAAACTCCATAATGTTCTCCACAGTGACTGTATCAATTTACATTCCCAACAATAGTGGAAGAGGGTTCCTTATCTCCACACCCTTTCCAGCATTTGTTGTTTGTAGATTTTCTGATGATGCCCATTCTAACAGGTGTGAGGTGATACACCATGGATGAGTCTATTTCGTTGAGCAAAGAGTAGGTCTTGTCTATTACATATTTGGCTTATGGAATGGTATGTGTGCTAATTTCAATCTCTGGTTTTATACAGCACCCCAACTCAACTTTCCCCTTAAGCAAGCATAAGTTTTTATCTAAATGTGAGACTGTTCGGTTTTGTAATTCAGTTTATGTGTAGCCAAGTTTACACTCCCTCTATTAGTGATATCTTATGATAATTATCTTTCTCTGTGTGACATACTTCTCTTAGAATCATCATACTTAAATCCACTCAATTTGCTGACATTGATTTCATTGCTGAGTGATATTCCGTTGTACGTAAGTAGCACAACTCCTTTATCCATTTTTTTCTTTCTGGGATATTTAATTTGTACTGGACTCGAGGTTCTTGTAAACACAGCAGCCCTAAATTTTGTGTTGGCTGTGTCTTGTTGATTTTAATTTTCCTAAGCTATAGGGCCAAAAGTGGAAGTGCCCTAGTCTCTGTAGCTTTGTTTTTCAGATGTTTCAGGATACACCATAAACATCTCCAGAGTGTCTGTTGGCAATTTACATCCCGCCCATCAGCATAACAAGGCTCCCTGTTCTCCATGGCCTGTCCTGTGTTTCTGGTTTTTACACTTTTTTCAGATGGCCCTTTGGACGAATGGGAAATGAGACTTCATTGTAGTACGGATTTCCATTGCTCGAGTGCTTGGTTGGCCAAAAAGGGCATATGCGTTTTTTCCTGAATATATTCAGGAAAAAATGTATACGCACTGTTCGTCCAAGTGCATCACTGTCAAAGATCTGCCGCTTTTCACATGTTTTAAATGCAATTCCAATCTACCTCCTGAAATATGATTCCTCAATTCTGCCTCGTTTTCAAGTCCTCTTTGCAGACTTACTTCAATATATTTTTGCCAATAGCTGTCATTTATAACTCTGCAGGTTTGTGAATTTCAGTGCCCGTGATTTCCTTTCTTAACTCGCTTCCTTGAAAGCTGGCCACAAAACCGCAGGTTTGCTTCAGGCCGTAATCAGGGTGTGGCACGGCACTCTGAGCCTTTGGTTAATTCCTCTTCCTGGTGGGAAATTAGAGTTAAATGTGCCCCTCCAGACACCTGCCTCACTCCCAGCCCCTTGGTGTTGTGTGTCCTCTGGTTTGAGGCCACATGTGATGGGTTCCTCATATTTTGATGATGTGGCCCCACTGGTGTGAGGACACTCCTGCCTACTTCCCATCCCCTTGGTGATGTGGTCCCTCCGGCGAGAGTCTGATCCTGGTTGGGTTCCTCACACTTCTGTGAGGTGGGCCCTCTTCTCTGAGGTCACTCCTGCCTGGCTAGCACACCCCGCCTTGGCGACGTCAGACCTCTGGTGGCAGTTGGAGCCTGCTGGGAGCCTCCTCCCCTCGGTGATGAGGCCCTCTGGCATCAGGCCCTAACTGCTGGGTTCCCACATTTTCTGATACGTCCTAAGTGGTGCGAGGGCACTCCTGCCAGGTTCCCATCCCCATGGGCATGTGGGCCTTCTGCTCTAAGGTCCCAACACCTGTGTTGTTCACCGTTTCATGATGTTGGCTCTCTGGTGTTAGTTCACTCAGGCCTAGATCCCATAGACTCTGTGCTCTGAGCCGCCTGCTGGGAGGTTCCTACTGCTGGATTCCTTACCTTTTCTATTCTTTGGGTCCTGTGTTTTCATGCTCCTCCTTCCTGACTCACTCCCAGCCCCTTTGTGATGTAGGTCCTCTGGTTTGAGGCCACATGTGCCGGCTTCCTCACCTTTATTGATGTGGCCCCACTGGTGTGAGGACACTCCTGCCTGGTTCCCATCCACTTGGTGATGGGGACCCTCTGGTGAGAGCCTGATCCTGGCTGGATTCCTCACCCTTCTGTGAGGTAGACCCTCTGCTGTGAGGTCACTCCTGCCTGGCTGGCACACGTTACCTTGGCGATGTGGGCCCTCAGTTGGGAGTTGGTGCCTGCTGGGAGTCTCCTCCCCTCGGTAATGAGGGCCCTCTGGCGTCAGGCCCTAACTCATGGGCTCCCAAAATTTTCTGATGTGCGCCCTGTCGTGCGAGTACACTCCTGCCAGGGTCCCATTCCCATGGGGATGTTGGCTTTCTGCTCTGAGGTCCCAACGGCTGGGTTGCTCACAGTGTCAGAATGTGGGCCCTCTGCTGTGAGTTCACTCCGGCATGGATCCCATAGTCTCGGTGCTCTGGGCCACCTGCTTGGAGCTTCCAACTGCGGGGTTCCTCACCTTTTTATTCTATGGGTCCTCTGTTGTGAGTCTCCTCCTGCATGCCTCACTCCCAGCCCTTTCGTGATGTGTGTCCCCTTATTTGAGGCCACATGTGCTGTGTTCCTCACCTTTGGCTGATGTGGCCCCACTGGTGTGAGGACACTCCTGCCTGCTTCCTATCTCCTTGATGATGTGGGCCCTCTGGTGAGAGTCTGATCATGGCTGGGTTCCTCACCCTTTTGTGAGGTGGGCCCTGTGCTGTGAGGTCACTCCTGCCCGGCTGGCACACCCCACCTGGGCAACATCGGCCCTCTTGTGGCAGTTGGAGCCTGCTGGGAGCCTCCTCCCCTCAGTGATGGGGGCCCTCTTGCGTCAGGCCCTAACTCCTGGGCTCCCATACTTTTCTGATGTGTGCCCACTGGTGGGAGTACACTCCTGCCAGTTTCCCAACCCAATGGGAATGTGGGCCTTCTGCTCTTTGGTCCCAACCGCTGGGTTTTTCACAGTTTCGTGATGAGGGCTCTCTGTTGTGAGTTCACACCGGCCGGGATCCCATAGCCTCCTGTTCCTTGCCACCTGCTGAGAGGTTCCAACTGCGGGATTCCTCACATTTTTTAATCTATCGGCCCGGCCCTGTGTTGTTAGGCTAATCTTGCCTGCCTCACTCCGAGTACCTTGGAGATGTGGTTCCTCTGGTTTAGACCACATGTTCTGGGTTCCTCACCTTTCTATGATTTGGGCACACAGGTGTGAGGATACTTCTGCCAGGTTCCGATCCCCTTGGTGATGTGGGCCCTCTGGTGAGAGTCTTATCCTGGCTGGGTTCCTCACCCTTCTGTGACGTATGCCCTCTGCTGTGAGGCCACTCCTGCCTGGCTGGCACACGTCACCTTGGTGACGTGGACCCTCAGTTGGGATTTGGTGCCTGCTGGGAGTTTCCTCCCTTCGGAAATGAGGGCCCTCTGGCGTCAGGCCCTATCTCCTGGTCTCCCAAACTTTTCTGATGTGTGCCCTGTGGTGCGAGTACACTCCTGCCAGGTTCCCCACCCCATGGGAATGTGGGCCTTCTGCTCTGTGGACACAACGGCTGGGTTGTTCACAGTTTCATGATGAGTGCCCTCTTTTGTGAGTTCACACTGGCCATGATCCCATAGCCTCGCTGTTTCTTGCCGCCTGCTGGGATGTTCCAACTGCAGGGTTCCTCACTTTTTTTATTCTATGGGCCCTCTGTTTCGAGGCTACTCCTGCCTGCCTCACTCCCAGCCCCTTGGTGATGTGTGTCCTCTGGTTTGAGGCCAAGTGTGCTGGGCTCCTCAATTTTCGCTGATGTGGCCCCACTGGTGTGAGGACACTCCTGCCTGGTTCCCATCCACTTGGTGTTGTGGACCCACTGGTGAGAGCTTCATCCTAGTTGGGTTCCTCATACTTCTGTGAGGTGGGCCCTCTGCTCTGCGGTCAGTCCTGCCTGCTGGCACACCCTGTTTTGGCAACGTTGGCCCTCTGGTAGCAGTTGGAGCCTGCTGGGCCCTCCTCCCCTCGGTGATGAGGGCCCTCTTGTATCACGCCCTAACTGCTGGGCTCCCCACATTTTCTGATGTGTGCCCACTGGTGCAATGAGACTTCTGCCAGGTTCCCATCCCCATGGGGATGTGGGCCTTCTGCTCTGTGGTCCCAACGTCTGGGTTGCTCAGAGTTTCAGGATGTGGGCCCTCTGCTGTGAGTTCACTCCGGCCTGTATCCCATAGTGTCGGTGCTCTGGGCCGCCTGCTTGGAGGTTCCAACTTCTGGTTTCCTCACCTGTTTTATTCTATGGGCCCTCTGTTTTGAGTCTCCTCCTGCATGCCTCACTCCCAGCCCCTTCGTGATGTGTGTCCCCTTGTTTGAGGCCACATGTGCTGGGTTCCTCACCTTTCGCTGATGTGGCCCCCCTGGTGTGAGGACACTCCTGCCAGGTTCTCATCCCTATGGGGATGTGGGCCTTGTGCTCTGAGGTCCCAACGTCTGGGTTGCTCACAGTTTCATGGTGTGGTCCTCTGCTGTGAGTTCACTGTTGCCTGGATCCAATAGACTTGGTGCTCTGGGCTGCCTGCTGGCAGGTTCCTACTGCTGGTTTCCTCACCTTTTTTATTCTATGGGCCCTGTTTTGTCAGCCTACTCCTGCGTGGTTCACTCTGTGCCCCTTGGAGATGTGGATCCTCTTGTTCAGGCCACATGTGCTGGGTTTCTCTCCTTTGTATGATGTGGCCCCACTGGTGGCAGTGTCAGGACACTCCTGCCTGTTTCCGATCCCCTAGGTGATGTGGGCCCTCTGGTGAGAGTCTGATCCTGATTGGGTTCCTCACCCTTCTGTGAGGTGGGTCCTCTGCTGTGAGGTCCCTCCTGCCTGGCTGGCACACGACGCCTTGTCAACGTACACCCTCTCGTGTCAGTTGGAGCCTGCTGGGCGCCTCCTCCCCTAGGTGAAGAGGGCCCTGTGGCATCAGACACTAACTGCTGGTCTCCCCTCATTTTCTGATGGTCGACCAGTGGTGCAAGAACACTCCTGCCTGGTTCCCATCCCCATGGAGATGTGGGCCTTCTGCTCTGAAGTCCCAATGGCTGTGTTGCTCACAGTATCATGATGAGAGCCCTCTGGTGTGAGTTCATTCCGGCCTGGATTCCATAGCCTCGGTGCTCTGGGCCGCCTGCTGGGAAGCTTAAACTGCTGGATTCCTCACCTTTTTTATTCCATGGACCCTGTGTTTTGAGGCTAATCTTGCCTGCCTCACTCCGAGACCCTTAGTGATGTGGGTCCTCTGGTTTGAGGCCACATGTGCTGGGTTCCTCAACTTTCGATGATGTGGCCCCACTGGTGTGAGGACACTCCTGCCTGGTTCCCATCCCCTTGGTGATGTGGGTCCTCTGGTGAGAGACTGATCCTGGCTGGGTACCTCACCCTTCTGTGAGGTGGGCCCTCTGGTGTGAGGTCCCTCCTGCCTGGATGGCAAAATTCGCCTCGGTGACATGGGCCCTCTGTTGCCCACTAAAGGGTGCTGAGAGCTTCCTCCCCTTGTTAATGAGGGCTCTGGAAAAAACGCATATGCCCTTTCTGTCCAAGTACATCATTGTTGAACTTCTGTCTCTTTTCCTATGCTTAAAGAGCAATTCCTGTCTAACTCCTGAAATCGGATTCCTGAAATTCTGCCAAGATTTCAAGTCTTCTTCGCAGCCTTACTTCAATATATTTTTCGATGATAGCTTTCACTTATAACTCTGCAAGTTCGTGAATTACAGTGCCCCTGAGCCCCTTCCTTCAACTTGCTTTCATGTGAGCTGGCCGCAAAACCGCAGGACTGTTTCAGACCCTAATCTGGTTCCGGCATGGCACACTGAGCTTTTGGTTAATTCCTCTTCCTGGTGGGAAATGAGAGTTAAATTTGCCCGTGCACACACCTACAGCTAGTCTCTCATTGGTTCTCCCTATTCCTGTTCATCTTGCGCAGAAATTGCAAACTGTGCCAAACAGGAGGTTAAAGGCACTGACTCTGCAAGTGGGGAGAGTGTAGTAAAGCATCTGGAATGGGGAACCCGAGGACCAGGGTACGAAAACTGAGATGCATTTAAAAACGTTTTCCGATCACACAGTGGACCATACTCTGAGTTCCCCATGCATGTTTATACTGAAGGACGAATCCCTTAAACTTGGAGAGTTGGGACCATGGAATGGGTAGCATGCAGTATGACTTCAAAGGGTCTGCATTTGCTCACCGAACCTCAGCAGTCCAATCAGGCCCAAGTGTCCAGCCTTATGTCTCACCCAGTTCTGTGTGTAGAGGTGGTAAATCCAGGTTGCATCACAAGCCCTGAATGAATTATTGAAGAATTGCTCTCTATTTCCCTGTCATAGTCTTTTGTTCTTGAAATTTATTTTTATAATGGAATTTAGCTGATTTTCACTGCTGCATTTATTCCGCTGTACACACCCTTTAATCTCTTATGTAGACATATAAATCCATAGGTTTTAAGATTCTTACTAGTCAGGTATACTCCTAGGCGTTGAATATGGGGTGTCGAGGCCATTTCATTGAGAAAGGAGTAGGTCTTGTCTGTTACATATTTGGCTTACGGAAAGGTATCTGTGGTAATTTCAATCTCTGGTTTTATGCAGCACCCAAACTCACCTTGCCCCTTAAGCATGCAAAAGTCGGTTTTCTAAATTTGAGACCCTGTTCTGTTTTGTAATTCAGTTCATGTGTAGCCAAGTTTACATTCCGTGTATTAGTGATATCGTATGATGTTTCTTTTCCTGTGTGACTTATTTCACTTAGAATCATCGTACGTGAATCCACTCATTATGCTGCTACGGGCCTGATGACATAGATATCATTGCTGAGTGATATTCCATTATACGTACGTACCACAACATCTTTATCCATTTTTCGCTTTCTGGGATATTTAACTTGTACCGTCGATGAGGTTCTTGTCAACAGAGCCGTCCCAAACTTTGGGGTGGCTGTCTGTTTTTGATTTTAATTTCCGTGATCTATAAGACCATAAGTGGAAGTGCCATAGTCTCCGTTGCTTTGTTTCTTAGCTGTTTCAGGAAAAACCATACAATTCCCCAGAGTGGCTGTTGACAATTTACATCCTGCCCATCAGCATAACAAGGCTCCCTGTTCTCCATGGCCTGTGCTGTCTTTCTGGATTTTACAATTTTTTCAGATGGCCCTTTTGACCAGGGGGCAGAGAGACTTCTTTGTAGTGCAGATTTCTTTAATATGCTTGCTTGGTTGGCCAAAAAGGGCGTATGAGTTTTTTCCTGAATTCAGGAAAAAACGCATACGACCTTTTTGGCCAAGTGCATCATTGTCGAAGTTCTGCCTCTTTTTCTATGCTTAATATACATTTCCAGTCTATGCCCTGAAATCATTTCCTGCAATTCTGCCCCGCTTTCAAGTCCTCTTCGCAGCCTTCCTTCAATATACTTTTGGACGATAGCTGTCATTTATAACTCTGCAGGTTTGTGAATTACAGTGCCCCTGAGCTCCTTTCTTCAACTCGCTTTCTTGTGAGCTGGCCGCAAACCTGCAGGAATGCTTCAGGCCCTAATCTGGTTCCGGCACGGCATCCTGAGCCTTTGGTTAATTCCTCTTCCTGGTGGGAAAGGAGAGTTAAATTTGCCCGTGCAGACACCTACAGCTAGTCTCTCATTGGTTCTCCCTATTCCTGTTCATCTTGCGCAGAAATTGCAAACTGTGCCAAACAGGAGGTTAAAGGCACTGACTCTACGAGTGGGGGGAGTGTTAGTAAAGGGTCTGGAATGGTGAACCCGAGTAAAAGGGGACGAAAACTGAGATGCATTTGAAAACGTTTCCCGGACACACGGTACACCATACTGTGGGTTTCCCATGCACGTTTTACCTGAAGGAAGAATCCCTTAAACCCAAAGAGTTGGGACCCACGGAATGGGTACCATGCAGTATGACTTCAAAGGGTCTGCATTTCCTCATCTAACCTCACCAATGCTATCAGCCCGAAGTGTCCAACCTGATGTCTCACTCAGCTCTTGGTATAGATGTGGTAAATCCAGGTTGCATCACAAGCCCTGAATGAATTATTTAAGAATTGCTCTCTATTTCACTGTCATTGTGTTTTGTTTTTGTAATTCATTTTGATAATGGGATTTATCGGATTTTCTCTGCTGCATTCATGCCACTGTACACACACTTGAGTCTCAAAGGGAGACATATAAATCCATGCGTTTGAAGATACTTACTAGTCAGGTGTATTCCTAGGCATTGAATATGGGGTGTTTAGTCCATTTCGTTGAGCAAGGAGTAGGTCTTGTCTATTATATATTAGGCTTATGGAACGGTATCTGTGCTAATTTCAATCTCTGGTTTTATGCAGCACACCAACTCACCTTTCCCCATAAGCAAGCATAAGTTGGTTTTCTAAATTTGAGACCCTGTTCTGTTTTGTAATTCAGTTCATGTGTAGCCAAGTTTACATTCCGTGTATTAGTGATATCTTATGATGTTTTTATTTCTCTGTGACTTATTTCTCGTAGAATCATCGTACCTGAATCCACTAATTATGCCGCTGCGGGCCTGATGACATAGATTTCATTGCTGTGTGATATTCCATTGTACGTACGAACCACAACTTCTTTATCCATTTTTTGCTTTCTCGGATATTTAACTTGTACCGTAGACGAGGTTCTTGTAAACAGAGCCATCACAAACTTTGGGGTGGCTGTGTGTTTTTGATTTTAATTTCCCTAAGCTCTAGGACAATAAGTGGAAGTGCCATAGGCTGTGTTGCTTTGTTTCCTACGTGTTTCAGAAAACACCATACACTTCTCCAGAGTGGCTGTTGGCAATTTACATCCTGCCCATCAGCATAACAAGGCTCCCTGTTCTCCATGGCCTGTGCTGTCTTTCTGGATTTTACAATTTTTTCAGATGGCCCTTTAGACCGGGGGGCAGTGAGACTTCATTGTAGTGCAGATTTCCTTTACACGCTTGCTTGGTTGGCCAAAAAGGGCGTATGCGTTTTTTCCTGAATATATTCAGGAAAAAACGCATACGACTTTTTAGCCAAGTACATCATTGTCGAAATTCTGTCTCTTTTCCTATGCTTTAATTGCAATTCCAGTCTACCCCCTGAAATCGTTTTCCTGAAATTCTGCCCCGCTTTCAAGTCCTCTTCGAAGACTTACTTCAGTACATTTTTGGACGATAGCTGTCATTCATAACTCTGCAAGTTTGTGAATTACAGTGCCCCTGAGCTCCTTTCTTCAACTCGCTTTCTTGTGAGCTGGCCACAAAACCGCAGGATTCCTTCAGGCCCTAATCTGTTTCCGGGAGGGCACACTGAGCCTTTGGTTAATTCGTCTTCCTGGTGGGAAATGAGCGTTCCATTTGCCCGTGCAGACACCTACAGCTAGTCTCTCATTGGTTCTCCCTCTTCCTGTTCATCTTGCGCAGAAATTGCAAACTGTGCCAAACAGGCGGTTAAAGGCACGGATTCTCCGAGTGGGGAGAGTGTTAGTAAAGCGTCTGGAATGGTGAACCCGAGTACCAGGGTTCGAAAACTGAGATGCATTTGAAAACGTTTCCCAATCACACGGTGGACCATACACTGGGTTTCCCATGCATGTTTTAGCTGAAGGAAGAATCCCTTAAACCTGGAGAGTTGGGACCCATGGAATGGGTACCATGCAGTTTGACTTCAAAGGGTCTGCGTTCGCTCACCGTACCTCACCAATGCTATCAGCCCGAAGTGTCCAGCCTTATGTCTCACCCAGCTCTGGGTGTAGATGTGGTAAATCCAGGTTGCATCACAAGCCCTGAATGAATTATATAATAATTGCTCTCTATTTCACTATCATTGTGTTTTGTTTTTGAAATTTATTTTGATAATGGGATTTATCGGATTTTCACTGCTGCATTTAGGCCTCTGTTCACATGCTTGATTTCCTCCGGGAGACATATAAATCCATGGGTTTTAAGATTCTTACTTGTCAGGTATAATCCCAGGCGTTGAATATGGGGTGTAGAGTCCATTTCGTTGAGCAAGGAGTAGGTCTTGTCTATTATATATTTGGCTTATGGAACGGTATCTGTGCTAATTTCAATCTCTTGTTTTATGCAGCACCCCAACTCACCTTTCCCCATAAGCAAGCATAAGTAGGTTTTCTAATTTTGAGACCCTGTTCTGTTTTCTAATTCAGTTCATGTGTAGCCAAGGTTACGTTCCGTGTATTAGTGATATCTTATGATGTTTCTTTTTCTCTGGGACTTATTTCTCGTAGAATCATCGTACCTGAATCCACTCATTATGCCGCTACAGGCCTGATGACGTAGATTTCATTGCTGAGTGATATTCCATTGTACGTGCGTACCACAACTTCTTTATCCATTTTTTGCTTTCTCGGATATTTACCTTGTACTGTAGACGAGGTTCTTGTAAACAGAGCCATCCCAAACTTTGGGGTGGCTGTGTGTTTTTGATTTTAATTTCCCTAATCTATAGGACCATAAGTGGAAGTGCCATAGGCTGTGTTGCTTTGTTTCCTACGTGTTTCAGGAAACACCATACACTTCTCCAGAGTGGCTGTTGGCAATTTACATCCCGCACAACAGCATAACAAGACTCTCTGTTCTCCATGACCTGTCCTGCCTCTGTGGATTTTACACTTTTTTCAGATGGCCCTTTGAACCGGGGGGCAGTGAGACTTCATTGTAGTGCAGATTTCCTTTACAGGCTTGCTTGGTTGCCCTAAAAGTGCGTATGCGTTTTTTCCTGAATATATTCAGGAAAAAACGCATACGCCCTTTTTGGCCAAGTGCATCATTGTTGAGATTCTGCCTCTTTTCCTATGCTTTAAGTGCAATTCAAGTGTACCCCCTGAAATCGTTTTCCTGAAATTCTGCCCCACTTTCAAGTCCTCTTCGAAGACTTACTTCAATACATTTTTGGACGATAGCTGTCATTCATAATTCTGCAGGTTTGTGAATTACAGTGCCCCTGAGCTCCTTTCCTCAACTCACTTTCTTGTGAACTGGCCGCAATACCGCAGGATTGCTTCAAACCCTAATCTGTTTCCGGCAGGGCACGCTGAGCCTTTGGTTAATTCCTCTTCCTGGTGGGAAATGAGTGTTCCACTTGCCCGTGCAGACACCTACAGCTAGTCTCTCATTGGTTCTCCCTATTCCTGTTCATCTTGCGCAGAAATTGCAAACTGTGCCAAACAGGAGGTTAAAGGCACTGACTCTCCAAGTGGGGAGAGTGTTAATAAAACGTCTGGAATGGTGAATCCGAGTACCAGGGTTCGAAAACTGAGATGCATTTGAAAACGTTTCCCAATCACACGGTGGACCATACTCTGGGTTTCCCATGCATGTTTTAGCTGAAGGAAGAATCCCTTAAACCTGGAGAGTTGGGACCCATGGAATGGGTACCATGCAGTATGACTTCAAAGGGTCTGCGTTTGCTCACCGAACCTCACCAATGCTATCAGACCGAAGTGTCCAGCCTTATGTCTCACCCAGCTCTGGGTGTAGATTTGTTAAATCCAGATTGCATCACAAGCCCTGAATGAATTATTTAAGAATTGCTCTCTATTTCACTGTCATTGTGTTTTGTTTTTGAAACTAATTTTGATAATGGATTTATCGGATTTTCACTGCTGCATTTAGGCCTCTGTTCACATGCTTGATTTCCTTAGGGAGACATATAAATCCATGGGTTTTAAGATTCTTACTTGTCAGGTATAATCCCAGGCGTTGAATATGGGGTGTTGAGTCCATTTCGTTGAGCAAGGAGTAGGTCTTGTCTATTATATATTTGGCTTATGGAACGGTATCTGTGCTAATTTCAATCTCTTGTTTTATGCAGCACCCCAACTCACCTTTCCCCTTAAGCAAGCATATGTAGGTTTTCTAATTTTGAGACCCTGTTCTGTTTTCTAATTAGGTTCATGTGTAGCCAAGTTTACGTTCCGTGTATTAGTGATATCTTATGATGTTTCTTTTTCTGTGGGATTTATTTCTCGTAGAATCATGGTACCTGAATCCACTCATTATGCCGCTGCGGGCCTGATGACATAGATTTCATTGCTGTGTGATATTCCATTGTACGTACGTACCACAACTTCTTTATCCGTTTTTTGCTTTCTCGGATATTTAACTTGTACCGTAGACGAGGTTCTTGTAAACAGAGCCGTCCCAAACTTTGGGGTGGCTGTGTGTTTTTGATTTTAATTTCCCTAAGCTATAGGACCCTAAGTGGAAGTGCCATAGGCTGTGTTGCTTTGTTTCCTACGTGTTTCAGGAAACACCATACACTTCTCCAGAATGGCTGTTGGCAATTTACATCCTGCCCATCAGCATGACAAGGCGCCCTGTTCTCCATGACCTGTCCTGCCTTTCTGGATTTTACACATTTTTCAGATGGCCCTTTTGACCGGGGGCAGTGAGACTTCATTGTAGTGCAGATTTCTTTACACGCTTGCTTGGTTGGCCAAAATGGGCGTATGCGTTTTTTCCTGAATATATTCAGGAAAAAACGCATACGCCCTTTTTGGCCAAGTGCATCATTGTCGACATTCTGCCTCTTTTACTATGCTTTAAGTGCAATTCCAGTCTACCCCCTGAAATCGTTTTCCTGAAATTCTGCCCCACTTTCAAGTCCTCTTCGAAGACATATTTCAGTACATTTTTGGACGATAGCTCTCATTCATAACTCTGCAGGTGTGTGAATTACATTGCCCCTGAGCTCCTTTCTTCAACTCGCTTTCTTGTGAGCTGGCCACAAAACCGCAGGATTGCTTCAGGCCCTAATCTTTTTCCGGGAGGGCACACTGAGCCTTTGGTTAATTCGTCTTCCTGGTGGGAAATGAGCATTCCATTTGCCCGTGCAGACACCTACAGCTAGTCTCTCATTGGTTCTCCCTCTTCCTGTTCATCTTGCGCAGAAATTGCAAACTGTGCCAAACAGGAGGTTAAAGGCACTGACTCTCCAAGTGGGGAGACTTTTAGTAAAGCATCTGGAACGGTGAATCCGAGTACCAGGGGACGAAACCTGAGATGCATTTGAAAATGTTTCCCAATCACACGGTGGACCATACTCTGGGTTTCCCATGCATGTTTTAGCTGAAGGAAGAATCCCTTAAACCTGGAGAGTTGGGACCCATGGAATGGGTACCATGCAGTATGACTTCAAAGGGTCTGCGTTTGCTCACCGAACCTCACCAATGCTATCAGCCCGAAGTGTCCAGCCTTATGTATCACCTAGCTCTGGGTGTAGATGTGGTAAATCCAGGTTGCATCACAAGCCCTGAATGAATTATTTAAGAATTGCTCTGTATTTCACTGTCATTGTGTTTTGTTTTTGAAATTTATTTTGATAATGGGATTTATCGGATTTTCACTGCTGCGTTTAGGCCGCTGTACACACGCTTGATTTCCTTATGGAGACATATAAATCCATGTGTCTTAAGATTCTTACTTGTCAGGTATATTCCCAGGCGTTGAATATGGGGTGTTGAGTCCATTTCGTTGAGCAAGGAGTAGGTCTTGTCTATTATATATTTGGCTTATGGAACGGTATCTGTGCTAATTTCAATCTCTGGTTTTATGCAGCACCCAAACTCACCTTTCCCCATAAGCAAGCATAAGTTGGTTTTCTAAATTTGAGACCCTCTTCTGTTTGGTAATTCAGTTCATGTGTAGCCAAGTTTACGTTCTGTGTATTAGTGATATCTTATGATGTTTCTTTTTCTGTGTGACTTATTTCTCGTAGAATCGTCGTACCTGAATGCACTCATTATGCCGCTATGGGACTGATGACGTAGATCTCATTGCTGAGTGATATTCCATTGTACGTACGTACCACAACTTCTTTATCCATTTTTTACTTTCTCGGATATTTAACTTGTACCGTAGACGAGGTTCTTGTAAACAGAGCCGTCCCAAACTTTGGGGTGGCTGTGTGTTTTTGATTTTAATTTCCCTAAGGTATAGGACCCTAAGTGGAAGTGCCATAGGCTGTGTTGCTTTGTTTCCTACGTGTTTCAGGAAACACCATACACTTCTCCAGAGTGGCTGTTGGCAATTTACATCCCGCCCATCAGCAAAACAAGGCTCCCTCTTTCCATGAGCTGTCCTGCCTTTCTGGATTTTACACTTGTTTCAGATGGCCGTTTGGACCGGGGGGCAGTGAGACTTCATTGTAGTGCAGATTTCCTTGACACGCTTGCTTGGTTGGCCAAAAAGGGCGTATGCGTTTTTTCCTGAATATATTCAGGAAAAAACGCATACGCCCTTTTTGGCCAAGTGCATCATTGTGGACATTCTGCCTCTTTTCCTATGCTTTAAGTGCAATTCCAGTCTACCCCCTGAAATCGTTTTCCTGAAATTCTGCCCCGCTTTCAAGTCCTCTTTGTAGACTTACTTCAATACATTTTTGGACGATAGCTGTCATTCATAACTCTGCAGGTTTGTGAATTACAGTGCCCCTGAGCTCCTTTCTTCAACTCGCTTTCTTGTGAGCTGGCCGCAAAACCGCAGGATTGCTTCAGGCCCTAATCTGGTTCCAGCAGGGCACGCTGAGACTTTGGTTAATCTCTCTTCCTGGTGGGAAATGAGCGTTCCATTTGCCCGTGCAGACACCTACAGCTAGTCTCTCATTGGTTCTCCCTATTCCTGTTCATCTTGCGCAGAAATTGCAAACTGTGCCAAACAGGAGGTTAAAGGCACTGACTCTCCAAGTGGGGAGAGTGTTAGTAAAGCGTCTGGAACGGTGAACCCGAGTACCAGGGGACGAAACCTGAGATGCATTTGAAAACGTTTCCCAATCACACGGTGGACCACACTCTGGGTTTCTCATGCATGTTTTAGCTGAAGGAAGAATCCCTTAAACCTGGAGAGTTGGGACCCATGGAATGACTACCATGCAGTATGATTTCAAATGGTCTGCATTTACTCACTGAAACTCACCAATGGTATCTGCCCGAAGTGTCCAACCTTATGTCTCACCCAGCTCTAGGTGTAGATGTGGTAACTCCAGGTTGCATCACAAGCCCTGAATGAATTATTTAAGAATTGCTCTCTATTTCACTGTCATTGTGTTTTGTTTTTGTAATTTATTTTGATAATGGGATTTATCGGATTTTCACGGCTGTGTTTATGGTGCTGTACACATGCTTGATTCTCTTACGGAGACATATAAATCCATGGGTGTTAAGATTCTTAATTGGCAGGTGTATTCCTAGGCGTAGAATATGGGGTGTTTAGTCCATTTCGTTGAGCAAGGAGTAGGTCTTGACTATTAAATATTTGGCTTATGGAACGATATCTATTCTAATCTCAATCTCTGGTTTTATGCAGCACCCCAACTCCCCTTTCCCCTTAAGCAAGCATAAGTTAGTTTTCTAAATTTGAGACCCTGTTCTGTTTTGTAATTCAGTTCATGTGTAGCCAAGTTCACATTCGGTGTATTAGTGATATCTTAATGTTTCTTTTTCTGTGTGACTTATTTCACTTAGAATCATCGTATCTGAATCCACTCATTATGCCGCAACGGGCCTGATGTCATAGATTTCATTGCTGATTGATATTCCATTCTACGTATGTACCACAACTTCTTTATCCATTTTTCGCATTCTGGGATATTTAACTTGTACTGTAGACGAGGTTCTTGTAAACAGAGCCGTCCAAAACTTTGGGGTGGCTGTGTGTTTTTGATTTTAATTTCCCTAAGTTATAGGGCCATAAGTGGAAGTGCCGTAGGCTCCGTTGCTTAGTTTTTTAGGTGTTTCAGGAAACACCGTACACTTCTCCAGAGTGGCTGTTGGCAATTTACATCCCGCCCATAAGCATAACAAGGCTCCCAGTTCTCCATGGCCTGTGCTGTGTTTCAGGAGTTTACCCTTTTTTCAGAAGGCCCTTTTGACCGGGGGGCAGTGAGACTTCATTTTAGTGCAGATTTCATTTACATGCTTGCTTGGGGGCCAAAAAGTGCGTATGCGTTTTTTTCCTGAATATATTCAGGAATAAAAGCATATGCCCTTTTTGGCCAAGTGCATCATTGTCGACGTTCTGCCTCTTTTCCTATGCTTTAAATGCAATTCCAGTCTATCCCCTGAAATCGTTTTCCTGCAATTCTGCCCCGGTCTCAAGTCCTCTTCACAGCCTTACTTCAGTATATTTTTGGACGATAACTGTCATTTATAACTCTGCAGGTTTGTGAATTATAGTGCCCCTGAGCTCCTTTCTTCAACTCGCTTTCTTGTGAGCTGGCCGCAAAACCGCAGGATTGCTTCAGGCCCTAATCTGGATTCGGCACGGCATGCTGAGCTTTGTTTAATTCCTCTTCCTAGTGGAAAATGAGCATTAAATTTGCCCGGGCAGAAATCTACAGCTAGTATCTCATTGGTTCTCCCTATTGCTCTTCATCTTGCGCAGAAATCGCAAAGTGTGCCAAAGAGGAGGGTAAAGGCACTGACTCTCCAAGTGGGAAGAGTGTTAGTAAAGCTTCTGGAATGGTGAAACCGAGTACCAGGGGACGAAAACTGAGATGCATTTAAAAATACTTCCCGGTCACACGGTGGACCATACTGTGGGATTCTCATGCATCTTTTATCTGAAGGGAGAATCCCTTAAACCTGGAGAGTTGGGACCCATAGAATGGGTACCATGCAGTATGACTTCAAAGGGTTTGTATTTGCTCTAAGATCCTCACCAATGTTATCAGCCCGAAGTGCCCAGCCTTATGTCTCACTCAGCCCTTCTTGTAGATGTGGTAAATCCAGGTTGCATCACAAGCCCTGAATGAATTATTTAAGAATTGCTCTCTATTTCACTGTCATTGTGTTTTGTTTTTGAAATTTATTTTGATAATGGGATTTATCGGATTTTCACTGTTGCGTTTAGGCCACTGTACACACGCTTGATTTCCTTATGGAGACATATAAATCCATGGGTTTTAAGATTCTTACTTGTCAGGTATATTCCTTGGCGTTGAATATGGGGTGTTGAGTCCATTTCGTTGAGCAAGGAGTAGGTCTTTTCTATTATATATTTGGCTTATGGAACGGTATCTGTGCTAATTTCAATCTCTGGTTTTGTGCAGCAGCCCAACTCACCTTTCCCCATAAGCAAGCATAAGTTGATTTTCTAAATTTGAGACCCTGTTCTGTTTTGTAATTGAGTTCATGTGTAGCCAAGTTTACACTCAGTGTATTAGTTATATATTATGATGTTTCTTTTTCTGTGTGACTTATTTCTCGTAGAATCGTCGTACCTGAATCCACTTATTATGCCGCTACGGGCCTGATGACATAGATTTCATTGCTGAGTGATATTCCATTGTACGTACGTACCACAACAATTTTATCCATTTTTTGCTTTCTCGGATATGTAACTTGTAACGTAGACGAGATTCTTGTAAACAGAGCCGTCCCAAACTTTGGGGTGGCTGTGTGTTTTTGATTTTAATTTCCCTAAGGTATAGGACCCTAAGTGGAAGTGCCATAGGCTGTGTTGCTTTGTTTCCTACGTGTTTCAGGAAACACCATACACTTCTCCAGAGTGGCTGTTGGCAATTTACATCCCGCCCATCAGCATAACAAGGCTCCCTGTTCTCCATGAGCTGTCCTGCCTTTCTGGCTTTTACACTTTTTTCAGATGGCCCTTTAGTCCGGGGAGCAGTGAGACTACATTTTAGTGCAGATTTCCTTTACACGCTTGCTTGGTTGGCCAAAAAGGGCGTATGCGTTTTTTCCTGAATATATTCAGGAAAAAACGCATACGCCCTTTTTGGCCAAGTGCATCATTGTCGACATTCTGCCTCTTTTCCTATGCTTTAAGTGCAATTCCAGTCTACCCCCTGAAATCGTTTTCCTGAAATTCTGCCCCGCTTTCAAGTCCTCTTCGAAGACTTACTTCAATACATTTTTGGACGATAGCTGTCATTCATAACTCTGCAGGTTTGTGAATTACAGTGACCCTGAGCTCCTTTCTTCAACTCGCTTTCTTGTGAGCTGGCCGAAAAACCTCAGGATTGCTTCAGGCCCTAATCTGGTTCCAGCAGGTCATGCTGAGCCTTTGGTTAATCCCTCTTCCTGGTGGGAAATGAGCGTTCCATTTGCCCGTGCAGACACCTACAGCTAGTCTCTCATTGGTTCTCCCTATTCCTGTTCATCTTGCGCAGAAATTGCAAACTGTGCCAAACAGGAGGTTAAAGGCACTGACTCTCCAAGTGGGGAGACTGTTAGTAAAGCGTCTGGAACGGTGAACCCGAGTACCAGGGGACGAAACCTGAGATGCATTTGAAAACGTTTCCCAATTACACGGTGGACCATACTCTGGGGTTCCCATGCATGTTTTAGCTGAAGGAAGAATCCCTTAAACCTGGAGAGTTGGGACCCATGGAATGGCTACCATGCAGTATGACTTCAAAAGGTCTGCGTTTGCTCACCGAACCTCACCAATGCTATCAGCCCGAAGTGTCCAGCCTTATGTCTCACCCAGCTCTGGGTGTAGATGTGGTAAATCCAGGTTGCATCACAAGCCCTGAATGAATTATTTAAGAATTGCTCTCTATTTCACTGTCATTGTGTTTCGTTTTTGAAATTTATTTTCATAATGGGATTTATCGGATTTTCACTGCTGTGTTTAGGCCGCTGTACACACGCTTGATTTCCTTATGGAGACACATAAATCCATGTTTCTTAAGATTCTTACTTGTCAGGTATATTCCCAGGCGTTGAATATGGGGTGTTGAGTCCATTTCGTTGAGCAAGGAGTAGGTCTTTTCTATTGTATATTTTGCTTCTGGAATGGTATCTGTGCTAATTTCAATCTCTGGTTTGATGCAGCACCCCAACTCACCTTTCCCCATAAGCAAGCATAAGTTGGTTTTCTAAATTTGAGACCCTGTTCTGTTTTGTAATTCAGTTCATGTGTAGCCAAGTTTACGTTCCGTGTATTAGTGATATCTTATGATGTTTCTTTTTCTGTGTGACTTATTTCTCGTAGAATCGTCGTACCGGAATCCACTCATTATGCCACTACGGGCCTGATGACGTAGATCTCATTGCTGAGTGATATTCCATTGTACGTACGTACCACAACTTCTTTATCCATTTTTTGCTTTCTCGGATATTTAACTTGTACCGTAGACGAGGTTCTTGTAAACAGAGCCGTCCCAAATTTTGGGGTGGCTGTGTGTTTTGGATTTTAATTTCCCTAAGCTATAGGACCCTAAGTGGAATTTCCATAGGCTGTGTTGCTTTGTTTCCTACGTGTTTCAGGAAACACCATACACTTCTCCAGAGTGGCTGTTGACAATTTACATCCCGCCCATCAGCATAACAAGGCTCCCTCTTCTCCATGACCTGTCCTGCCTTTCTGGATTTTACACATGTTTCAGATGGCAGTTTGGACCGTGGGGCAGTGAGACTTCATTGTAGTGCAGATTTCCTTTACACGCTTCCTTGATTGGCCAAAAAGGGCGTATGCGTTTTTTCCTGAATATATTCAGGAAAAAACGCATACGCCCTTTTTGGCCAAGTGAATCATTGTGGACATTCTGCCTCTTTTCCTATGCTTTAAATGCAATTCCAGTCTACCCCCTGAAATCGTTTTCCTGAAATTTTGCCCTTCTTTCAAGTCCTCTTCGAAGACTTACTTCAGTATATTATTGGACGATAGCTGTCATTCATAACTCTGCAGCTTTGTGAATTACAGTGGCCCTGAGCTCCTTTCTTCAACTCGCTTTCTTGTGAGCTGTCCGAAAAACCGCAGGATTGCTTCAGGCCCTAATCTGGCTCCGGCAGGGCACGCTGAGCCTTTGGTTAATCCCTCTTCCTGGTGGGAGATGAGCGTTCCATTTGCCCGCGCAGACACCTACAGCTAGTCTCTCATTGGTTCTCCCTATTCCTGTTCATCTTGCGCAGAAATTGCAAACGGTGCCAAACAGACGTTAAAGGCACTGACTCTCCAAGTGGGGAGAGTGTTATTAAAGCGTCTGGAACGGTGCACCCGATTACCAGGGGTCGAAACTTGAGATGCATTTGAAAAAGTTTCCCAATCACACAGTGGACCATACTCTGTGTTTCCCATGCATGTTTTAGCTGAAGGAAGAATCCCTTAAACCTGGAGAGTTGGGAGCCATGGAATGTGTACCATGCAGTATGACTTCAAAGGGTCTGACTTTGCTCGCCGAACCTCACCAATGCTATCAGCACGAAGTGTCCAGCCTTATGTCTCACCCAGCTCTGGGTGTAGATGTGGTAAATCCACGTTGCATCACAAGACCTGAATGAATTATTTAAGAATTGCTCTCTATTTCACTGTCATTGTGTTTTGTTTTTGAAATTTACTTTGATAATGGGGTTTATCGGATTTTCACTGCTGCGTTTAGGCTGCTGTACACATGCTAGATTTCCTTATGGAGACATATAAATCGATGGGTCTTAAGGTTCTTACTTGTCAGGTATATTCCCAGGCGTTGAATATGTGGTGTTGATTCCATTTCGTTGAGCAAGTAGTAGGTCTTGTCTATTATATATTTGGCTTATGGAATGGTATCTGTGCTAATTTCAATCTCTGGTTTGATGCAGCACCTCAACACACCTTTCCCCATAAGCAAGCATAAGTTGGTTTTCTAAATTTGAGACCCTGTTCTGTTTTGTAATTCAGTTCATGTGTAGCCAAGTTTACCTTCCGTGTATTAATGATATCTTATGATGTTTCTTTTTCGTGTGACTTATTTCTCGTAGAATCGTCGTACCTGAATCCACTCATTATGCCGCTATGTGCCTGATGACCTAGATTTCATTGCTGAGTGATATTCCATTGTACGTACGTACCACAACTTCTTTATCCATTTTTTACTTTCTCATATATTTAACTTGTACCGTAGACGAGGTTCTTGTAAACAGAGCCATCCCAAATTTTGGGGTGGCTGTGTGTTTTTGATTTTAATTTCCCTAAGCTATAGGACCCTAAGTGGAAGTGCCATAGGCTGTGTTGCTGTGTTTCCTACGTGTTTCAGGAAACACCATACACTTCTCCAGAGTGGCTGTTGGCAATTTACATCCCGCCCATCAGCATAACAAGGCTCCCTCTTCTCCATGACCTGTCCTGCCTTTCTGGATTTTACACTTTATTCAGATGGCCCTTTTGACCGGGGGGCAGTGAGACTTCATTGTAGTGCAGATTTCCTTTACACGCTTGCTTGGTTGGCCAAAAATGGCGTATGCGTTTTTTCCTGAATATATTCAGGAAAAAACGCATACGCCATTTTTGGCCAAGTGCATCATTGTTGACATTCTGCCTCTTTTCCTATGCTTTAAGTGTAATTCCAGTCTGCCCCCTGAAATCGTTTTCCTGAAATTCTGCCTCGCTTTCAAGTCCTCTTCGACGACTTACTTCAATATATTTTTGGACGATAGCTGTCATTCATAATTCTGCAGGTTTGTGAATTACAGTGACCCTGAGCTCCTTTCTTCAACTCGCTTTCTTGTGAGCTGGCCGCAAAACCGCAGGATTGCTTCAGGCCTTCTTCTGGTTCCGGCAGGGCACGCTGAGCCTTTGGTTAATTCCTCTTCCTGGTGGGAAATGAGCGTTCCATTTGCCCGTGCAGACACCTACAGCTAGTCTCTCATTGGTTCTCCCTATTCCTGTTCATCTTGCGCAGAAAGTGCAAACTGTGCCAAACAGGAGGTTAAAGGCACTGACTCTCCAAGTGGGGAGAGTGTTAGTAAAGCGTCTGGAATGGTGAATCCGAGTACCAGGGGACGAAACCTGAGATGCATTTGATAACGTTTCCCAATCACACGGTGGACCATACTCTGGGTTTCCCATGCATGTTTTAGCTGAAGGAAGAATCCCTTAAACCTGGAGAGTTGGGACCCATGGAATGGCTACCATGCAGTATGACTTCAAAGGGTCTGCGTTTGCTCACCGAACCTCACCAATGCTATCAGCCCGAAGGGTCCAGCCTTATGTCTCACCCAGCTCTGGGTGTCGATGTGGTAAATCCAGGTTGCATCACAAGCCCTGAATGAATTATTTAAGAATTGCTCTCTATTTCACTGTCATTGTGTTTTGTTTTTGAAATTAATTTTGATAATGGGATTTATCGGATTTTCACTGCTGCGTTTAGGCCGCTGTACACACGCTTGATTTCCTTATGGAGACATATAAATCCATGGGTCTTAACATTCTTACTTGTCAGGTATATTCCCAGGCGTTGAATATGGGGTGTTGAGTCCATTTCGTTTAGCAAGGAGTAGGTCTTGTCTATTATATATTTGGCTTATGGAACGGTATCTGTGCTAATTTCAATCTCTGGTTTGATGCAGCACCCCAACTCACCTTTCCCCATAAGCAAGCATAAGTTGGTTTTCTAAATTTGAGACCCTGTTCTGTTTTGTAATTCAGTTCATGTGTAGCCAAGTTTACCTTCCGTGTATTAGTGATATCTTATGATATTTCTTTTTCTGTGTGACTTATTTCTCGTAGAATCGTCGTACCTGAATCCACTCATTATGCCGCTACGGGCCTGATGACGTAGATCGCATTGCTGAGTGATATTCCATTGTACGTACGTACCACAACTTCTTTATCCATTTTTTGCTTTCTCGGATATTTAACTTGTACCGTAGACGAGGTTCTTGTAAACAGAGCCGTCCCAAACTTTGGGGTGGCTGTGTGTTTTTGATTTTAATTTCCCTAATCTATAGGACCATCAGTGGAAGTGCCATAGGCTGTGTTGCTTTGTTTCCTACGTGTTTCAGGAAACACCATACACTTCTCCAGAATGGCTGTTGGCAATTTACATCCCTCCCATCAGCATAATAAGGTTCCGTGTTCTCCATGACCTGTGCTGCCTTTCTGGATTTTACACTTTTTTCAGATGGCCCTTTTGACCGGGGGGCAGTGAGACTTCATTGTAGTGCAGATTTCCTTTACACGCTTGCTTGGTTGGCCAAAAAGTGCGTATGCGTTTTTTCCTGAATATATTCAGGAAAAAACGCATACGCCCTTTTTGGCCAGGTGCATCATTGTCCACATTCTGCCTCTTTTCCTATGCTTTAAGTGCAATTCCAGTCTACCCCCTGAAATCGTTTTCCTGAAATTCTGCCCCGCTTTCAAGTCCTCTTCGAAGACTTACTTCAATACATTTTTGGACGATAGCTGTCATTCATAACTCTGCAGTTTTGTGAATTACAGTGCCCCTGAGCTCCTTTCTTCAACTCGCTTTCTTGTGATCTGGCCGCAAACCCACATGATTGCTTCAGGCCCTAATCTGGTTCTGGCACGGCATGCTGAGCCTTTGGTTCATTCCTCTTCCTGGTGGGAAATGAGCATTAAATTTGCACGTGCAGACACCTACAGCTAGTCTCTGATTGGTTCTCACTATTCCTGTTCTCCTTGCGCAGAATTTCCAAACTGTGCCAAACAGGAGGTTAAAGGCACTGACTCTCCAAGTGGAGAGAGTGTTAGTAAAGGGTCTGGAATGGTGAACCCGTGTAAAAGGGGACAAAAACTGAGATGCATTTGCAAACGCTTCCCAGTCACACGGTGGACCTTACTTTGGGTTTCCCATGCATGTTTTAGCTATAGGAAGAATCTCTTAAACCTGGAGAGTTGGGACCCATGGAATGGGTACCATGCAGTATGACTTCAAAGGATCTGCATTTCTTCATCGTACCTCACCAGTGCTATCCGCCCGAAGTGTCCAACCTTATGTCTCACTCAGCTCTTGGTGCAGATGTGGTTAATCCTGGTTTCATCACAAGCTCTGAATGAATTATTTAAGAATAGCTCTCTATTTCACTGTCATTGTGTTTTGTTTTTGTAATTCATTTTGATAATTGGATTTATCGGATTTTCTCTGCTGCGTTCATAAATCTATACATACGCTTGATTCTGTTACGGAGACATATAAATCCATGGGTTTGAAGATTCTTACTAGTCAGGTGTATTCCTAGGCGTTGAATATGGGGTGTTTAGTCCATTTCGTTGAGCAACTGGTAGGTCTTGACTATTACATATTTGGCTTATGGAAAGGTATCTGTGCTAATTTCTATCTCTGGTTTTATGCAGCACCCCAGCTCTCCTTTATCCTTAAGCAAGCATATGTTGGTTTTCTAAATTTGAGACCCCATTCTGTTTTGTAATTCAGTTCATTTGTAGCCACGTTTACATTCCATATATTAGTAATATCGTGTGTCTTTTTCTTTTTGAATTATGTGACTTCGAATGATCATACGTAACTCCTCTGTGGTTGTCAAAACTGGCCATATTTCATTGATTTCCAGGCTGAGTAATATTCCACTCTACATAAGTCTCACATCTCTATCCATTTTTTCCCTCCAGAGACTTATAAATTATATCCTAGTCGAGGATCTTTTAAACATAGAGGCAGTAAATATTGGGGTGCCTGTGTCCTCTCGATTTTTGTTTTTCCCAAGATATACGTCCATGAGTGCAAGTGCCCTGTGCTCTGTAGCTCATTTTTTAGATGCTTTAGTAAACAGAATACACTTCTCCAGAGTGACCGTTGGCAATATACATTTCCAGTATAAGCCTCAGAGGGCTCCCTTTTCTCCTTGCCCTGTCCTGCATTTCTGGTGTTTACACTTTATGAGGAAGGCTCTTCTGACTGATGCGAAGTGATATGTTTTGTAGTATTGATTTCCAGTGCCCACCTGTTTGGTTGGCTAAAAAAGTGTATGCCCTTTTCTTGAATACATACAGAAAAAGACGCATACACCCTTTTTGGCCAATTGCAATGTTGGCAATGTTCAGCCCCTTTTCTTGTGCTTAATGGCGAGTCCTTTCTACCTCTTCCAATCCCTTTCCTGCCATTCTCCGTTGCTTACAAGTCCTTTCCTCTGACTTTCCTCAAGACATTTTTCAGTGATAGATATTTTCAACTCTGCAGTTTCGTGAATTTTAGTGTCCCTGAGTTCCATTTTTCAACTTGTGTTTATGGGAACTGGCCACAAAGCAGCGGAATTTCCTCAAGCCCTATTCTGTTTCCATGGGCAACCCTAGCCTTTGGTCAATTCGTCTTCCTGATTGGAAATAAGAGTGACATGTGCCTGTCCGAACACCTAGGACTTGTCTCTCATTGTTCCTCCTCCTTCTGCTTCATCCTCTGGACAAATTCCAAACTGTCTGCAACAGGATGTTGACAGTGCTGACATCTCCAAGTGGGGAGACTGTTCGTAAAGACGCTGGAGGGGTGAACCCGAGCACCAGGAGATGAGGAGATGAGATGCCTTTTCCAAACTCTTCCCGATCAGACGGTATACCATCCTCTGGGTGTGACAGGCATGTTTTAGCTGTAGGAAGGGTCCCATTCATGTGAGGAGAACACCAGGGCTTTTACAAAATCAGTGTCTCTCCACAACCCAAACTGGGGAATTTTTTAAGCTACGGCTACACATATGTTCATTAAGGGCCTTGGGAAGTAGGCAGAGTCCAAACTTTAGATGATTGAAGTCTTCAGGGTCAGAAGCACTCACCACCGGCTTCCCTTACGTTCCATTTTAACTGTCATGAATAGATGATGTCAATAAAAATATCTATTCTTTTTCAGATGATTTCCCCTTATAGGTTATTGTAAAATATTGAGTGTAGTTCCCGGTGCTATACAGTAGTTCCTTGTTGACGATCGATTTTATACATAGCAGTGTGTATGTGTTAATCCCAAACTGTTAATTTATCCCTCCTCCCACCTTTCCCCTTTGGTAATAATAAATTATAAGATTTTATACTTCTCAGAATTGGGGGAGCTGAAAGAGAGGTATCATTTTCAATGGAAAAGCATTTAAAACAAGATTGAAGCTTTAACCAAGATTATTAGATGTACATCCTTGGAAAGAAATCACTTCGTTTCTCTAATATTGACCTGACAAATAAGACAAACCTTTTCACTGAACTTGCTTCTAATAAAGTGATGGAAATATCAAATGGGAGTGTTAGAAACATCTTATTTTACCCGAGCCTTATACACTGTTCTATGTTAATTACAGTTTGGCTCAAACATCTGTTCATTGAAGTTACAATGTTCTCAATTTCTGTTACTGATCCTCCAGAGTGGACCCCAACAAGTGTCCCCCTGCCCAGTGTCATTGGAGGCAACAGATTGAGACTGAGTTTGGTTCAGAAGCAAAGGAAACTTTATATTTTGATCAGAGAATGGAGAGGTGAGAGCATGTGCTACCCCGTGGGCTGTGGGCTGGGCTGCTGTGTAGAGATCCTGTCAGAGTCAGTGGGAGGGAGGGGGCGGAGCTCTCGAGGGCCCGGTTGGCTGCAGCTCAGGCTCTATATCGCAGAGTGTGCACTGTGTCCCAGGAGCTGAGGTGTCGACCCAGCCATTCCGCACTAGGAAGTCTGGTCTGAAGTGCCGGCTGTTGAACCTCTGTATGCGGGACCCTAGGAGCATGTGAAATTAGACAAAGCACAAAGGATAAAAAAGGTTAGACTTTATTTTATTGCCCAGATTCTATTTTTATCTCCCAGGGATTTTTAAGGGGCTTTGCCTGGGAAAAAGCCCTCTTCTGCCTTTTTTCCCCTTCCTCATTCTTAGAGTGCTGAGGGTGCAGACCCTTCTTCTGTAACTGCTGAGTGCTGAGTTAGGAGCCCTCATACCCGTGGGCGAGGGTCAGAACTTCTCCCCAGCAGCCTCCAGGTGACGTTGATTGTCCCCAGGCCTCCTGCCTCCCCGCTCGTCTGCCTGAGCACCAGTATTGGAAGCGTTATAGATTCTAATGACCTTTAAGGGTCCAGGAAGGAGATGTGCAGTGACGCTGTGAGGTCCAGTTTCACCCCGCCCTGCATTTGTTCGGCCACCTTAGGCTGACCGTTTCTGCCAGCCTAGATGCTCTGACCAGTAGTCTGCACTTTCTTCAATTAGGCCCCTGAATTAACGTAAAAAGAGCACCAGGTGTCAGGACCCTGCCTGCTCAACTCCCAGACAGCCCAGGGTCAGTGGTGATGAAGGACCATGATGGCCACTGAGTCAACAGCCTTTTGAAGTAAACAGGAGTCCAGCTGGTCTTATTGGCCACCATCATCACAGTGCCTGTAGGCTCTTCTATGGTGACAGCGTGATATACGTTTCCCCCGCCAAGATTATTAGGTCCGCTCTGGGTGCAGTAAGTCCTGCAAGCAGTAGTCTACTCTTTTGGGACACACTCTTGTTGTTTTATGAGAGAAACTCCAGGTCAAGTGATGGTCACATGAGTCGTCATGGTGCCCCTTTACCCCGGTTATCTCTCTGGAGGTTGGAGTTGGAGGGCCTCCTCACTCGAGGTCAGTGTGCCCACGGAGCAAACCCTGCAACTTCAGGGCATGGTTGGGGCTTAGGATCACCACGTGGGGTCCTTTTCCCTTAGGAGGGAGGTGGCCTTTTGTGCTGCTGATTTCCAGGTTTTCAGATACCGCCAGTATCTTGGCCAGATGTGGCGGTGGGCCAAGCCCATTGGTGACCGTAGTTTATCCTACCGGGATGGCATTCTTGCATTGTTCCATTTCAAGTGGTCCCAGTTTTTGCACTAATACTCCAATAGCGATTCACCATTCACCAGGAATGTAAAGGTCAAAGGGTTTAGCTAAATTAGGGAGTTCCAGGGCAAGGGTCTGAATTGACTGCTCTTTCCATTCTTGAAAGGCCACTTCTGGATTCTATTCAAAAGGATCATCATCTTTTCCTTTCAGTGTTTCATATAGAGGCCCAGCTAGTAGACTGTAGTTAGGGATCCAGAAGCACCAACCCTGGCCTCCCCAGGAACCCCTAAGCTGTCTTCTAGTTTTAGAAATGGGTAAGGCTGTAAATTGTTTCTTCCCTTTCCTGAGATGGGCTTCTCCGACCTTCTGTGAGAATGAAGCCCAGGCAGGTCACCGTAGTCTGTGATATTTGAGCTTTTTATTTGACAACTTCTATCCTTTATTGGCTTGGTAGTTCAGAGGTCTCCTTAGTAGGGCTGGCGATCAGAATGTCGTCTGCATATTGAAGGAGTGTTTCCTTTTCCAGAGGTAGAACTTTTAGGTCTTTAACTGAGCTTTCCCCAAAGATGGTGTGGGAATTTTTGAACCCTTGGGGCAACACGGCCCAGAAGTATTGTTTTAGTTGTATGTTGAGTCCTGCCACTCACAAGCCAAAATTTCTTGTGACTCTGGGACTAATAGAATACAAAAGAAGGCATCATTGAAGACTAATACAGAATACCATGTCCCGGTGGTTGGTAGAATGACCAGCAGGGTGTAGGATTTAGGAACTACTGGAGGTATATCCTCGGTGGCTTCACTGACTGTCCTGACATCCTTTACCAGGACTCCAGCAGCCCATGGGGCTCTCGAGGTCAGGCCAATCCCAGGATATGGAGCTCACCTGGGCAGGTACCCCACCCCCACCGCAGCCCACGGTGCTCTCCTGTTCAGACCCCTCCCAGGATATGGGGTTCCCTGGGCAAGTTCCCCTGCAGCCCATGGGGCTCTCATGGTCAGGCCCCTCCCAGGATACAGAGCTACCCTTGCAGTTACCCTGGCAGGGCTGGGCACACAGGTACCGTGCACATCGCCCTCATTGCAGAGCACTTCCAGCTCACCTGTCACTCAGATCTGACACAGAGCACCTCAGAGCAGGACTTGAACGAAGAAACAGCAGCTCCAACAGGTCTGTGACCCTGGGCATCACTCTGTGTGGCCTCCCTCCACCTGGTCTTCCAGAGACTTCCACTGCACCCGGGGCACCAGGCCTCTGTCTCCACCCACCACCCACCCCTCCTCTCCCTGACTCCTGGGTTCCTCTCATTAGGAGAGGGTTTTCTTGAAGTTGTCTCCCACTCATGGGCCAGATAATATAATTAGAAAACAAGCCAGAGCTGCAACCCCTTGTCTATCCTGACTCTCAGGAGCCCACACCTGTTCCTTGGACCTGGCCGATTCAGCAAGTTCCAGTTTCTGCAACTGTGAGCGCCTGAGGGGTGATTATTGGCTGGCCTGGGAAGCCTGACCGTGCCGGCCAGCCCTCCCCAGGTGTGCCTGTTTGAGATCAATATAAACACCGCTCCAGGCAGCAAGAGGCCCTGCAGCTGTGCCTGACGCCATTTTCTCTGCCCTGTCAGCAGCCTCGGGGCTGGACTGGTGGGAGGGAGTGAGAGGCCACGGCTTTGTGGGTGGCCCAGTGTGAGTGGGGCTCTGCTGGACTTTCTGCAGCAGTTACCAAGATGCCACCTGCTAAAGAAGAGGATGTGCCACCCATACCTGCCTCTGGAATTTCTCCCTGGGCAGAGGTGAGTGAGGAAGAAAGCAGTGGGGGCCCGGACAGCAGGGGTATCTCAGGCAGGGAAATGGAAAGCTTCCAGAAGAGTACCCAGGGCCAGGACCATCCTGGCTGGCCTGCAGGCACCAAATCGGCTGGCATGCTGTCGCTCATGTGGGTCCATGGCCCTTCCTCTAGGCTTTCAAGTCCTTGTACATATTCAGGTGTTTTACCTGGGAAGGGTGGGAACATTTCAGCAGCAGCTGGCCTGGGGCTCGGCCCACATTTACTCACAGATGCCTTGGCACGGTCCCCCAGCTTTGCAATGAGGACGCTTGTTGCGTGGGGCCTGCTGGCTGAATGGGAGATGATTCCCCACCACTGGCCAACTACAGAATTGTTTACAACTGGAGCAAGTGCCCTGATACGGTTTTCCTCTGTGTAACTGGTGGGTTCTGTTTTTTTTTTTCTTTTTTTCATTTTTGGTTCAAGGTAGATTTTATTCCTCTTTTTTGTATTTACAGATATAAGCATGGAAATAATTTATTCATATAAATACATGTATGTGAAGGGAAGAATATTTTTTCTGTTTTACTTTTTGTAATTTTGAATTTTATTTTATTTTTTTATACAGCAGGTTCTTTTTGGTTATCTATTTTATACATATAAATGTATACATGCCAA
Source organism: Delphinapterus leucas (assembly GCF_059928025.1). Taxonomy (NCBI): domain Eukaryota; kingdom Metazoa; phylum Chordata; class Mammalia; order Artiodactyla; family Monodontidae; genus Delphinapterus; species Delphinapterus leucas. Next base: position 5,538,302 of record NW_028322255.1, read on the forward strand.
TCCCAATCTCTCAATCCTCCCACCACCACCCCCCAACAGCTTTCCCCCCTTGGTGTCCATACGTTTGTTGTCTACATCTGTTGCTCTATTTCTGCCTTAAAAAACGGTTCATCTGTATAATTTTTCTAGGTTCCACATATATGCATTAATATACAAGATTTGTTTTTCTATTTCTGACTTACTTCACTCTGTATGACAGTCTCTAGATCCATCAACGTCTCTACAAATGACCCAATTTCATTCCTTTTTATGGCTTAGTAATATTCCATTTTATATTTGTACCACATCTTTATGCATTCGTCTGTCTGTGGGCATTTAGGTTGCTTCCATTACCTGGATATTGTAAATAGTGATGCAATGAACATTGAGGTGAATGTCTCTTTTTGATTTATGGTTTTGTCTGGGTATATGCCCAGTAGTGGGATTGCTGGATCATATGGTAATTCTATTCTTAGTTTTATAAGAAACTCCATAATGTTCTCCACAGTGACTGTATCAATTTACATTCCCAACAATAGTGGAAGAGGGTTCCTTATCTCCACACCCTTTCCAGCATTTGTTGTTTGTAGATTTTCTGATGATGCCCATTCTAACAGGTGTGAGGTGATACACCATGGATGAGTCTATTTCGTTGAGCAAAGAGTAGGTCTTGTCTATTACATATTTGGCTTATGGAATGGTATGTGTGCTAATTTCAAGCTCTGGTTTTATACAGCACCCCAACTCAACTTTCCCCTTAAGCAAGCATAAGTTTTTATCTAAATGTGAGACTGTTTGGTTTTGTAATTCAGTTTATGTGTAGCCAAGTTTACACTCCCTCTATTAGTGATATCTTATGATAATTATCTTTCTCTGTGTGACATATTTCTCTTAGAATCATCATACTTAAATCCACTCAATTTGCTGCTACAGGCCTGATGACATTGATTTCATTGCTGAGTGATATTCCATTGTACGTAAGTAGCACAACTCCTTTATCCATTTTTTTCTTTCTGGGATATTTAATTTGTACTGGACTCGAGGTTCTTGTAAACACAGCAGCCCTAAATTTTGTGTTGGCTGTGTCTTGTTGATTTTAATTTTCCTAAGCTATAGGGCCAAAAGTGGAAGTGCCCTAGTCTCCGTAGCTTTGTTTTTCAGATGTTTCAGGATACACCATAAACATCTCCAGAGTGTCTGTTGGCAATTTACATCCCGCCCATCAGCATAACAAGGCTCCCTGTTCTCCATGGCCTGTCCTGTGTTTCTGGTTTTTACACTTTTTTCAGATGGCCCTTTTGACGAATGGGAAATGAGACTTCATTGTAGTACGGATTTCCATTGCTCGAGTGCTTGGTTGGCCAAAAAGGGCATATGCGTTTTTTCCTGAATATATTCAGGAAAAAATGTATACGCACTGTTCGTCCAAGTGCATCACTGTCGAAGATCTGCCGCTTTTCACATGTTTTAAATGCAATTCCAATCTACCTCCTGAAATATGATTCCTCAATTCTGCCTCGTTTTCAAGTCCTCTTTGCAGACTTACTTCAATATATTTTTGCCAATAGCTGTCATTTATAACTCTGCAGGTTTGTGAATTACAGTGCCCGTGATTTCCTTTCTTAACTCGCTTCCTTGAAAGCTGGCCACAAAACCGCAGGTTTGCTTCAGGCCGTAATCAGGGTGTGGCACGGCACTCTGAGCCTTTGGTTAATTCCTCTTCCTGGTGGGAAATTAGAGTTAAATGTGCCCCTCTAGACACCTGCCTCACTCCCAGCCCCTTGGTGATGTGTGTCCTCTGGTTTGAGGCCACATGTGATGGGTTCCTCATCTTTTGATGATGTGGCCCCACTGGTGTGAGGACACTCCTGCCTGCTTCCCATCCCCTTGGTGATGCGGTCCCTCCGGCGAGAGTCTGATCCTGGTTGGGTTCCTCACACTTCTGTGAGGTGGGCCCTCTTCTCTGAGGTCACTCCTGCCTGGCTAGCACACCCCGCCTTGGCGAAGTCGGACCTCTGGTGGCAGTTGGAGCCTGCTGGGAGCCTCCTCCCCTCGGTGATGAGGCCCTCTGGCATCAGGCCCTAACTGCTGGGTTCCCACATTTTCTGATACGTCCTAAGTGGTGCGAGGGCACTCCTGCCAGGTTCCCATCCCCATGGGCATGTGGGCCTTCTGCTCTAAGGTCCCAACACCTGTGTTGTTCACCGTTTCATGATGTTGGCTCTCTGGTGTTAGTTCACTCAGGCCTAGATCCCATAGAGTCTGTGCTCTGAGCCACCTGCTGGGAGGTTCCTACTGCTGAATTCCTTACCTTTTCTATTCTTTGGGTCCTGTGTTTTCATGCTCCTCCTTCCTGACTCACTCCCAGCCCCTTTGTGATGTAGGTCCTCTGGTTTGAGGCCACATGTGCCGGTTTCCTCACCTTTATTGATGTGGCCCCACTGGTGTGAGGACACTCCTGCCTGGTTCCCATCCACTTGGTGATGGGGGCCCTCTGGTGAGAGCCTGATCCTGGCTGGATTCCTCACCCTTCTGTGAGGTAGACCCTCTGCTGTGAGGTCACTCCTGCCTGGCTGGCACACGTCACCTTGGCGATGTGGGCCCTCAGTTGGGAGTTGGTGCCTGCTGGGAGTCTCCTCCCCTTGGTAATGAGGGCCCTCTGGCGTCAGGCCCTAACTCATGGGCTCCCAAAATTTTCTGTTGTGCGCCCTGTCGTGCGAGTACACTCCTGCCGGGGTCCCATGCCCATGGGGATGTTGGCTTTCTGCTCTGAGGTCCCAACGGCTGGGTTGCTCACAGTGTCAGAACGTGGGCCCTCTGCTGTGAGTTCACTCCGGCATGGATCCCATAGCCTCGGTGCTCTGGGCCACCTGCTTGGAGCTTCCAACTGTGGGGTTCCTCACCTTTTTATTCTATGGGCCCTCTGTTGTGAGTCTCCTCCTGCATGCCTCACTCCCAGCCCTTTCGTGATGTGTGTCCCCTTATTTGAGGCCACATGTGCTGTGTTCCTCACCTTTGGCTGATGTGGCCCCACTGGTGTGAGGACACTCCTGCCTGGTTTCCATCCCCTTGGTGATGTGGGCCCTCTGGTTAGAGTCTGATCCTGGTTGGGTTCCTCACACTTCTGTGAGGTGGGCCCTCTGCTGTGAGGTAACTCCTGCCTGGCTTGCTCCCATTGCCTTGGTGACGTCGGCCCTCTGGTGGCATTTGGAGCCTGCTGGTAGCCTCCTCTCCTCGGTGATGAGGGCCCTCTGGCGTCAGGCCCTAACTGCTGGGTTCCCACATTTTCTGATACGTGTTAAGTTGTGCGAGGACACTCCTGCGAGGTTCCTATCCCCATGGGGATGTGGGTCTTCTGCTCTGAGGTTCCACCGGCTGGGTTGCTCACAGTTTCATGATGTGGGCCCTCTGCTGTGAGTTCACTGTGGCCTGGATCCCATAGACTCCGTGCTCTGGGCCACCTGCTGGGAGGTTCAAACTGCTGGATTCCTCACATTTTTTATTCTGTGGGCCCTGTGTTGTTAGGCTACTCCTGCTTGCCTCACTCGGAGCACCTTGGAAATGTGGGTCCTCTGGTTTAGGCCACATGTGCTGGGTTCCTCACCTTTCTATAATGTGGCCACACTGGTGTGAGGACACTGCTGCCTTTTTCCGATCCCCTTGGTGATGTGGGCTCTCTGGTGAGAGTCTTATCCTGGCTGGTTTCCTCACCCTTCTGTGAGGTAGACCCTCTGCTGTGAGGTCACTCCTGCCTGGCTGGCACACATCACCTTGGCGACGTGGGCCCTCAGTTGGGAGTTGGTGCCTGCTGGGGGTCTCCACCCCTCGGTAATGAGGGCCCTCTGGCGTCAGACCCTAACTCCTGGGCTCCCAAAATTTTCTGATGTGCGCCCTGTGGTGCGACTACACTCCTGCCAGGTTCCCAACCCCATGGGAATGTGGGCCTTCTGCTCTGAGGTCCCAACGGTGGGTTGCTCAGTTTCATGATGAGGGTCCTCTGGTGTGAGTTCACTCCGCCCTGGATCCAATAGCCTCGCTGCTCCTGGCTGCCTGCGGGGATGTTCCAACTGCGGGATTCCTCACCTTTTTTCTTCTATGGGCCCTCTGTTTTGAGACTCCTCCTGCCTGCCTGACTCCCAGCCCCTTGGTGATGTGTGTCCTCTGGTTTGAGGCTACGTGTGCTGGGTCCCTCACCTTTCGATTATGTGGCCCCACTGGTGTGAGGACACTCCTGCCTGGTTCCTATCCCCTTGGTGATGTGGGCCCTCTGGTGAGAGTCTGATCCTTGCTGGGTTCCTCACCCTTCTGTGAGGTGGACCCTCTGCTGTGAGGTCACTCCTGCCTGGCTGGCACACCCCACCTTGGCAACGTCGGACCTCTTGTGGCAGTTGGAGCCCGCTGGGAGCTTCCTCTCCTCGGTGATGAGGGCCCTCTGGCGTCAGGCCCTAACTTCTGGGCTCCCAAAATTCTCTAATGTGCGCCCTGTGGTGCGAGTACACTCCTGCCAGGTTCCCAACCTCATGGGAATGTGGGCCTTCTGCTCTGAGGTCTCAACGGCTGGGTTGCTCACAGTTTCATGATGAGGGCCCTCTGTTTTGTGTTCAGTCAGGCCTGGATCCCATATCCTCGCTGCTCCTGGCCGCCTGCTGGGAGGTTCCAACTGCGGGATTCCTCACCTTTTTTATTCTATGGGCCCTCTGTTTTGAGGCTCCTCCTGCCTGCCTCACTCCCAGCCCCTTGGTGATGTGTGTCCTCTAGTTTGAGGCCACGTGTGCTGGGTCCATCACATTTCGGTGATGTGGCCCCACTGGTGTGAGGACACTCCTGCCTGGTTTCCATTCCCTTGGTGATGTGGGCCCTCTGGTGAGAGTCTGATCCTCTTTGGGTTCCTCACACTTTTGTGTGGTTGGCCCTCTGCTCTGAGGTCACTCCTGCCTGGCTGGCACACACCGCATTGGCGACGTCAGCCCTCTGGTAGCAGTTGGAGCTTGCTGGGAGCCTCCTCTCCTCAGTGATGAGGGCCCTCTGGCGTCTGGCCCTAACTGCTGGGCTCCCCACATTTTCTGATGTGTGCCCACTGGTGCGATGACACTCCTGCTTGGTTCCCTCCCCCATGGGGATGTGGGCCTTGTGCTCTGAGGTCACAACGGCTGGGTTGCTTACAGTATCACGATGAGGGCCCTCTGTTGTGAGTTCATCACTGCCTGGATCCCATAGCCTCGGTGATCTGGGCCGCCTGCTGGGATGTTCCAACGGCTGGATTCCTCACCTTTTTTATACAATGGGCCATGTGTTGGGAGGTTAATCCTGCCTGCCTCGCTCCGAGACCCATGGTGATGTGGGTCCTCTGGTTTGAGGCCACATGTGCTGGGTACCTCAACTTTCGATGATGTGGTCCCACGGGTGTGAGGACACTCCTGCCTGGTTCCCAGCCCCTTGCTGTTGTGGGCACTCTGGTGAGGGTCTGATCCTTCCTGGGTTCCTTAGCCTTCTGTGAGGTGGGCCCTCTGATGTGAGGTCACTCCTGCAAGGCTGGCTCACATCGCCTTGGCGACGTGGGTCTTCTGTTGGCCACTGAAGCATACTGGGAGCCTCCTACCCTCTTTAATGAGGGCCCTGGAAAAAACGCATATGCCCTTTTTGACCAAGTGCAACATTGTCGACATTCTGCCTCTTTTCCTATGCTTTAAGTGCAATTCCAGTCTACCCCCTGAAATCGTTTTCCTGAAATTCTGCCCCGCTTTCAAGTCCTCTTCGAAGACTTACTTCAATACATTTTTGGATGATAGCTGTCATTCATCCCTCTGCAGGTTTGTGAATTACAGTGCCCCTGAGCTCCTTTCTTCAACTCGCTTTCTTGTGAGCTGGCCGCAAAACCGCATGATTGTTTCAGGCCCTAATCTGGTTCCGGCAGGGCACGCTGAGCCTTTGGTTAATCCCTCTTCCTGGTGGGAAATGAGCGTTCCATTTGCCCGTGCAGACACCTACAGCTAGTCTCTCATTGGTTCTCCCTATTCCTGTTCATCTTACGCAGAAATTGCAAACTGTGCCAAACAGGAGGTTAAAGGCACTGACTCTCCAAGTGGGGAGAGTGTTAGTAAAGCGTCTGGAATGGTGAACCCGAGTACCAGGGTACGAAACCTGAGATGCATTTGAAAACGTTTCCCAATCACACGGTGGACCATACTCTGGGTTTCCCATGCATGTTTTAGCTGCAGGAAGATTCCCTAAAACCTGGAGAGTTGGGACCCATGGAATGGGTACCATGCAGTTTGACTTCAAAGGGTCTGCGTTCGCTCACCGTACCTCACCAATGCTATCAGCCCGAAGTGTCCAGCCTTATGTCTCACCCAGCTCTGGGTGTAGATGTGGTAAATCCAGGTTGCATCACAAGCCCTGAATGAATTATATAATAATTGCTCTCTATTTCACTATCATTGTGTTTTGTTTTTGAAATTTATTTTGATAATGGGATTTATCGGATTTTCACTGCTGCATTTAGGCCTCTGTTCACATGCTTGATTTCCTCCGGGAGACATATAAATCCATGGGTTTTAAGATTCTTACTTGTCAGGTATAATCCCAGGCGTTGAATATGGGGTGTAGAGTCCATTTCGTTGAGCAAGGAGTAGGTCTTGTCTATTATATATTTGGCTTATGGAACGGTATCTGTGCTAATTTCAATCTCTTGTTTTATGCAGCACCCCAACTCACCTTTCCCCATAAGCAAGCATAAGTAGGTTTTCTAATTTTGAGACCCTGTTCTGTTTTCTAATTCAGTTCATGTGTAGCCAAGGTTACGTTCCGTGTATTAGTGATATCTTATGATGTTTCTTTTTCTCTGGGACTTATTTCTCGTAGAATCATCGTACCTGAATCCACTCATTATGCCGCTACAGGCCTGATGACGTAGATTTCATTGCTGAGTGATATTCCATTGTACGTGCGTACCACAACTTCTTTATCCATTTTTTGCTTTCTCGGATATTTACCTTGTACTGTAGACGAGGTTCTTGTAAACAGAGCCATCCCAAACTTTGGGGTGGCTGTGTGTTTTTGATTTTAATTTCCCTAATCTATAGGACCATAAGTGGAAGTGCCATAGGCTGTGTTGCTTTGTTTCCTACGTGTTTCAGGAAACACCATACACTTCTCCAGAGTGGCTGTTGGCAATTTACATCCCGCACAACAGCATAACAAGACTCTCTGTTCTCCATGACCTGTCCTGCCTCTGTGGATTTTACACTTTTTTCAGATGGCCCTTTGAACCGGGGGGCAGTGAGACTTCATTGTAGTGCAGATTTCCTTTACAGGCTTGCTTGGTTGCCCTAAAAGTGCGTATGCGTTTTTTCCTGAATATATTCAGGAAAAAACGCATACGCCCTTTTTGGCCAAGTGCATCATTGTTGAGATTCTGCCTCTTTTCCTATGCTTTAAGTGCAATTCAAGTGTACCCCCTGAAATCGTTTTCCTGAAATTCTGCCCCACTTTCAAGTCCTCTTCGAAGACTTACTTCAATACATTTTTGGACGATAGCTGTCATTCATAATTCTGCAGGTTTGTGAATTACAGTGCCCCTGAGCTCCTTTCCTCAACTCACTTTCTTGTGAACTGGCCGCAATACCGCAGGATTGCTTCAAACCCTAATCTGTTTCCGGCAGGGCACGCTGAGCCTTTGGTTAATTCCTCTTCCTGGTGGGAAATGAGTGTTCCACTTGCCCGTGCAGACACCTACAGCTAGTCTCTCATTGGTTCTCCCTATTCCTGTTCATCTTGCGCAGAAATTGCAAACTGTGCCAAACAGGAGGTTAAAGGCACTGACTCTCCAAGTGGGGAGAGTGTTAATAAAACGTCTGGAATGGTGAATCCGAGTACCAGGGTTCGAAAACTGAGATGCATTTGAAAACGTTTCCCAATCACACGGTGGACCATACTCTGGGTTTCCCATGCATGTTTTAGCTGAAGGAAGAATCCCTTAAACCTGGAGAGTTGGGACCCATGGAATGGGTACCATGCAGTATGACTTCAAAGGGTCTGCGTTTGCTCACCGAACCTCACCAATGCTATCAGACCGAAGTGTCCAGCCTTATGTCTCACCCAGCTCTGGGTGTAGATTTGTTAAATCCAGATTGCATCACAAGCCCTGAATGAATTATTTAAGAATTGCTCTCTATTTCACTGTCATTGTGTTTTGTTTTTGAAACTAATTTTGATAATGGATTTATCGGATTTTCACTGCTGCATTTAGGCCTCTGTTCACATGCTTGATTTCCTTAGGGAGACATATAAATCCATGGGTTTTAAGATTCTTACTTGTCAGGTATAATCCCAGGCGTTGAATATGGGGTGTTGAGTCCATTTCGTTGAGCAAGGAGTAGGTCTTGTCTATTATATATTTGGCTTATGGAACGGTATCTGTGCTAATTTCAATCTCTTGTTTTATGCAGCACCCCAACTCACCTTTCCCCTTAAGCAAGCATATGTAGGTTTTCTAATTTTGAGACCCTGTTCTGTTTTCTAATTAGGTTCATGTGTAGCCAAGTTTACGTTCCGTGTATTAGTGATATCTTATGATGTTTCTTTTTCTGTGGGATTTATTTCTCGTAGAATCATGGTACCTGAATCCACTCATTATGCCGCTGCGGGCCTGATGACATAGATTTCATTGCTGTGTGATATTCCATTGTACGTACGTACCACAACTTCTTTATCCGTTTTTTGCTTTCTCGGATATTTAACTTGTACCGTAGACGAGGTTCTTGTAAACAGAGCCGTCCCAAACTTTGGGGTGGCTGTGTGTTTTTGATTTTAATTTCCCTAAGCTATAGGACCCTAAGTGGAAGTGCCATAGGCTGTGTTGCTTTGTTTCCTACGTGTTTCAGGAAACACCATACACTTCTCCAGAATGGCTGTTGGCAATTTACATCCTGCCCATCAGCATGACAAGGCGCCCTGTTCTCCATGACCTGTCCTGCCTTTCTGGATTTTACACATTTTTCAGATGGCCCTTTTGACCGGGGGCAGTGAGACTTCATTGTAGTGCAGATTTCTTTACACGCTTGCTTGGTTGGCCAAAATGGGCGTATGCGTTTTTTCCTGAATATATTCAGGAAAAAACGCATACGCCCTTTTTGGCCAAGTGCATCATTGTCGACATTCTGCCTCTTTTACTATGCTTTAAGTGCAATTCCAGTCTACCCCCTGAAATCGTTTTCCTGAAATTCTGCCCCACTTTCAAGTCCTCTTCGAAGACATATTTCAGTACATTTTTGGACGATAGCTCTCATTCATAACTCTGCAGGTGTGTGAATTACATTGCCCCTGAGCTCCTTTCTTCAACTCGCTTTCTTGTGAGCTGGCCACAAAACCGCAGGATTGCTTCAGGCCCTAATCTTTTTCCGGGAGGGCACACTGAGCCTTTGGTTAATTCGTCTTCCTGGTGGGAAATGAGCATTCCATTTGCCCGTGCAGACACCTACAGCTAGTCTCTCATTGGTTCTCCCTCTTCCTGTTCATCTTGCGCAGAAATTGCAAACTGTGCCAAACAGGAGGTTAAAGGCACTGACTCTCCAAGTGGGGAGACTTTTAGTAAAGCATCTGGAACGGTGAATCCGAGTACCAGGGGACGAAACCTGAGATGCATTTGAAAATGTTTCCCAATCACACGGTGGACCATACTCTGGGTTTCCCATGCATGTTTTAGCTGAAGGAAGAATCCCTTAAACCTGGAGAGTTGGGACCCATGGAATGGGTACCATGCAGTATGACTTCAAAGGGTCTGCGTTTGCTCACCGAACCTCACCAATGCTATCAGCCCGAAGTGTCCAGCCTTATGTATCACCTAGCTCTGGGTGTAGATGTGGTAAATCCAGGTTGCATCACAAGCCCTGAATGAATTATTTAAGAATTGCTCTGTATTTCACTGTCATTGTGTTTTGTTTTTGAAATTTATTTTGATAATGGGATTTATCGGATTTTCACTGCTGCGTTTAGGCCGCTGTACACACGCTTGATTTCCTTATGGAGACATATAAATCCATGTGTCTTAAGATTCTTACTTGTCAGGTATATTCCCAGGCGTTGAATATGGGGTGTTGAGTCCATTTCGTTGAGCAAGGAGTAGGTCTTGTCTATTATATATTTGGCTTATGGAACGGTATCTGTGCTAATTTCAATCTCTGGTTTTATGCAGCACCCAAACTCACCTTTCCCCATAAGCAAGCATAAGTTGGTTTTCTAAATTTGAGACCCTCTTCTGTTTGGTAATTCAGTTCATGTGTAGCCAAGTTTACGTTCTGTGTATTAGTGATATCTTATGATGTTTCTTTTTCTGTGTGACTTATTTCTCGTAGAATCGTCGTACCTGAATGCACTCATTATGCCGCTATGGGACTGATGACGTAGATCTCATTGCTGAGTGATATTCCATTGTACGTACGTACCACAACTTCTTTATCCATTTTTTACTTTCTCGGATATTTAACTTGTACCGTAGACGAGGTTCTTGTAAACAGAGCCGTCCCAAACTTTGGGGTGGCTGTGTGTTTTTGATTTTAATTTCCCTAAGGTATAGGACCCTAAGTGGAAGTGCCATAGGCTGTGTTGCTTTGTTTCCTACGTGTTTCAGGAAACACCATACACTTCTCCAGAGTGGCTGTTGGCAATTTACATCCCGCCCATCAGCAAAACAAGGCTCCCTCTTTCCATGAGCTGTCCTGCCTTTCTGGATTTTACACTTGTTTCAGATGGCCGTTTGGACCGGGGGGCAGTGAGACTTCATTGTAGTGCAGATTTCCTTGACACGCTTGCTTGGTTGGCCAAAAAGGGCGTATGCGTTTTTTCCTGAATATATTCAGGAAAAAACGCATACGCCCTTTTTGGCCAAGTGCATCATTGTGGACATTCTGCCTCTTTTCCTATGCTTTAAGTGCAATTCCAGTCTACCCCCTGAAATCGTTTTCCTGAAATTCTGCCCCGCTTTCAAGTCCTCTTTGTAGACTTACTTCAATACATTTTTGGACGATAGCTGTCATTCATAACTCTGCAGGTTTGTGAATTACAGTGCCCCTGAGCTCCTTTCTTCAACTCGCTTTCTTGTGAGCTGGCCGCAAAACCGCAGGATTGCTTCAGGCCCTAATCTGGTTCCAGCAGGGCACGCTGAGACTTTGGTTAATCTCTCTTCCTGGTGGGAAATGAGCGTTCCATTTGCCCGTGCAGACACCTACAGCTAGTCTCTCATTGGTTCTCCCTATTCCTGTTCATCTTGCGCAGAAATTGCAAACTGTGCCAAACAGGAGGTTAAAGGCACTGACTCTCCAAGTGGGGAGAGTGTTAGTAAAGCGTCTGGAACGGTGAACCCGAGTACCAGGGGACGAAACCTGAGATGCATTTGAAAACGTTTCCCAATCACACGGTGGACCACACTCTGGGTTTCTCATGCATGTTTTAGCTGAAGGAAGAATCCCTTAAACCTGGAGAGTTGGGACCCATGGAATGACTACCATGCAGTATGATTTCAAATGGTCTGCATTTACTCACTGAAACTCACCAATGGTATCTGCCCGAAGTGTCCAACCTTATGTCTCACCCAGCTCTAGGTGTAGATGTGGTAACTCCAGGTTGCATCACAAGCCCTGAATGAATTATTTAAGAATTGCTCTCTATTTCACTGTCATTGTGTTTTGTTTTTGTAATTTATTTTGATAATGGGATTTATCGGATTTTCACGGCTGTGTTTATGGTGCTGTACACATGCTTGATTCTCTTACGGAGACATATAAATCCATGGGTGTTAAGATTCTTAATTGGCAGGTGTATTCCTAGGCGTAGAATATGGGGTGTTTAGTCCATTTCGTTGAGCAAGGAGTAGGTCTTGACTATTAAATATTTGGCTTATGGAACGATATCTATTCTAATCTCAATCTCTGGTTTTATGCAGCACCCCAACTCCCCTTTCCCCTTAAGCAAGCATAAGTTAGTTTTCTAAATTTGAGACCCTGTTCTGTTTTGTAATTCAGTTCATGTGTAGCCAAGTTCACATTCGGTGTATTAGTGATATCTTAATGTTTCTTTTTCTGTGTGACTTATTTCACTTAGAATCATCGTATCTGAATCCACTCATTATGCCGCAACGGGCCTGATGTCATAGATTTCATTGCTGATTGATATTCCATTCTACGTATGTACCACAACTTCTTTATCCATTTTTCGCATTCTGGGATATTTAACTTGTACTGTAGACGAGGTTCTTGTAAACAGAGCCGTCCAAAACTTTGGGGTGGCTGTGTGTTTTTGATTTTAATTTCCCTAAGTTATAGGGCCATAAGTGGAAGTGCCGTAGGCTCCGTTGCTTAGTTTTTTAGGTGTTTCAGGAAACACCGTACACTTCTCCAGAGTGGCTGTTGGCAATTTACATCCCGCCCATAAGCATAACAAGGCTCCCAGTTCTCCATGGCCTGTGCTGTGTTTCAGGAGTTTACCCTTTTTTCAGAAGGCCCTTTTGACCGGGGGGCAGTGAGACTTCATTTTAGTGCAGATTTCATTTACATGCTTGCTTGGGGGCCAAAAAGTGCGTATGCGTTTTTTTCCTGAATATATTCAGGAATAAAAGCATATGCCCTTTTTGGCCAAGTGCATCATTGTCGACGTTCTGCCTCTTTTCCTATGCTTTAAATGCAATTCCAGTCTATCCCCTGAAATCGTTTTCCTGCAATTCTGCCCCGGTCTCAAGTCCTCTTCACAGCCTTACTTCAGTATATTTTTGGACGATAACTGTCATTTATAACTCTGCAGGTTTGTGAATTATAGTGCCCCTGAGCTCCTTTCTTCAACTCGCTTTCTTGTGAGCTGGCCGCAAAACCGCAGGATTGCTTCAGGCCCTAATCTGGATTCGGCACGGCATGCTGAGCTTTGTTTAATTCCTCTTCCTAGTGGAAAATGAGCATTAAATTTGCCCGGGCAGAAATCTACAGCTAGTATCTCATTGGTTCTCCCTATTGCTCTTCATCTTGCGCAGAAATCGCAAAGTGTGCCAAAGAGGAGGGTAAAGGCACTGACTCTCCAAGTGGGAAGAGTGTTAGTAAAGCTTCTGGAATGGTGAAACCGAGTACCAGGGGACGAAAACTGAGATGCATTTAAAAATACTTCCCGGTCACACGGTGGACCATACTGTGGGATTCTCATGCATCTTTTATCTGAAGGGAGAATCCCTTAAACCTGGAGAGTTGGGACCCATAGAATGGGTACCATGCAGTATGACTTCAAAGGGTTTGTATTTGCTCTAAGATCCTCACCAATGTTATCAGCCCGAAGTGCCCAGCCTTATGTCTCACTCAGCCCTTCTTGTAGATGTGGTAAATCCAGGTTGCATCACAAGCCCTGAATGAATTATTTAAGAATTGCTCTCTATTTCACTGTCATTGTGTTTTGTTTTTGAAATTTATTTTGATAATGGGATTTATCGGATTTTCACTGTTGCGTTTAGGCCACTGTACACACGCTTGATTTCCTTATGGAGACATATAAATCCATGGGTTTTAAGATTCTTACTTGTCAGGTATATTCCTTGGCGTTGAATATGGGGTGTTGAGTCCATTTCGTTGAGCAAGGAGTAGGTCTTTTCTATTATATATTTGGCTTATGGAACGGTATCTGTGCTAATTTCAATCTCTGGTTTTGTGCAGCAGCCCAACTCACCTTTCCCCATAAGCAAGCATAAGTTGATTTTCTAAATTTGAGACCCTGTTCTGTTTTGTAATTGAGTTCATGTGTAGCCAAGTTTACACTCAGTGTATTAGTTATATATTATGATGTTTCTTTTTCTGTGTGACTTATTTCTCGTAGAATCGTCGTACCTGAATCCACTTATTATGCCGCTACGGGCCTGATGACATAGATTTCATTGCTGAGTGATATTCCATTGTACGTACGTACCACAACAATTTTATCCATTTTTTGCTTTCTCGGATATGTAACTTGTAACGTAGACGAGATTCTTGTAAACAGAGCCGTCCCAAACTTTGGGGTGGCTGTGTGTTTTTGATTTTAATTTCCCTAAGGTATAGGACCCTAAGTGGAAGTGCCATAGGCTGTGTTGCTTTGTTTCCTACGTGTTTCAGGAAACACCATACACTTCTCCAGAGTGGCTGTTGGCAATTTACATCCCGCCCATCAGCATAACAAGGCTCCCTGTTCTCCATGAGCTGTCCTGCCTTTCTGGCTTTTACACTTTTTTCAGATGGCCCTTTAGTCCGGGGAGCAGTGAGACTACATTTTAGTGCAGATTTCCTTTACACGCTTGCTTGGTTGGCCAAAAAGGGCGTATGCGTTTTTTCCTGAATATATTCAGGAAAAAACGCATACGCCCTTTTTGGCCAAGTGCATCATTGTCGACATTCTGCCTCTTTTCCTATGCTTTAAGTGCAATTCCAGTCTACCCCCTGAAATCGTTTTCCTGAAATTCTGCCCCGCTTTCAAGTCCTCTTCGAAGACTTACTTCAATACATTTTTGGACGATAGCTGTCATTCATAACTCTGCAGGTTTGTGAATTACAGTGACCCTGAGCTCCTTTCTTCAACTCGCTTTCTTGTGAGCTGGCCGAAAAACCTCAGGATTGCTTCAGGCCCTAATCTGGTTCCAGCAGGTCATGCTGAGCCTTTGGTTAATCCCTCTTCCTGGTGGGAAATGAGCGTTCCATTTGCCCGTGCAGACACCTACAGCTAGTCTCTCATTGGTTCTCCCTATTCCTGTTCATCTTGCGCAGAAATTGCAAACTGTGCCAAACAGGAGGTTAAAGGCACTGACTCTCCAAGTGGGGAGACTGTTAGTAAAGCGTCTGGAACGGTGAACCCGAGTACCAGGGGACGAAACCTGAGATGCATTTGAAAACGTTTCCCAATTACACGGTGGACCATACTCTGGGGTTCCCATGCATGTTTTAGCTGAAGGAAGAATCCCTTAAACCTGGAGAGTTGGGACCCATGGAATGGCTACCATGCAGTATGACTTCAAAAGGTCTGCGTTTGCTCACCGAACCTCACCAATGCTATCAGCCCGAAGTGTCCAGCCTTATGTCTCACCCAGCTCTGGGTGTAGATGTGGTAAATCCAGGTTGCATCACAAGCCCTGAATGAATTATTTAAGAATTGCTCTCTATTTCACTGTCATTGTGTTTCGTTTTTGAAATTTATTTTCATAATGGGATTTATCGGATTTTCACTGCTGTGTTTAGGCCGCTGTACACACGCTTGATTTCCTTATGGAGACACATAAATCCATGTTTCTTAAGATTCTTACTTGTCAGGTATATTCCCAGGCGTTGAATATGGGGTGTTGAGTCCATTTCGTTGAGCAAGGAGTAGGTCTTTTCTATTGTATATTTTGCTTCTGGAATGGTATCTGTGCTAATTTCAATCTCTGGTTTGATGCAGCACCCCAACTCACCTTTCCCCATAAGCAAGCATAAGTTGGTTTTCTAAATTTGAGACCCTGTTCTGTTTTGTAATTCAGTTCATGTGTAGCCAAGTTTACGTTCCGTGTATTAGTGATATCTTATGATGTTTCTTTTTCTGTGTGACTTATTTCTCGTAGAATCGTCGTACCGGAATCCACTCATTATGCCACTACGGGCCTGATGACGTAGATCTCATTGCTGAGTGATATTCCATTGTACGTACGTACCACAACTTCTTTATCCATTTTTTGCTTTCTCGGATATTTAACTTGTACCGTAGACGAGGTTCTTGTAAACAGAGCCGTCCCAAATTTTGGGGTGGCTGTGTGTTTTGGATTTTAATTTCCCTAAGCTATAGGACCCTAAGTGGAATTTCCATAGGCTGTGTTGCTTTGTTTCCTACGTGTTTCAGGAAACACCATACACTTCTCCAGAGTGGCTGTTGACAATTTACATCCCGCCCATCAGCATAACAAGGCTCCCTCTTCTCCATGACCTGTCCTGCCTTTCTGGATTTTACACATGTTTCAGATGGCAGTTTGGACCGTGGGGCAGTGAGACTTCATTGTAGTGCAGATTTCCTTTACACGCTTCCTTGATTGGCCAAAAAGGGCGTATGCGTTTTTTCCTGAATATATTCAGGAAAAAACGCATACGCCCTTTTTGGCCAAGTGAATCATTGTGGACATTCTGCCTCTTTTCCTATGCTTTAAATGCAATTCCAGTCTACCCCCTGAAATCGTTTTCCTGAAATTTTGCCCTTCTTTCAAGTCCTCTTCGAAGACTTACTTCAGTATATTATTGGACGATAGCTGTCATTCATAACTCTGCAGCTTTGTGAATTACAGTGGCCCTGAGCTCCTTTCTTCAACTCGCTTTCTTGTGAGCTGTCCGAAAAACCGCAGGATTGCTTCAGGCCCTAATCTGGCTCCGGCAGGGCACGCTGAGCCTTTGGTTAATCCCTCTTCCTGGTGGGAGATGAGCGTTCCATTTGCCCGCGCAGACACCTACAGCTAGTCTCTCATTGGTTCTCCCTATTCCTGTTCATCTTGCGCAGAAATTGCAAACGGTGCCAAACAGACGTTAAAGGCACTGACTCTCCAAGTGGGGAGAGTGTTATTAAAGCGTCTGGAACGGTGCACCCGATTACCAGGGGTCGAAACTTGAGATGCATTTGAAAATGTTTCCCAATCACACAGTGGACCATACTCTGTGTTTCCCATGCATGTTTTAGCTGAAGGAAGAATCCCTTAAACCTGGAGAGTTGGGAGCCATGGAATGTGTACCATGCAGTATGACTTCAAAGGGTCTGACTTTGCTCGCCGAACCTCACCAATGCTATCAGCACGAAGTGTCCAGCCTTATGTCTCACCCAGCTCTGGGTGTAGATGTGGTAAATCCACGTTGCATCACAAGACCTGAATGAATTATTTAAGAATTGCTCTCTATTTCACTGTCATTGTGTTTTGTTTTTGAAATTTACTTTGATAATGGGGTTTATCGGATTTTCACTGCTGCGTTTAGGCTGCTGTACACATGCTAGATTTCCTTATGGAGACATATAAATCGATGGGTCTTAAGGTTCTTACTTGTCAGGTATATTCCCAGGCGTTGAATATGTGGTGTTGATTCCATTTCGTTGAGCAAGTAGTAGGTCTTGTCTATTATATATTTGGCTTATGGAATGGTATCTGTGCTAATTTCAATCTCTGGTTTGATGCAGCACCTCAACACACCTTTCCCCATAAGCAAGCATAAGTTGGTTTTCTAAATTTGAGACCCTGTTCTGTTTTGTAATTCAGTTCATGTGTAGCCAAGTTTACCTTCCGTGTATTAATGATATCTTATGATGTTTCTTTTTCGTGTGACTTATTTCTCGTAGAATCGTCGTACCTGAATCCACTCATTATGCCGCTATGTGCCTGATGACCTAGATTTCATTGCTGAGTGATATTCCATTGTACGTACGTACCACAACTTCTTTATCCATTTTTTACTTTCTCATATATTTAACTTGTACCGTAGACGAGGTTCTTGTAAACAGAGCCATCCCAAATTTTGGGGTGGCTGTGTGTTTTTGATTTTAATTTCCCTAAGCTATAGGACCCTAAGTGGAAGTGCCATAGGCTGTGTTGCTGTGTTTCCTACGTGTTTCAGGAAACACCATACACTTCTCCAGAGTGGCTGTTGGCAATTTACATCCCGCCCATCAGCATAACAAGGCTCCCTCTTCTCCATGACCTGTCCTGCCTTTCTGGATTTTACACTTTATTCAGATGGCCCTTTTGACCGGGGGGCAGTGAGACTTCATTGTAGTGCAGATTTCCTTTACACGCTTGCTTGGTTGGCCAAAAATGGCGTATGCGTTTTTTCCTGAATATATTCAGGAAAAAACGCATACGCCATTTTTGGCCAAGTGCATCATTGTTGACATTCTGCCTCTTTTCCTATGCTTTAAGTGTAATTCCAGTCTGCCCCCTGAAATCGTTTTCCTGAAATTCTGCCTCGCTTTCAAGTCCTCTTCGACGACTTACTTCAATATATTTTTGGACGATAGCTGTCATTCATAATTCTGCAGGTTTGTGAATTACAGTGACCCTGAGCTCCTTTCTTCAACTCGCTTTCTTGTGAGCTGGCCGCAAAACCGCAGGATTGCTTCAGGCCTTCTTCTGGTTCCGGCAGGGCACGCTGAGCCTTTGGTTAATTCCTCTTCCTGGTGGGAAATGAGCGTTCCATTTGCCCGTGCAGACACCTACAGCTAGTCTCTCATTGGTTCTCCCTATTCCTGTTCATCTTGCGCAGAAAGTGCAAACTGTGCCAAACAGGAGGTTAAAGGCACTGACTCTCCAAGTGGGGAGAGTGTTAGTAAAGCGTCTGGAATGGTGAATCCGAGTACCAGGGGACGAAACCTGAGATGCATTTGATAACGTTTCCCAATCACACGGTGGACCATACTCTGGGTTTCCCATGCATGTTTTAGCTGAAGGAAGAATCCCTTAAACCTGGAGAGTTGGGACCCATGGAATGGCTACCATGCAGTATGACTTCAAAGGGTCTGCGTTTGCTCACCGAACCTCACCAATGCTATCAGCCCGAAGGGTCCAGCCTTATGTCTCACCCAGCTCTGGGTGTCGATGTGGTAAATCCAGGTTGCATCACAAGCCCTGAATGAATTATTTAAGAATTGCTCTCTATTTCACTGTCATTGTGTTTTGTTTTTGAAATTAATTTTGATAATGGGATTTATCGGATTTTCACTGCTGCGTTTAGGCCGCTGTACACACGCTTGATTTCCTTATGGAGACATATAAATCCATGGGTCTTAACATTCTTACTTGTCAGGTATATTCCCAGGCGTTGAATATGGGGTGTTGAGTCCATTTCGTTTAGCAAGGAGTAGGTCTTGTCTATTATATATTTGGCTTATGGAACGGTATCTGTGCTAATTTCAATCTCTGGTTTGATGCAGCACCCCAACTCACCTTTCCCCATAAGCAAGCATAAGTTGGTTTTCTAAATTTGAGACCCTGTTCTGTTTTGTAATTCAGTTCATGTGTAGCCAAGTTTACCTTCCGTGTATTAGTGATATCTTATGATATTTCTTTTTCTGTGTGACTTATTTCTCGTAGAATCGTCGTACCTGAATCCACTCATTATGCCGCTACGGGCCTGATGACGTAGATCGCATTGCTGAGTGATATTCCATTGTACGTACGTACCACAACTTCTTTATCCATTTTTTGCTTTCTCGGATATTTAACTTGTACCGTAGACGAGGTTCTTGTAAACAGAGCCGTCCCAAACTTTGGGGTGGCTGTGTGTTTTTGATTTTAATTTCCCTAATCTATAGGACCATCAGTGGAAGTGCCATAGGCTGTGTTGCTTTGTTTCCTACGTGTTTCAGGAAACACCATACACTTCTCCAGAATGGCTGTTGGCAATTTACATCCCTCCCATCAGCATAATAAGGTTCCGTGTTCTCCATGACCTGTGCTGCCTTTCTGGATTTTACACTTTTTTCAGATGGCCCTTTTGACCGGGGGGCAGTGAGACTTCATTGTAGTGCAGATTTCCTTTACACGCTTGCTTGGTTGGCCAAAAAGTGCGTATGCGTTTTTTCCTGAATATATTCAGGAAAAAACGCATACGCCCTTTTTGGCCAGGTGCATCATTGTCCACATTCTGCCTCTTTTCCTATGCTTTAAGTGCAATTCCAGTCTACCCCCTGAAATCGTTTTCCTGAAATTCTGCCCCGCTTTCAAGTCCTCTTCGAAGACTTACTTCAATACATTTTTGGACGATAGCTGTCATTCATAACTCTGCAGTTTTGTGAATTACAGTGCCCCTGAGCTCCTTTCTTCAACTCGCTTTCTTGTGATCTGGCCGCAAACCCACATGATTGCTTCAGGCCCTAATCTGGTTCTGGCACGGCATGCTGAGCCTTTGGTTCATTCCTCTTCCTGGTGGGAAATGAGCATTAAATTTGCACGTGCAGACACCTACAGCTAGTCTCTGATTGGTTCTCACTATTCCTGTTCTCCTTGCGCAGAATTTCCAAACTGTGCCAAACAGGAGGTTAAAGGCACTGACTCTCCAAGTGGAGAGAGTGTTAGTAAAGGGTCTGGAATGGTGAACCCGTGTAAAAGGGGACAAAAACTGAGATGCATTTGCAAACGCTTCCCAGTCACACGGTGGACCTTACTTTGGGTTTCCCATGCATGTTTTAGCTATAGGAAGAATCTCTTAAACCTGGAGAGTTGGGACCCATGGAATGGGTACCATGCAGTATGACTTCAAAGGAT
The DNA here is from genome assembly GCF_059928025.1 of Delphinapterus leucas. Lineage (NCBI taxonomy): Eukaryota > Metazoa > Chordata > Mammalia > Artiodactyla > Monodontidae > Delphinapterus > Delphinapterus leucas. The sequence goes on from NW_028322255.1 coordinate 5,558,535, forward strand.
CTGCATTTCTTCATCGTACCTCACCAGTGCTATCCGCCCGAAGTGTCCAACCTTATGTCTCACTCAGCTCTTGGTGCAGATGTGGTTAATCCTGGTTTCATCACAAGCTCTGAATGAATTATTTAAGAATAGCTCTCTATTTCACTGTCATTGTGTTTTGTTTTTGTAATTCATTTTGATAATTGGATTTATCGGATTTTCTCTGCTGCGTTCATAAATCTATACATACGCTTGATTCTGTTACGGAGACATATAAATCCATGGGTTTGAAGATTCTTACTAGTCAGGTGTATTCCTAGGCGTTGAATATGGGGTGTTTAGTCCATTTCGTTGAGCAACTGGTAGGTCTTGACTATTACATATTTGGCTTATGGAAAGGTATCTGTGCTAATTTCTATCTCTGGTTTTATGCAGCACCCCAGCTCTCCTTTATCCTTAAGCAAGCATATGTTGGTTTTCTAAATTTGAGACCCCATTCTGTTTTGTAATTCAGTTCATTTGTAGCCACGTTTACATTCCATATATTAGTAATATCGTGTGTCTTTTTCTTTTTGAATTATGTGACTTCGAATGATCATACGTAACTCCTCTGTGGTTGTCAAAACTGGCCATATTTCATTGATTTCCAGGCTGAGTAATATTCCACTCTACATAAGTCTCACATCTCTATCCATTTTTTCCCTCCAGAGACTTATAAATTATATCCTAGTCGAGGATCTTTTAAACATAGAGGCAGTAAATATTGGGGTGCCTGTGTCCTCTCGATTTTTGTTTTTCCCAAGATATACGTCCATGAGTGCAAGTGCCCTGTGCTCTGTAGCTCATTTTTTAGATGCTTTAGTAAACAGAATACACTTCTCCAGAGTGACCGTTGGCAATATACATTTCCAGTATAAGCCTCAGAGGGCTCCCTTTTCTCCTTGCCCTGTCCTGCATTTCTGGTGTTTACACTTTATGAGGAAGGCTCTTCTGACTGATGCGAAGTGATATGTTTTGTAGTATTGATTTCCAGTGCCCACCTGTTTGGTTGGCTAAAAAAGTGTATGCCCTTTTCTTGAATACATACAGAAAAAGACGCATACACCCTTTTTGGCCAATTGCAATGTTGGCAATGTTCAGCCCCTTTTCTTGTGCTTAATGGCGAGTCCTTTCTACCTCTTCCAATCCCTTTCCTGCCATTCTCCGTTGCTTACAAGTCCTTTCCTCTGACTTTCCTCAAGACATTTTTCAGTGATAGATATTTTCAACTCTGCAGTTTCGTGAATTTTAGTGTCCCTGAGTTCCATTTTTCAACTTGTGTTTATGGGAACTGGCCACAAAGCAGCGGAATTTCCTCAAGCCCTATTCTGTTTCCATGGGCAACCCTAGCCTTTGGTCAATTCGTCTTCCTGATTGGAAATAAGAGTGACATGTGCCTGTCCGAACACCTAGGACTTGTCTCTCATTGTTCCTCCTCCTTCTGCTTCATCCTCTGGACAAATTCCAAACTGTCTGCAACAGGATGTTGACAGTGCTGACATCTCCAAGTGGGGAGACTGTTCGTAAAGACGCTGGAGGGGTGAACCCGAGCACCAGGAGATGAGGAGATGAGATGCCTTTTCCAAACTCTTCCCGATCAGACGGTATACCATCCTCTGGGTGTGACAGGCATGTTTTAGCTGTAGGAAGGGTCCCATTCATGTGAGGAGAACACCAGGGCTTTTACAAAATCAGTGTCTCTCCACAACCCAAACTGGGGAATTTTTTAAGCTACGGCTACACATATGTTCATTAAGGGCCTTGGGAAGTAGGCAGAGTCCAAACTTTAGATGATTGAAGTCTTCAGGGTCAGAAGCACTCACCACCGGCTTCCCTTACGTTCCATTTTAACTGTCATGAATAGATGATGTCAATAAAAATATCTATTCTTTTTCAGATGATTTCCCCTTATAGGTTATTGTAAAATATTGAGTGTAGTTCCCGGTGCTATACAGTAGTTCCTTGTTGACGATCGATTTTATACATAGCAGTGTGTATGTGTTAATCCCAAACTGTTAATTTATCCCTCCTCCCACCTTTCCCCTTTGGTAATAATAAATTATAAGATTTTATACTTCTCAGAATTGGGGGAGCTGAAAGAGAGGTATCATTTTCAATGGAAAAGCATTTAAAACAAGATTGAAGCTTTAACCAAGATTATTAGATGTACATCCTTGGAAAGAAATCACTTCGTTTCTCTAATATTGACCTGACAAATAAGACAAACCTTTTCACTGAACTTGCTTCTAATAAAGTGATGGAAATATCAAATGGGAGTGTTAGAAACATCTTATTTTACCCGAGCCTTATACACTGTTCTATGTTAATTACAGTTTGGCTCAAACATCTGTTCATTGAAGTTACAATGTTCTCAATTTCTGTTACTGATCCTCCAGAGTGGACCCCAACAAGTGTCCCCCTGCCCAGTGTCATTGGAGGCAACAGATTGAGACTGAGTTTGGTTCAGAAGCAAAGGAAACTTTATATTTTGATCAGAGAATGGAGAGGTGAGAGCATGTGCTACCCCGTGGGCTGTGGGCTGGGCTGCTGTGTAGAGATCCTGTCAGAGTCAGTGGGAGGGAGGGGGCGGAGCTCTCGAGGGCCCGGTTGGCTGCAGCTCAGGCTCTATATCGCAGAGTGTGCACTGTGTCCCAGGAGCTGAGGTGTCGACCCAGCCATTCCGCACTAGGAAGTCTGGTCTGAAGTGCCGGCTGTTGAACCTCTGTATGCGGGACCCTAGGAGCATGTGAAATTAGACAAAGCACAAAGGATAAAAAAGGTTAGACTTTATTTTATTGCCCAGATTCTATTTTTATCTCCCAGGGATTTTTAAGGGGCTTTGCCTGGGAAAAAGCCCTCTTCTGCCTTTTTTCCCCTTCCTCATTCTTAGAGTGCTGAGGGTGCAGACCCTTCTTCTGTAACTGCTGAGTGCTGAGTTAGGAGCCCTCATACCCGTGGGCGAGGGTCAGAACTTCTCCCCAGCAGCCTCCAGGTGACGTTGATTGTCCCCAGGCCTCCTGCCTCCCCGCTCGTCTGCCTGAGCACCAGTATTGGAAGCGTTATAGATTCTAATGACCTTTAAGGGTCCAGGAAGGAGATGTGCAGTGACGCTGTGAGGTCCAGTTTCACCCCGCCCTGCATTTGTTCGGCCACCTTAGGCTGACCGTTTCTGCCAGCCTAGATGCTCTGACCAGTAGTCTGCACTTTCTTCAATTAGGCCCCTGAATTAACGTAAAAAGAGCACCAGGTGTCAGGACCCTGCCTGCTCAACTCCCAGACAGCCCAGGGTCAGTGGTGATGAAGGACCATGATGGCCACTGAGTCAACAGCCTTTTGAAGTAAACAGGAGTCCAGCTGGTCTTATTGGCCACCATCATCACAGTGCCTGTAGGCTCTTCTATGGTGACAGCGTGATATACGTTTCCCCCGCCAAGATTATTAGGTCCGCTCTGGGTGCAGTAAGTCCTGCAAGCAGTAGTCTACTCTTTTGGGACACACTCTTGTTGTTTTATGAGAGAAACTCCAGGTCAAGTGATGGTCACATGAGTCGTCATGGTGCCCCTTTACCCCGGTTATCTCTCTGGAGGTTGGAGTTGGAGGGCCTCCTCACTCGAGGTCAGTGTGCCCACGGAGCAAACCCTGCAACTTCAGGGCATGGTTGGGGCTTAGGATCACCACGTGGGGTCCTTTTCCCTTAGGAGGGAGGTGGCCTTTTGTGCTGCTGATTTCCAGGTTTTCAGATACCGCCAGTATCTTGGCCAGATGTGGCGGTGGGCCAAGCCCATTGGTGACCGTAGTTTATCCTACCGGGATGGCATTCTTGCATTGTTCCATTTCAAGTGGTCCCAGTTTTTGCACTAATACTCCAATAGCGATTCACCATTCACCAGGAATGTAAAGGTCAAAGGGTTTAGCTAAATTAGGGAGTTCCAGGGCAAGGGTCTGAATTGACTGCTCTTTCCATTCTTGAAAGGCCACTTCTGGATTCTATTCAAAAGGATCATCATCTTTTCCTTTCAGTGTTTCATATAGAGGCCCAGCTAGTAGACTGTAGTTAGGGATCCAGAAGCACCAACCCTGGCCTCCCCAGGAACCCCTAAGCTGTCTTCTAGTTTTAGAAATGGGTAAGGCTGTAAATTGTTTCTTCCCTTTCCTGAGATGGGCTTCTCCGACCTTCTGTGAGAATGAAGCCCAGGCAGGTCACCGTAGTCTGTGATATTTGAGCTTTTTATTTGACAACTTCTATCCTTTATTGGCTTGGTAGTTCAGAGGTCTCCTTAGTAGGGCTGGCGATCAGAATGTCGTCTGCATATTGAAGGAGTGTTTCCTTTTCCAGAGGTAGAACTTTTAGGTCTTTAACTGAGCTTTCCCCAAAGATGGTGTGGGAATTTTTGAACCCTTGGGGCAACACGGCCCAGAAGTATTGTTTTAGTTGTATGTTGAGTCCTGCCACTCACAAGCCAAAATTTCTTGTGACTCTGGGACTAATAGAATACAAAAGAAGGCATCATTGAAGACTAATACAGAATACCATGTCCCGGTGGTTGGTAGAATGACCAGCAGGGTGTAGGATTTAGGAACTACTGGAGGTATATCCTCGGTGGCTTCACTGACTGTCCTGACATCCTTTACCAGGACTCCAGCAGCCCATGGGGCTCTCGAGGTCAGGCCAATCCCAGGATATGGAGCTCACCTGGGCAGGTACCCCACCCCCACCGCAGCCCACGGTGCTCTCCTGTTCAGACCCCTCCCAGGATATGGGGTTCCCTGGGCAAGTTCCCCTGCAGCCCATGGGGCTCTCATGGTCAGGCCCCTCCCAGGATACAGAGCTACCCTTGCAGTTACCCTGGCAGGGCTGGGCACACAGGTACCGTGCACATCGCCCTCATTGCAGAGCACTTCCAGCTCACCTGTCACTCAGATCTGACACAGAGCACCTCAGAGCAGGACTTGAACGAAGAAACAGCAGCTCCAACAGGTCTGTGACCCTGGGCATCACTCTGTGTGGCCTCCCTCCACCTGGTCTTCCAGAGACTTCCACTGCACCCGGGGCACCAGGCCTCTGTCTCCACCCACCACCCACCCCTCCTCTCCCTGACTCCTGGGTTCCTCTCATTAGGAGAGGGTTTTCTTGAAGTTGTCTCCCACTCATGGGCCAGATAATATAATTAGAAAACAAGCCAGAGCTGCAACCCCTTGTCTATCCTGACTCTCAGGAGCCCACACCTGTTCCTTGGACCTGGCCGATTCAGCAAGTTCCAGTTTCTGCAACTGTGAGCGCCTGAGGGGTGATTATTGGCTGGCCTGGGAAGCCTGACCGTGCCGGCCAGCCCTCCCCAGGTGTGCCTGTTTGAGATCAATATAAACACCGCTCCAGGCAGCAAGAGGCCCTGCAGCTGTGCCTGACGCCATTTTCTCTGCCCTGTCAGCAGCCTCGGGGCTGGACTGGTGGGAGGGAGTGAGAGGCCACGGCTTTGTGGGTGGCCCAGTGTGAGTGGGGCTCTGCTGGACTTTCTGCAGCAGTTACCAAGATGCCACCTGCTAAAGAAGAGGATGTGCCACCCATACCTGCCTCTGGAATTTCTCCCTGGGCAGAGGTGAGTGAGGAAGAAAGCAGTGGGGGCCCGGACAGCAGGGGTATCTCAGGCAGGGAAATGGAAAGCTTCCAGAAGAGTACCCAGGGCCAGGACCATCCTGGCTGGCCTGCAGGCACCAAATCGGCTGGCATGCTGTCGCTCATGTGGGTCCATGGCCCTTCCTCTAGGCTTTCAAGTCCTTGTACATATTCAGGTGTTTTACCTGGGAAGGGTGGGAACATTTCAGCAGCAGCTGGCCTGGGGCTCGGCCCACATTTACTCACAGATGCCTTGGCACGGTCCCCCAGCTTTGCAATGAGGACGCTTGTTGCGTGGGGCCTGCTGGCTGAATGGGAGATGATTCCCCACCACTGGCCAACTACAGAATTGTTTACAACTGGAGCAAGTGCCCTGATACGGTTTTCCTCTGTGTAACTGGTGGGTTCTGTTTTTTTTTTTCTTTTTTTCATTTTTGGTTCAAGGTAGATTTTATTCCTCTTTTTTGTATTTACAGATATAAGCATGGAAATAATTTATTCATATAAATACATGTATGTGAAGGGAAGAATATTTTTTCTGTTTTACTTTTTGTAATTTTGAATTTTATTTTATTTTTTTATACAGCAGGTTCTTTTTGGTTATCTATTTTATACATATAAATGTATACATGCCAATCCCAATCTCTCAATCCTCCCACCACCACCCCCCAACAGCTTTCCCCCCTTGGTGTCCATACGTTTGTTGTCTACATCTGTTGCTCTATTTCTGCCTTAAAAAACGGTTCATCTGTATAATTTTTCTAGGTTCCACATATATGCATTAATATACAAGATTTGTTTTTCTATTTCTGACTTACTTCACTCTGTATGACAGTCTCTAGATCCATCAACGTCTCTACAAATGACCCAATTTCATTCCTTTTTATGGCTTAGTAATATTCCATTTTATATTTGTACCACATCTTTATGCATTCGTCTGTCTGTGGGCATTTAGGTTGCTTCCATTACCTGGATATTGTAAATAGTGATGCAATGAACATTGAGGTGAATGTCTCTTTTTGATTTATGGTTTTGTCTGGGTATATGCCCAGTAGTGGGATTGCTGGATCATATGGTAATTCTATTCTTAGTTTTATAAGAAACTCCATAATGTTCTCCACAGTGACTGTATCAATTTACATTCCCAACAATAGTGGAAGAGGGTTCCTTATCTCCACACCCTTTCCAGCATTTGTTGTTTGTAGATTTTCTGATGATGCCCATTCTAACAGGTGTGAGGTGATACACCATGGATGAGTCTATTTCGTTGAGCAAAGAGTAGGTCTTGTCTATTACATATTTGGCTTATGGAATGGTATGTGTGCTAATTTCAAGCTCTGGTTTTATACAGCACCCCAACTCAACTTTCCCCTTAAGCAAGCATAAGTTTTTATCTAAATGTGAGACTGTTTGGTTTTGTAATTCAGTTTATGTGTAGCCAAGTTTACACTCCCTCTATTAGTGATATCTTATGATAATTATCTTTCTCTGTGTGACATATTTCTCTTAGAATCATCATACTTAAATCCACTCAATTTGCTGCTACAGGCCTGATGACATTGATTTCATTGCTGAGTGATATTCCATTGTACGTAAGTAGCACAACTCCTTTATCCATTTTTTTCTTTCTGGGATATTTAATTTGTACTGGACTCGAGGTTCTTGTAAACACAGCAGCCCTAAATTTTGTGTTGGCTGTGTCTTGTTGATTTTAATTTTCCTAAGCTATAGGGCCAAAAGTGGAAGTGCCCTAGTCTCCGTAGCTTTGTTTTTCAGATGTTTCAGGATACACCATAAACATCTCCAGAGTGTCTGTTGGCAATTTACATCCCGCCCATCAGCATAACAAGGCTCCCTGTTCTCCATGGCCTGTCCTGTGTTTCTGGTTTTTACACTTTTTTCAGATGGCCCTTTTGACGAATGGGAAATGAGACTTCATTGTAGTACGGATTTCCATTGCTCGAGTGCTTGGTTGGCCAAAAAGGGCATATGCGTTTTTTCCTGAATATATTCAGGAAAAAATGTATACGCACTGTTCGTCCAAGTGCATCACTGTCGAAGATCTGCCGCTTTTCACATGTTTTAAATGCAATTCCAATCTACCTCCTGAAATATGATTCCTCAATTCTGCCTCGTTTTCAAGTCCTCTTTGCAGACTTACTTCAATATATTTTTGCCAATAGCTGTCATTTATAACTCTGCAGGTTTGTGAATTACAGTGCCCGTGATTTCCTTTCTTAACTCGCTTCCTTGAAAGCTGGCCACAAAACCGCAGGTTTGCTTCAGGCCGTAATCAGGGTGTGGCACGGCACTCTGAGCCTTTGGTTAATTCCTCTTCCTGGTGGGAAATTAGAGTTAAATGTGCCCCTCTAGACACCTGCCTCACTCCCAGCCCCTTGGTGATGTGTGTCCTCTGGTTTGAGGCCACATGTGATGGGTTCCTCATCTTTTGATGATGTGGCCCCACTGGTGTGAGGACACTCCTGCCTGCTTCCCATCCCCTTGGTGATGCGGTCCCTCCGGCGAGAGTCTGATCCTGGTTGGGTTCCTCACACTTCTGTGAGGTGGGCCCTCTTCTCTGAGGTCACTCCTGCCTGGCTAGCACACCCCGCCTTGGCGAAGTCGGACCTCTGGTGGCAGTTGGAGCCTGCTGGGAGCCTCCTCCCCTCGGTGATGAGGCCCTCTGGCATCAGGCCCTAACTGCTGGGTTCCCACATTTTCTGATACGTCCTAAGTGGTGCGAGGGCACTCCTGCCAGGTTCCCATCCCCATGGGCATGTGGGCCTTCTGCTCTAAGGTCCCAACACCTGTGTTGTTCACCGTTTCATGATGTTGGCTCTCTGGTGTTAGTTCACTCAGGCCTAGATCCCATAGAGTCTGTGCTCTGAGCCACCTGCTGGGAGGTTCCTACTGCTGAATTCCTTACCTTTTCTATTCTTTGGGTCCTGTGTTTTCATGCTCCTCCTTCCTGACTCACTCCCAGCCCCTTTGTGATGTAGGTCCTCTGGTTTGAGGCCACATGTGCCGGTTTCCTCACCTTTATTGATGTGGCCCCACTGGTGTGAGGACACTCCTGCCTGGTTCCCATCCACTTGGTGATGGGGGCCCTCTGGTGAGAGCCTGATCCTGGCTGGATTCCTCACCCTTCTGTGAGGTAGACCCTCTGCTGTGAGGTCACTCCTGCCTGGCTGGCACACGTCACCTTGGCGATGTGGGCCCTCAGTTGGGAGTTGGTGCCTGCTGGGAGTCTCCTCCCCTTGGTAATGAGGGCCCTCTGGCGTCAGGCCCTAACTCATGGGCTCCCAAAATTTTCTGTTGTGCGCCCTGTCGTGCGAGTACACTCCTGCCGGGGTCCCATGCCCATGGGGATGTTGGCTTTCTGCTCTGAGGTCCCAACGGCTGGGTTGCTCACAGTGTCAGAACGTGGGCCCTCTGCTGTGAGTTCACTCCGGCATGGATCCCATAGCCTCGGTGCTCTGGGCCACCTGCTTGGAGCTTCCAACTGTGGGGTTCCTCACCTTTTTATTCTATGGGCCCTCTGTTGTGAGTCTCCTCCTGCATGCCTCACTCCCAGCCCTTTCGTGATGTGTGTCCCCTTATTTGAGGCCACATGTGCTGTGTTCCTCACCTTTGGCTGATGTGGCCCCACTGGTGTGAGGACACTCCTGCCTGGTTTCCATCCCCTTGGTGATGTGGGCCCTCTGGTTAGAGTCTGATCCTGGTTGGGTTCCTCACACTTCTGTGAGGTGGGCCCTCTGCTGTGAGGTAACTCCTGCCTGGCTTGCTCCCATTGCCTTGGTGACGTCGGCCCTCTGGTGGCATTTGGAGCCTGCTGGTAGCCTCCTCTCCTCGGTGATGAGGGCCCTCTGGCGTCAGGCCCTAACTGCTGGGTTCCCACATTTTCTGATACGTGTTAAGTTGTGCGAGGACACTCCTGCGAGGTTCCTATCCCCATGGGGATGTGGGTCTTCTGCTCTGAGGTTCCACCGGCTGGGTTGCTCACAGTTTCATGATGTGGGCCCTCTGCTGTGAGTTCACTGTGGCCTGGATCCCATAGACTCCGTGCTCTGGGCCACCTGCTGGGAGGTTCAAACTGCTGGATTCCTCACATTTTTTATTCTGTGGGCCCTGTGTTGTTAGGCTACTCCTGCTTGCCTCACTCGGAGCACCTTGGAAATGTGGGTCCTCTGGTTTAGGCCACATGTGCTGGGTTCCTCACCTTTCTATAATGTGGCCACACTGGTGTGAGGACACTGCTGCCTTTTTCCGATCCCCTTGGTGATGTGGGCTCTCTGGTGAGAGTCTTATCCTGGCTGGTTTCCTCACCCTTCTGTGAGGTAGACCCTCTGCTGTGAGGTCACTCCTGCCTGGCTGGCACACATCACCTTGGCGACGTGGGCCCTCAGTTGGGAGTTGGTGCCTGCTGGGGGTCTCCACCCCTCGGTAATGAGGGCCCTCTGGCGTCAGACCCTAACTCCTGGGCTCCCAAAATTTTCTGATGTGCGCCCTGTGGTGCGACTACACTCCTGCCAGGTTCCCAACCCCATGGGAATGTGGGCCTTCTGCTCTGAGGTCCCAACGGTGGGTTGCTCAGTTTCATGATGAGGGTCCTCTGGTGTGAGTTCACTCCGCCCTGGATCCAATAGCCTCGCTGCTCCTGGCTGCCTGCGGGGATGTTCCAACTGCGGGATTCCTCACCTTTTTTCTTCTATGGGCCCTCTGTTTTGAGACTCCTCCTGCCTGCCTGACTCCCAGCCCCTTGGTGATGTGTGTCCTCTGGTTTGAGGCTACGTGTGCTGGGTCCCTCACCTTTCGATTATGTGGCCCCACTGGTGTGAGGACACTCCTGCCTGGTTCCTATCCCCTTGGTGATGTGGGCCCTCTGGTGAGAGTCTGATCCTTGCTGGGTTCCTCACCCTTCTGTGAGGTGGACCCTCTGCTGTGAGGTCACTCCTGCCTGGCTGGCACACCCCACCTTGGCAACGTCGGACCTCTTGTGGCAGTTGGAGCCCGCTGGGAGCTTCCTCTCCTCGGTGATGAGGGCCCTCTGGCGTCAGGCCCTAACTTCTGGGCTCCCAAAATTCTCTAATGTGCGCCCTGTGGTGCGAGTACACTCCTGCCAGGTTCCCAACCTCATGGGAATGTGGGCCTTCTGCTCTGAGGTCTCAACGGCTGGGTTGCTCACAGTTTCATGATGAGGGCCCTCTGTTTTGTGTTCAGTCAGGCCTGGATCCCATATCCTCGCTGCTCCTGGCCGCCTGCTGGGAGGTTCCAACTGCGGGATTCCTCACCTTTTTTATTCTATGGGCCCTCTGTTTTGAGGCTCCTCCTGCCTGCCTCACTCCCAGCCCCTTGGTGATGTGTGTCCTCTAGTTTGAGGCCACGTGTGCTGGGTCCATCACATTTCGGTGATGTGGCCCCACTGGTGTGAGGACACTCCTGCCTGGTTTCCATTCCCTTGGTGATGTGGGCCCTCTGGTGAGAGTCTGATCCTCTTTGGGTTCCTCACACTTTTGTGTGGTTGGCCCTCTGCTCTGAGGTCACTCCTGCCTGGCTGGCACACACCGCATTGGCGACGTCAGCCCTCTGGTAGCAGTTGGAGCTTGCTGGGAGCCTCCTCTCCTCAGTGATGAGGGCCCTCTGGCGTCTGGCCCTAACTGCTGGGCTCCCCACATTTTCTGATGTGTGCCCACTGGTGCGATGACACTCCTGCTTGGTTCCCTCCCCCATGGGGATGTGGGCCTTGTGCTCTGAGGTCACAACGGCTGGGTTGCTTACAGTATCACGATGAGGGCCCTCTGTTGTGAGTTCATCACTGCCTGGATCCCATAGCCTCGGTGATCTGGGCCGCCTGCTGGGATGTTCCAACGGCTGGATTCCTCACCTTTTTTATACAATGGGCCATGTGTTGGGAGGTTAATCCTGCCTGCCTCGCTCCGAGACCCATGGTGATGTGGGTCCTCTGGTTTGAGGCCACATGTGCTGGGTACCTCAACTTTCGATGATGTGGTCCCACGGGTGTGAGGACACTCCTGCCTGGTTCCCAGCCCCTTGCTGTTGTGGGCACTCTGGTGAGGGTCTGATCCTTCCTGGGTTCCTTAGCCTTCTGTGAGGTGGGCCCTCTGATGTGAGGTCACTCCTGCAAGGCTGGCTCACATCGCCTTGGCGACGTGGGTCTTCTGTTGGCCACTGAAGCATACTGGGAGCCTCCTACCCTCTTTAATGAGGGCCCTGGAAAAAACGCATATGCCCTTTTTGACCAAGTGCAACATTGTCGACATTCTGCCTCTTTTCCTATGCTTTAAGTGCAATTCCAGTCTACCCCCTGAAATCGTTTTCCTGAAATTCTGCCCCGCTTTCAAGTCCTCTTCGAAGACTTACTTCAATACATTTTTGGATGATAGCTGTCATTCATCCCTCTGCAGGTTTGTGAATTACAGTGCCCCTGAGCTCCTTTCTTCAACTCGCTTTCTTGTGAGCTGGCCGCAAAACCGCATGATTGTTTCAGGCCCTAATCTGGTTCCGGCAGGGCACGCTGAGCCTTTGGTTAATCCCTCTTCCTGGTGGGAAATGAGCGTTCCATTTGCCCGTGCAGACACCTACAGCTAGTCTCTCATTGGTTCTCCCTATTCCTGTTCATCTTACGCAGAAATTGCAAACTGTGCCAAACAGGAGGTTAAAGGCACTGACTCTCCAAGTGGGGAGAGTGTTAGTAAAGCGTCTGGAATGGTGAACCCGAGTACCAGGGTACGAAACCTGAGATGCATTTGAAAACGTTTCCCAATCACACGGTGGACCATACTCTGGGTTTCCCATGCATGTTTTAGCTGCAGGAAGATTCCCTAAAACCTGGAGAGTTGGGACCCATGGAATGGCTACCATGAAGTATGACTTCAAAGGGTCTGCGTTTGCTCACCGAACCTCACCATTGCAATCAGCCTGAAGTGTCCAGCCTTATGTCTCAACCAGCTTTGGGTGTAGAGGTGGTAAATCCAGGTTGCATCACAAGCCCTGAATGAATTATTTAAGAATTGCTCTGTATTTCACTGTCATTGTGTTTTGTTTTTGAAATTTATTTTGATAATGGGATTTATCGGATTTTCACTGCTGCGTTTAGGCCGCTGTACACACGGTTGATTTCCTTATGGAGACATATAAATCCATGGGTCTTAAGATTCTTACTTGTCAGGTATATTCCCAGGCGTTGAATATGGGGTGTTGAGTCCATTTCGTTGAGCAAGGAGTAGGTCTTGTCTATTATATATTTGGCTTATGGAACGATATCTGTGCTAATTTCAATCTCTGGTTTGATGCAGCACCCCAACTCACCTTTCCCCATAAGCAAGCATAAGTTGGTTTTCTAAATTTGAGACCCTGTTCTGTTTTGTAATTCAGTTCATGTGTAGACAAGTTTACCTTCCGTGTATTAGTGATAACTTATGATGTTTCTTTTTCTATGTGACTTATTTCTCGTAGAATCGTCGTACCTGAATCCACTCATTATGCCGCTATGGGCCTGATAACGTAGATCTCATTGCTGAGTGATATTCCATTGTACGTACGTACCACAACTTGTTTATCCATTTTTTGCTTTCTCGGATATTTAACTTGTACCGTAGACGAGGTTCCTGTAAACACAGCCGTCCCAAACTTTGGGGTGGCTGTGTGTTTTTGATTTTAATTTCCCTAAGCTATAGGACCCTAAGTGGAAGTGCCATAGGCTGTGTTGCTTTGTTTCCTACGTGTTTCAGGAAACACCATACACTTCTCCAGAGTGGCTGTTGGCAATTTACATCCCGCCCATCAGCATAACAAGGCTCCCTGTTCTCCATGACCTGTCCTGCCTTTCTGGATTTTACACCTGTTTCAGATGGCCTTTTGGAACGGGGGGCAATGAGACTTCATTGTAGTGCAGATTTCCTTTACACGCTTCCTTGGTTGGCCAAAAAGTGCGTATGCGTTTTCTCCTGAATATATTCAGGAAAAAACGCATACGCCCTTTTTGGCCAAGTGCATCATTGTCGACATTCTGCCTCTTTTCCTATGCTTTAAGTGCAATTCCAGTCTACCCCCTGAAATCGTTTTCCTGAAATTCTGCCCCACTTTCAAGTCCTCTTCGAAGACTTACTTCAATATATTTTTGGACGATAGCTGTCATTCATAACTCTGCAGGTTTGTGAATTACAGTGCCCCTGAGCTCCTTTCTTCAACTCGCTTTCTTGTGAGCTGGCCGCAAAACCGTAGGATTGCTTCAGGCCCTAATCTGGTTCCGGCAGGGCACGCTGAGCCTTTGGTTAATCCCTCTTCCTGGTGGGAAATGAGCGTTCCATTTGCCCGTGCAGACACCTACAGCTAGTCTCTCATTGGTTCTCCCTATTCCTGTTCATCTTGCGCAGAAATTGCAAACTGTGCCAAACAGGAGGTTAAAGGCACTGACTCTCCATGTGGGGAGAGTGTTAGTAAAGCGTCTGGAACGGTGAACCCGAGTACCAGGGGACGAAACCTGAGATGCATTTGAAAACGTTTCCCAATCACACGGTGGACCATACTCTGGGTTTCCCATGCATGTTTTAGCTGAAGGAAGAATCCCTTAAACCTGGAGAGTTGGGGCCCATGGAATGGCTACCATGCAGTATGACTTCAAAGGGTCTGCGTTTGCTCACCGAACCTCAGCAATGCAATCAGCCCGAAGTGTCCAGCCTTATGTCTCACCCAGCTCTGGGTGTAGATGTGGTAAATCCAGGTTGCATCACAAGCCCTGAATGAATTATTTAAGAATTGCTCTCTATTTCACTGTCATAGTGTTTTGTTTTTGAAATTTATTTTCATAATGGGATTTATCGGATTTTCACTGCTGCGTTTAGGCCGCTGTATACACGCTTGATTTCCTTATGGAGACATATAAATCCATGGGTCTTAAGATTCTTACTTGTCAGGTATATTCCCAGGCGTTGAATATGGGGTGTTGAGTCCATTTCGTTGAGCAAAGTGTAGGCCTTGTCTATTATATATTTGGCTTATGGAACGGTATCTGTGCTAATTTCAATCTCTGGTTTTATGCAGCCCCCCAACTCAACTTTCCCCATAAGCAAGCATAAGTTGGTTTTCTAAATTTGAGACCCTGTTCTGTTTTGTAATTTAGTTCATGTGTAGCCAAGTTTACGTTGCGTGTATTAGTGATATCTTATGATGTTTCTTTTTCTGTGTGACATATTTCTCGTAGAATCGTCGTACCTGAATCCACTCATTATGCTGCTACGGGCCTGATGACGTAGATCTCATTGCTGAGTGATATTCCATTGTACGTACGTACCACAACTTCTTTATCCATTTTTTGCTTTCTCGGATATTTAACTTGTACCGTAGACAAGGTTCTTGTAAACAGAGCCGTCCCAAACTTTGGGGTGGCTGTGTGTTTTTGATTTTAATTTCCCTAAGCTATAAGACCCTAAGTGGAAGTGCCATAGGCTGTGTTGCTTTGTTTCCTACGTGTTTCAGGAAACACCATACACTTCTCCAGAGTGGCTGTTGGCAATTTACATCCCGCCCATCTGCATAACAAGGCTCCCTGTTCTCCATGACCTTTCCTGCCTTTCTGAATTTACACCTGTTTCAGATGGCCTTTTGGAACGGGGAGCAATGAGACTTCATTGTAGTGCAGATTTCCTTTACACGCTTGCTTGGTTGGCCAAAAAGGGCGTATGCGTTTTTTCCTGAATATATTCAGGAAAAAACGCATACGCCCTTTTTGGCCAAGTGCATCATTGTGGACATTCTGCTTCTTTTCCTATGCTTTAAGTGCAATTCCAGTCTACCCCCTGAAATCGTTTTCCTGAAATTCTGCCCAGCTTTCAAGTCCTCTTCGAAGACTTACTTCAATACATTTTTGGACGATAGCTGTCATTCATAACTCTGCAGGTTTGTGAATTACAGTGCCCCTGAGCTGCTTTCCTCAACTCGCTTTCTTGTGAGCTGGCCGCAAAATCGCAGGATTGCTTCAGGCCCTAATCTGGTTCCGGCAGGGCACGCTGAGCCTTTGGTTAATTCCTCTTCCTGGTGGGAAATGAGCGTTCCATTTGCCCGTGCAGACACCTACAGCTAGTCTCTCATTGGTTCTCCCTATTCCTGTTCATCTTGTGCAGAAATTGCAAACTGTGCCAAACAGGAGGTTAAAGGCACTGACTCTCCAAGTGGGGAGAGTGTTAGTAAAGCGTCTGGAATGGTGAACCCGAGTACCAGGGTACGAAACCTGAGATGCATTTGAAAACGTTTCCCAATCACACGGTGGACCATACTCTGGGTTTCCCATGCATGTTTTAGCTGCAGGAAGATTCCCTAAAACCTGGAGAGTTGGGACCCATGGAATGGCTACCATGAAGTATGACTTCAAAGGGTCTGCGTTTGCTCACCGAACCTCACCATTGCAATCAGCCTGAAGTGTCCAGCCTTATGTCTCAACCAGCTTTGGGTGTAGAGGTGGTAAATCCAGGTTGCATCACAAGCCCTGAATGAATTATTTAAGAATTGCTCTGTATTTCACTGTCATTGTGTTTTGTTTTTGAAATTTATTTTGATAATGGGATTTATCGGATTTTCACTGCTGCGTTTAGGCCGCTGTACACACGGTTGATTTCCTTATGGAGACATATAAATCCATGGGTCTTAAGATTCTTACTTGTCAGGTATATTCCCAGGCGTTGAATATGGGGTGTTGAGTCCATTTCGTTGAGCAAGGAGTAGGTCTTGTCTATTATATATTTGGCTTATGGAACGATATCTGTGCTAATTTCAATCTCTGGTTTGATGCAGCACCCCAACTCACCTTTCCCCATAAGCAAGCATAAGTTGGTTTTCTAAATTTGAGACCCTGTTCTGTTTTGTAATTCAGTTCATGTGTAGACAAGTTTACCTTCCGTGTATTAGTGATAACTTATGATGTTTCTTTTTCTATGTGACTTATTTCTCGTAGAATCGTCGTACCTGAATCCACTCATTATGCCGCTATGGGCCTGATAACGTAGATCTCATTGCTGAGTGATATTCCATTGTACGTACGTACCACAACTTGTTTATCCATTTTTTGCTTTCTCGGATATTTAACTTGTACCGTAGACGAGGTTCCTGTAAACACAGCCGTCCCAAACTTTGGGGTGGCTGTGTGTTTTTGATTTTAATTTCCCTAAGCTATAGGACCCTAAGTGGAAGTGCCATAGGCTGTGTTGCTTTGTTTCCTACGTGTTTCAGGAAACACCATACACTTCTCCAGAGTGGCTGTTGGCAATTTACATCCCGCCCATCAGCATAACAAGGCTCCCTGTTCTCCATGACCTGTCCTGCCTTTCTGGATTTTACACCTGTTTCAGATGGCCTTTTGGAACGGGGGGCAATGAGACTTCATTGTAGTGCAGATTTCCTTTACACGCTTCCTTGGTTGGCCAAAAAGTGCGTATGCGTTTTCTCCTGAATATATTCAGGAAAAAACGCATACGCCCTTTTTGGCCAAGTGCATCATTGTCGACATTCTGCCTCTTTTCCTATGCTTTAAGTGCAATTCCAGTCTACCCCCTGAAATCGTTTTCCTGAAATTCTGCCCCACTTTCAAGTCCTCTTCGAAGACTTACTTCAATATATTTTTGGACGATAGCTGTCATTCATAACTCTGCAGGTTTGTGAATTACAGTGCCCCTGAGCTCCTTTCTTCAACTCGCTTTCTTGTGAGCTGGCCGCAAAACCGTAGGATTGCTTCAGGCCCTAATCTGGTTCCGGCAGGGCACGCTGAGCCTTTGGTTAATCCCTCTTCCTGGTGGGAAATGAGCGTTCCATTTGCCCGTGCAGACACCTACAGCTAGTCTCTCATTGGTTCTCCCTATTCCTGTTCATCTTGCGCAGAAATTGCAAACTGTGCCAAACAGGAGGTTAAAGGCACTGACTCTCCATGTGGGGAGAGTGTTAGTAAAGCGTCTGGAACGGTGAACCCGAGTACCAGGGGACGAAACCTGAGATGCATTTGAAAACGTTTCCCAATCACACGGTGGACCATACTCTGGGTTTCCCATGCATGTTTTAGCTGAAGGAAGAATCCCTTAAACCTGGAGAGTTGGGGCCCATGGAATGGCTACCATGCAGTATGACTTCAAAGGGTCTGCGTTTGCTCACCGAACCTCAGCAATGCAATCAGCCCGAAGTGTCCAGCCTTATGTCTCACCCAGCTCTGGGTGTAGATGTGGTAAATCCAGGTTGCATCACAAGCCCTGAATGAATTATTTAAGAATTGCTCTCTATTTCACTGTCATAGTGTTTTGTTTTTGAAATTTATTTTCATAATGGGATTTATCGGATTTTCACTGCTGCGTTTAGGCCGCTGTATACACGCTTGATTTCCTTATGGAGACATATAAATCCATGGGTCTTAAGATTCTTACTTGTCAGGTATATTCCCAGGCGTTGAATATGGGGTGTTGAGTCCATTTCGTTGAGCAAAGTGTAGGCCTTGTCTATTATATATTTGGCTTATGGAACGGTATCTGTGCTAATTTCAATCTCTGGTTTTATGCAGCCCCCCAACTCAACTTTCCCCATAAGCAAGCATAAGTTGGTTTTCTAAATTTGAGACCCTGTTCTATTTTGTAATTCAGTTCATGTGTAGCCAAGTTTATGTTCCGTGTATTAGTGATATCTTATGATGTTTCTTTTTCTGTGTGACTTATTTCTCGTAGAATCGTCGTACCTGAATCCACTCATTATGCCGCTACGGGCCTGATAACGTAGATCTCATTGCTGAGTGATATTCCATTGTACGTACGTACCACAACTTCTTTATCCATTTTTTGCTTTCTCGGATATTTAACTTGTACCATAGACGAGGTTCTTGTAAACACAGCCGTCCCAAACTTTGGGGTGGCTGTGTGTTTTTGATTTTAATTTCCCTAAGCTATAGGACCCTAAGTGGAAGTGCCATAGGCTGTGATGCTTTGTTTCCTACGTGTTTCAGGAAACAACATACACTTCTTCAGAGTGGCTGTTGGCAATTTACATCCCGCCCATCAGCATAACAAGGCTCCCTGTTCTCCATGACCTGTCCTGCCTTTCTGGATTTTACACCTGTTTCAGATGGCCTTTTGGAACGGGGGGCAATGAGACTTCATTGTAGTACAGATTTCCTTTACACGCTTCCTTGGTTGGCCAAAAAGGGCGTATGCGTTTTTTCCTGAATATATTCAGGGAAAAACGCATACGCCCTTTTTGGCCAAGTGCATCATTGTCGATATTCTGCCTCTTTTCCTATGCCTTAAGTGCAATTCCAGTCTACCCCCTGAAATCGTTTTCCTAAAATTCTGCCCCGCATTCAAGTCCTCTTCGAAGACTTACTTCAATACCTTTTTGGACGATAGCTGTCATTCATAACTCTGCAGGTTTGTGAATTACAGTGCCCCTGAGCTCCTTTCTTCAACTCGTTTCTTGTGAGCTGGCCGCAAAACCGCAGGATTGCTTCAGGCCCTAATCTGGTTCCGGCAGGGCACGCTGAGCCTTTGGTTAATTCCTCTTCCTGGTGGGAAATGAGCGTTCCATTTGCCCGTGCAGACACCTACAGCTAGTCTCTCATTGCTTCTCCCTATTCCTGTTCATCTTGCGCAGAAATTGCAAACTGTGCCAAACAGGAGGTTAAAGGCACTGACTCTCCAAGTGGGGAGAGTGTTAGTAAAGCGTCTGGAACGGTGAACCCGAGTACCAGGGTACGAAACCTGAGATGCATTTGAAAACGTTTCCCAATCACACGGTGGACCATACTCTGGGTTTCCCATGCATGTTTTAGCTGAAGGAAGAATCCCTTAAACCTGGAGAGTTCGGAACCATGGAATGGGTACCATGCAGTATGACTACAAAGCGTCTGCGTTTGCTCACAGAGCTTCACCAATGCTATCAGCCCGAAGTGTCCAGCCTTATGTCTCACCCAGCTCTGGGTGTAGATGTGGTAAATCCAGGTTGCATCACAAGCCGTGAATGAATTATTTAAGAATTGCTCTCTATTTCACTGTCATTGTGTTTTTTTTTTTTAAACATCTTTATTGGGGTATAATTGCTTTACAATGGTGTGTTAGTTTCTGCTTTATAACAACGTGAATCAGTTATACATATACATATGTTCCCATATGTCTTCCCTCTTGCATCTCCCTCCCTCCCACTCTCCCTATCCCACCCCTCCAGGCTGTCACAAAGCACCAAGCTAATATCCCTGTGCCTTTGGGCTGCTTCCCACTAGCTATCTACCTTACTACGTTTGTTAGTGTGTATATGTCCATGACTCTCTCTCGCCCTGTCAAAGCTCACCCCTCCCCCTCCCCATATCCTCAAGTCCGTTCTCCAGTAGGTCTGCGTCTTTATTCCTGTCTTACCCCTAGGTTCTTCATGACATTTTTTTTCCCCTTAAATTCCATATATATGTGTTAGCATATGGTATTTGTCTTTTTCTTTCTGACTTACTTCACTCTGTATGACAGACTCTAGGTCTATCCATCTCATTACAAATAGCTCAATTTCATTTCTTTTTAAGGCTGAGTAATATTCCATTGTATATATGTGCCACATTTTCTTTATCCATTCATCCGATGATGGGCGCTTAGGTTGTTTCCATCTCCGGGCTATTGTAAATAGAGCTGCAATGAACATTTTGGTACATGACTCTTTTTGAATTTTGGTTTTCCCAGGGTATATGCCCAGTAGTGGGATTGCTGGGTCATATGGTAATTCTATTTGTAGTTTTTTAAGGAACCTCCATACTGTTCTCCATAGTGGCTGAACCAATTCACATTCCCACCAGCAGTGCAAGAGTGTTCCCTTTTCTCCACACCCTCTCCAGCATTTATTGTTTCTAGATTTTTTGATGATGGCCATTCTGACTGGTGTGAGATGATATCTCATTGTAGTTTTGATTTGCATTTCTCTAATGATTAATGATGTTGAGCATTCTTTCATGTGTTTGTTGCCATTCTGTATATCTTCTTTGGAGAAATGTCTATTTAGGTCTTCTGCCCATTTTTGGATTGGGTTGTTTGTTTTTTTGTTATTGAGCTGCTTGTAAATTTTGGAGATTAATCCTTTGTCATTTGCTTCATTTGCATGTCATTGTGTTTTGTTTGTGAAATTTATTTTGTTAATGGGATTTATCGGATTTTCACTGCTGCGTTTAGGCCACTGTACACACGCTTGACTTCCTTATGGAGACATATAAATCCATGGGTCTTAAGATTCTTACTTGTCAGGTATATTCCCAGGCGTTTAATATGGGTTGTTGAGTCCATTTCGTTGAGCAACAGTAGGTCTTGTCTATTATATATTTGGCTTATGGAACGGTATCTGTGCTAATTTCAATCTCTGGTTTGATGCAGCACCCCAACTCACCTTTCCCCATAAGCAAGCATAAGTTGGTTTTCTAAATTTGAGACCCTGTTCTGTTTTGTAATTCAGTTCATGTGTAGCCATGTTTACGTTCCATGTATTAGTGATATCTTATGATGTTTCTTTTTCTGTGTGACTTATTTCTCGTAGAATCGTCGTACCTGAATCCACTCATTATGCCGCTACGGGCCTGATGACGTAGATCTCATTGTTGAGTGATATTCCATTGTACGTACGTACCACAACTTCTTTATCCATTTTTTGCTTTCTCGGATATTTAACTTGTACCGTAGACGAGGTTCTTGTAAACAGAGCCGTCCCAAACTTTGGGGTGGCTGTGTGTTTTTGATTTTAATTTCCCTAAGCTATAGGACCCTAAGAGGAAATACGATAGGCTGTGTTGCTTTGTTTCCTATGTGTTTCAGGAAACACCATACACTTCTCCAGAGTGGCTGTTGGCAATTTACATCCCACCCATCAGCATAACAAGGCTCCCTGTTCTCCATGACCTGTCCTGCCTTTCTGGATTTTACACTTTTTTCAGATGGCCCTTTTGACCGGGGGGCAGTGAGACTTCAATGTAGTACAGATTTCCTTTACACGCTTGCTTGGTTGGCCAAAAAGGGCGTATGCATTTTTTCCTGAATATATTCAGGAAAAAACGCATACGCCCTTTTTGGCCAAGTGCATCATTGTGGACATTCTGCCTCTTTTCCTATGCTTTAAGTGCAATTCCAGTCTACCTCCTGAAATCGTTTTCCTGAAATTCTGCCCCGCTTTAAAGTCCTCTTCGAAAACTTACTTCAATACATTTTTGGACGATAGCTGTCATTCATAACTCTGCAATATTGTGAATTACAGTGCCCCTGAGCTCCTTTCTTCAACTCGCCTTCTTGTGAGCTGGCCGCAAAACCGCAGGATTGCTTCAGGCCCTAATCTGGTTCCGGCAGGGCACGTTGAGCCTTTGGTTAATTCCTCTTCCTGGTGGGAAATGAGCGTTCCATTTGCCCGTGCAGACACCTACAGCTAGTCTCTCATTGGTTCTCCCTATTCCTGTTCATCTTGCGCAGAAATTGCAAACTGTGCCAAACAGGAGTTTAAAGGCACTGACTTTCCAAGTGGGGAGAGTTTTAGTAAAGTGCCTGGAACGGTGCACCCGAGTACCAGGGGACGAAACCTGAGATGCATTTGAAAACGTTTCCCAATCACACGGTGGAACATACTCCGGGTTTCCCATGCATGTTTTAGCTGAAGGAAGAATCCCTTAAACCTGGAGAGTTGGGACCCATGGAAAGGGTACCATGCAGTATGACTTCAAAGGGTCTGCGTTTGCTCACCAAACCTCACCAATGCTATCAGCCCAAAGTGTCCAGCCTTATGTCTCAACCAGCTCTGGGTGTAGATGTGGTAAATCCAGGTTGCATCACAAGCCCTGAATGAATTATTTAAGAATTGCTCTCTATTTCACTGTCATTGTGTTTTTTTTTTAAACATCTTTATTGCGGTATAATTGCTTTACAATGGTGTGTTAGTTTCTGCTTTATAACAAAGTGAATCAGTTATACATATACATATGTTCCCATATGTCTTCCCTCTTGCGTCTCCCTCCCTCCCACTCTCCCTATCCCACCCCTCCAGGCTGTCACAAAGCACCAAGCTAATATCCCTGTGCCTTGCGGCTGCTTCCCACTAGCTATCTACCTTACTACGTTTGTTAGTGTGTATATGTCCATGACTCTCTCTCGCCCTGTCAAAGCTCACCCCTCCCCCTCCCCATATCCTCAAGTCCGTTCTCCAGTAGGTCTGCGTCTTTATTCCTGTCTTACCCCTAGGTTCTTCATGACATTTTTTTTCCCCTTAAATTCCATATATATGTGTTAGCATATGGTATTTGTCTTTTTCTTTCTGACTTACTTCACTCTGTATGACAGACTCTAGGTCTATCCATCTCATTACAAATAGCTCAATTTCATTTCTTTTTAAGGCTGAGTAATATTCCATTGTATATATGTGCCACATTTTCTTTATCCATTCATCCGATGATGGGCGCTTAGGTTGTTTCCATCTCCGGGCTATTGTAAATAGAGCTGCAATGAACATTTTGGTACATGACTCTTTTTGAATTTTGGTTTTCCCAGGGTATATGCCCAGTAGTGGGATTGCTGGGTCATATGGTAATTCTATTTGTAGTTTTTTAAGGAACCTCCATACTGTTCTCCATAGTGGCTGAACCAATTCACATTCCCACCAGCAGTGCAAGAGTGTTCCCTTTTCTCCACACCCTCTCCAGCATTTATTGTTTCTAGATTTTTTGATGATGGCCATTCTGACTGGTGTGAGATGATATCTCATTGTAGTTTTGATTTGCATTTCTCTAATGATTAATGATGTTGAGCATTCTTTCATGTGTTTGTTGCCATTCTGTATATCTTCTTTGGAGAAATGTCTATTTAGGTCTTCTGCCCATTTTTGGATTGGGTTGTTTGTTTTTTTGTTATTGAGCTGCTTGTAAATTTTGGAGATTAATCCTTTGTCATTTGCTTCATTTGCATGTCATTGTGTTTTGTTTGTGAAATTTATTTTGTTAATGGGATTTATCGGATTTTCACTGCTGCGTTTAGGCCACTGTACACACGCTTGACTTCCTTATGGAGACATATAAATCCATGGGTCTTAAGATTCTTACTTGTCAGGTATATTCCCAGGCGTTTAATATGGGTTGTTGAGTCCATTTCGTTGAGCAACAGTAGGTCTTGTCTATTATATATTTGGCTTATGGAACGGTATCTGTGCTAATTTCAATCTCTGGTTTGATGCAGCACCCCAACTCACCTTTCCCCATAAGCAAGCATAAGTTGGTTTTCTAAATTTGAGACCCTGTTCTGTTTTGTAATTCAGTTCATGTGTAGCCATGTTTACGTTCCATGTATTAGTGATATCTTATGATGTTTCTTTTTCTGTGTGACTTATTTCTCGTAGAATCGTCGTACCTGAATCCACTCATTATGCCGCTACGGGCCTGATGACGTAGATCTCATTGTTGAGTGATATTCCATTGTACGTACGTACCACAACATCTTTATCCATTTTTTGCTTTCTCGGATATTTAACTTGTACCGTAGACGAGGTTCTTGTAAACAGAGCCATCCCAAACTTTGGGGTGGCTGTGTGTTTTTGATTTTAATTTCCCTAAGCTATAGGACCCTAAGAGGAAATACGATAGGCTGTGTTGCTTTGTTTCCTATGTGTTTCAGGAAACACCATACACTTCTCCAGAGTGGCTGTTGGCAATTTACATCCCACCCATCAGCATAACAAGGCTCCCTGTTCTCCATGACCTGTCCTGCCTTTCTGGATTTTACACTTTTTTCAGATGGCCCTTTTGACCGGGGGGCAGTGAGACTTCAATGTAGTACAGATTTCCTTTACACGCTTGCTTGGTTGGCCAAAAAGGGCGTATGCATTTTTTCCTGAATATATTCAGGAAAAAACGCATACGCCCTTTTTGGCCAAGTGCATCATTGTGGACATTCTGCCTCTTTTCCTATGCTTTAAGTGCAATTCCAGTCTACCTCCTGAAATCGTTTTCCTGAAATTCTGCCCCGCTTTAAAGTCCTCTTCGAAAACTTACTTCAATACATTTTTGGACGATAGCTGTCATTCATAACTCTGCAATATTGTGAATTACAGTGCCCCTGAGCTCCTTTCTTCAACTCGCCTTCTTGTGAGCTGGCCGCAAAACCGCAGGATTGCTTCAGGCCCTAATCTGGTTCCCGCAGGGCACGTTGAGCCTTTGGTTAATTCCTCTTCCTGGTGGGAAATGAGCGTTCCATTTGCCCGTGCAGACACCTACAGCTAGTCTCTCATTGGTTCTCCCTATTCCTGTTCATCTTGCGCAGAAATTGCAAACTGTGCCAAACAGGAGTTTAAAGGCACTGACTTTCCAAGTGGGGAGAGTTTTAGTAAAGTGCCTGGAACGGTGCACCCGAGTACCAGGGGACGAAACCTGAGATGCATTTGAAAACGTTTCCCAATCACACGGTGGAACATACTCCGGGTTTCCCATGCATGTTTTAGCTGAAGGAAGAATCCCTTAAACCTGGAGAGTTGGGACCCATGGAAAGGGTACCATGCAGTATGACTTCAAAGGGTCTGCGTTTGCTCACCAAACCTCACCAATGCTATCAGCCCAAAGTGTCCAGCCTTATGTCTCAACCAGCTCTGGGTGTAGATGTGGTAAATCCAGGTTGCATCACAAGCCCTGAATGAATTATTTAAGAATTGCTCTCTATTTCACTGTCATTGTGTTTTTTTTTTTAAACATCTTTATTGCGGTATAATTGCTTTACAATGGTGTGTTAGTTTCTGCTTTATAACAAAGTGAATCAGTTATACATATACATATGTTCCCATATGTCTTCCCTCTTGCGTCTCCCTCCCTCCCACTCTCCCTATCCCACCCCTCCAGGCTGTCACAAAGCACCAAGCTAATATCCCTGTGCCTTGCGGCTGCTTCCCACTAGCTATCTACCTTACTACGTTTGTTAGTGTGTATATGTCCATGACTCTCTCTCGCCCTGTCAAAGCTCACCCCTCCCCCTCCCCATATCCTCAAGTCCGTTCTCCAGTAGGTCTGCGTCTTTATTCCTGTCTTACCCCTAGGTTCTTCATGACATTTTTTTTCCCCTTAAATTCCATATATATGTGTTAGCATATGGTATTTGTCTTTTTCTTTCTGACTTACTTCACTCTGTATGACAGACTCTAGGTCTATCCATCTCATTACAAATAGCTCAATTTCATTTCTTTTTAAGGCTGAGTAATATTCCATTGTATATATGTGCCACATTTTCTTTATCCATTCATCCGATGATGGGCGCTTAGGTTGTTTCCATCTCCGGGCTATTGTAAATAGAGCTGCAATGAACATTTTGGTACATGACTCTTTTTGAATTTTGGTTTTCCCAGGGTATATGCCCAGTAGTGGGATTGCTGGGTCATATGGTAATTCTATTTGTAGTTTTTTAAGGAACCTCCATACTGTTCTCCATAGTGGCTGAACCAATTCACATTCCCACCAGCAGTGCAAGAGTGTTCCCTTTTCTCCACACCCTCTCCAGCATTTATTGTTTCTAGATTTTTTGATGATGGCCATTCTGACTGGTGTGAGATGATATCTCATTGTAGTTTTGATTTGCATTTCTCTAATGATTAATGATGTTGAGCATTCTTTCATGTGTTTGTTGCCATTCTGTATATCTTCTTTGGAGAAATGTCTATTTAGGTCTTCTGCCCATTTTTGGATTGGGTTGTTTGTTTTTTTGTTATTGAGCTGCTTGTAAATTTTGGAGATTAATCCTTTGTCATTTGCTTCATTTGCATGTCATTGTGTTTTGTTTGTGAAATTTATTTTGTTAATGGGATTTATCGGATTTTCACTGCTGCGTTTAGGCCACTGTACACACGCTTGACTTCCTTATGGAGACATATAAATCCATGGGTCTTAAGATTCTTACTTGTCAGGTATATTCCCAGGCGTTTAATATGGGTTGTTGAGTCCATTTCGTTGAGCAACAGTAGGTCTTGTCTATTATATATTTGGCTTATGGAACGGTATCTGTGCTAATTTCAATCTCTGGTTTGATGCAGCACCCCAACTCACCTTTCCCCATAAGCAAGCATAAGTTGGTTTTCTAAATTTGAGACCCTGTTCTGTTTTGTAATTCAGTTCATGTGTAGCCATGTTTACGTTCCATGTATTAGTGATATCTTATGATGTTTCTTTTTCTGTGTGACTTATTTCTCGTAGAATCGTCGTACCTGAATCCACTCATTATGCCGCTACGGGCCTGATGACGTAGATCTCATTGTTGAGTGATATTCCATTGTACGTACGTACCACAACTTCTTTATCCATTTTTTGCTTTCTCGGATATTTAACTTGTACCGTAGACGAGGTTCTTGTAAACAGAGCCGTCCCAAACTTTGGGGTGGCTGTGTGTTTTTGATTTTAATTTCCCTAAGCTATAGGACCCTAAGAGGAAATACGATAGGCTGTGTTGCTTTGTTTCCTATGTGTTTCAGGAAACACCATACACTTCTCCAGAGTGGCTGTTGGCAATTTACATCCCACCCATCAGCATAACAAGGCTCCCTGTTCTCCATGACCTGTCCTGCCTTTCTGGATTTTACACTTTTTTCAGATGGCCCTTTTGACCGGGGGGCAGTGAGACTTCAATGTAGTACAGATTTCCTTTACACGCTTGCTTGGTTGGCCAAAAAGGGCGTATGCATTTTTTCCTGAATATATTCAGGAAAAAACGCATACGCCCTTTTTGGCCAAGTGCATCATTGTGGACATTCTGCCTCTTTTCCTATGCTTTAAGTGCAATTCCAGTCTACCTCCTGAAATCGTTTTCCTGAAATTCTACCCCGCTTTAAAGTCCTCTTCGAAAACTTACTTCAATACATTTTTGGACGATAGCTGTCATTCATAACTCTGCAATATTGTGAATTACAGTGCCCCTGAGCTCCTTTCTTCAACTCGCCTTCTTGTGAGCTGGCCGCAAAACCGCAGGATTGCTTCAGGCCCTAATCTGGTTCCCGCAGGGCACGTTGAGCCTTTGGTTAATTCCTCTTCCTGGTGGGAAATGAGCGTTCCATTTGCCCGTGCAGACACCTACAGCTAGTCTCTCATTGGTTCTCCCTATTCCTGTTCATCTTGCGCAGAAATTGCAAACTGTGCCAAACAGGAGTTTAAAGGCACTGACTTTCCAAGTGGGGAGAGTTTTAGTAAAGTGCCTGGAACGGTGCACCCGAGTACCAGGGGACGAAACCTGAGATGCATTTGAAAACGTTTCCCAATCACACGGTGGAACATACTCCGGGTTTCCCATGCATGTTTTAGCTGAAGGAAGAATCCCTTAAACCTGGAGAGTTGGGACCCATGGAAAGGGTACCATGCAGTATGACTTCAAAGGGTCTGCGTTTGCTCACCAAACCTCACCAATGCTATCAGCCCAAAGTGTCCAGCCTTATGTCTCAACCAGCTCTGGGTGTAGATGTGGTAAATCCAGGTTGCATCACAAGCCCTGAATGAATTATTTAAGAATTGCTCTCTATTTCACTGTCATTGTGTTTTTTTTTTAAACATCTTTATTGCGGTATAATTGCTTTACAATGGTGTGTTAGTTTCTGCTTTATAACAAAGTGAATCAGTTATACATATACATATGTTCCCATATGTCTTCCCTCTTGCGTCTCCCTCCCTCCCACTCTCCCTATCCCACCCCTCCAGGCTGTCACAAAGCACCAAGCTAATATCCCTGTGCCTTGCGGCTGCTTCCCACTAGCTATCTACCTTACTACGTTTGTTAGTGTGTATATGTCCATGACTCTCTCTCGCCCTGTCAAAGCTCACCCCTCCCCCTCCCCATATCCTCAAGTCCGTTCTCCAGTAGGTCTGCGTCTTTATTCCTGTCTTACCCCTAGGTTCTTCATGACATTTTTTTTCCCCTTAAATTCCATATATATGTGTTAGCATATGGTATTTGTCTTTTTCTTTCTGACTTACTTCACTCTGTATGACAGACTCTAGGTCTATCCATCTCATTACAAATAGCTCAATTTCATTTCTTTTTAAGGCTGAGTAATATTCCATTGTATATATGTGCCACATTTTCTTTATCCATTCATCCGATGATGGGCGCTTAGGTTGTTTCCATCTCCGGGCTATTGTAAATAGAGCTGCAATGAACATTTTGGTACATGACTCTTTTTGAATTTTGGTTTTCCCAGGGTATATGCCCAGTAGTGGGATTGCTGGGTCATATGGTAATTCTATTTGTAGTTTTTTAAGGAACCTCCATACTGTTCTCCATAGTGGCTGAACCAATTCACATTCCCACCAGCAGTGCAAGAGTGTTCCCTTTTCTCCACACCCTCTCCAGCATTTATTGTTTCTAGATTTTTTGATGATGGCCATTCTGACTGGTGTGAGATGATATCTCATTGTAGTTTTGATTTGCATTTCTCTAATGATTAATGATGTTGAGCATTCTTTCATGTGTTTGTTGCCATTCTGTATATCTTCTTTGGAGAAATGTCTATTTAGGTCTTCTGCCCATTTTTGGATTGGGTTGTTTGTTTTTTTGTTATTGAGCTGCTTGTAAATTTTGGAGATTAATCCTTTGTCATTTGCTTCATTTGCATGTCATTGTGTTTTGTTTGTGAAATTTATTTTGTTAATGGGATTTATCGGATTTTCACTGCTGCGTTTAGGCCACTGTACACACGCTTGACTTCCTTATGGAGACATATAAATCCATGGGTCTTAAGATTCTTACTTGTCAGGTATATTCCCAGGCGTTTAATATGGGTTGTTGAGTCCATTTCGTTGAGCAACAGTAGGTCTTGTCTATTATATATTTGGCTTATGGAACGGTATCTGTGCTAATTTCAATCTCTGGTTTGATGCAGCACCCCAACTCACCTTTCCCCATAAGCAAGCATAAGTTGGTTTTCTAAATTTGAGACCCTGTTCTGTTTTGTAATTCAGTTCATGTGTAGCCATGTTTACGTTCCATGTATTAGTGATATCTTATGATGTTTCTTTTTCTGTGTGACTTATTTCTCGTAGAATCGTCGTACCTGAATCCACTCATTATGCCGCTACGGGCCTGATGACGTAGATCTCATTGTTGAGTGATATTCCATTGTACGTACGTACCACAACTTCTTTATCCATTTTTTGCTTTCTCGGATATTTAACTTGTACCGTAGACGAGGTTCTTGTAAACAGAGCCGTCCCAAACTTTGGGGTGGCTGTGTGTTTTTGATTTTAATTTCCCTAAGCTATAGGACCCTAAGAGGAAATACGATAGGCTGTGTTGCTTTGTTTCCTATGTGTTTCAGGAAACACCATACACTTCTCCAGAGTGGCTGTTGACAATTTACATCCCACCCATCAGCATAACAAGGCTCCCTGTTCTCCATGACCTGTCCTGCCTTTCTGGATTTTACACTTTTTTCAGATGGCCCTTTTGACCGGGGGGCAGTGAGACTTCAATGTAGTACAGATTTCCTTTACACGCTTGCTTGGTTGGCCAAAAAGGGCGTATGCATTTTTTCCTGAATATATTCAGGAAAAAACGCATACGCCCTTTTTGGCCAAGTGCATCATTGTGGACATTCTGCCTCTTTTCCTATGCTTTAAGTGCAATTCCAGTCTACCTCCTGAAATCGTTTTCCTGAAATTCTGCCCCGCTTTAAAGTCCTCTTCGAAAACTTACTTCAATACATTTTTGGACGATAGCTGTCATTCATAACTCTGCAATATTGTGAATTACAGTGCCCCTGAGCTCCTTTCTTTATCTCGCCTTCTTGTGAGCTGGCCGCAAAACCGCAGGATTGCTTCAGGCCCTAATCTGGTTCCGGCAGGGCACGTTGAGCCTTTGGTTAATTCCTCTTCCTGGTGGGAAATGAGCGTTCCATTTGCCCGTGCAGACACCTACAGCTAGTCTCTCATTGGTTCTCCCTATTCCTGTTCATCTTGCGCAGAAATTGCAAACTGTGCCAAACAGGAGTTTAAAGGCACTGACTTTCCAAGTGGGGAGAGTTTTAGTAAAGTGTCTGGAACGGTGCACCCGAGTACCAGGGGACGAAACCTGAGATGCATTTGAAAACGTTTCCCAATCACACGGTGGAACATACTCCGGGTTTCCCATGCATGTTTTAGCTGAAGGAAGAATCCCTTAAACCTGGAGAGTTGGGACCCATGGAAAGGGTACCATGCAGTATGACTTCAAAGGGTCTGCGTTTGCTCACCAAACCTCACCAATGCTATCAGCCCAAAGTGTCCAGCCTTATGTCTCAACCAGCTCTGGGTGTAGATGTGGTAAATCCAGGTTGCATCACAAGCCCTGAATGAATTATTTAAGAATTGCTCTCTATTTCACTGTCATTGTGTTTTTTTTTTAAACATCTTTATTGCGGTATAATTGCTTTACAATGGTGTGTTAGTTTCTGCTTTATAACAAAGTGAATCAGTTATACATATACATATGTTCCCATATGTCTTCCCTCTTGCGTCTCCCTCCCTCCCACTCTCCCTATCCCACCCCTCCAGGCTGTCACAAAGCACCAAGCTAATATCCCTGTGCCTTGCGGCTGCTTCCCACTAGCTATCTACCTTACTACGTTTGTTAGTGTGTATATGTCCATGACTCTCTCTCGCCCTGTCAAAGCTCACCCCTCCCCCTCCCCATATCCTCAAGTCCGTTCTCCAGTAGGTCTGCGTCTTTATTCCTGTCTTACCCCTAGGTTCTTCATGACATTTTTTTTCCCCTTAAATTCCATATATATGTGTTAGCATATGGTATTTGTCTTTTTCTTTCTGACTTACTTCACTCTGTATGACAGACTCTAGGTCTATCCATCTCATTACAAATAGCTCAATTTCATTTCTTTTTAAGGCTGAGTAATATTCCATTGTATATATGTGCCACATTTTCTTTATCCATTCATCCGATGATGGGCGCTTAGGTTGTTTCCATCTCCGGGCTATTGTAAATAGAGCTGCAATGAACATTTTGGTACATGACTCTTTTTGAATTTTGGTTTTCCCAGGGTATATGCCCAGTAGTGGGATTGCTGGGTCATGTGGTAATTCTATTTGTAGTTTTTTAAGGAACCTCCATACTGTTCTCCATAGTGGCTGAACCAATTCACATTCCCACCAGCAGTGCAAGAGTGTTCCCTTTTCTCCACACCCTCTCCAGCATTTATTGTTTCTAGATTTTTTGATGATGGCCATTCTGACTGGTGTGAGATGATATCTCATTGTAGTTTTGATTTGCATTTCTCTAATGATTAATGATGTTGAGCATTCTTTCATGTGTTTGTTGCCATTCTGTATATCTTCTTTGGAGAAATGTCTATTTAGGTCTTCTGCCCATTTTTGGATTGGGTTGTTTGTTTTTTTGTTATTGAGCTGCTTGTAAATTTTGGAGATTAATCCTTTGTCATTTGCTTCATTTGCATGTCATTGTGTTTTGTTTGTGAAATTTATTTTGTTAATGGGATTTATCGGATTTTCACTGCTGCCTTTAGGCCACTGTACACACGCTTGACTTCCTTATGGAGACATATAAATCCATGGGTCTTAAGATTCTTACTTGTCAGGTATATTCCCAGGCGTTTAATATGGGTTGTTGAGTCCATTTCGTTGAGCAACAGTAGGTCTTGTCTATTATATATTTGGCTTATGGAACGGTATCTGTGCTAATTTCAATCTCTGGTTTGATGCAGCACCCCAACTCACCTTTCCCCATAAGCAAGCATAAGTTGGTTTTCTAAATTTGAGACCCTGTTCTGTTTTGTAATTCAGTTCATGTGTAGCCATGTTTACGTTCCATGTATTAGTGATATCTTATGATGTTTCTTTTTCTGTGTGACTTATTTCTCGTAGAATCGTCGTACCTGAATCCACTCATTATGCCGCTACGGGCCTGATGACGTAGATCTCATTGTTGAGTGATATTCCATTGTACGTACGTACCACAACTTCTTTATCCATTTTTTGCTTTCTCGGATATTTAACTTGTACCGTAGACGAGGTTCTTGTAAACAGAGCCGTCCCAAACTTTGGGGTGGCTGTGTGTTTTTGATTTTAATTTCCCTAAGCTATAGGACCCTAAGAGGAAATACGATAGGCTGTGTTGCTTTGTTTCCTATGTGTTTCAGGAAACACCATACACTTCTCCAGAGTGGCTGTTGGCAATTTACATCCCACCCATCAGCATAACAAGGCTCCCTGTTCTCCATGACCTGTCCTGCCTTTCTGGATTTTACACTTTTTTCAGATGGCCCTTTTGACCGGGGGGCAGTGAGACTTCAATGTAGTACAGATTTCCTTTACACGCTTGCTTGGTTGGCCAAAAAGGGCGTATGCATTTTTTCCTGAATATATTCAGGAAAAAACGCATACGCCCTTTTTGGCCAAGTGCATCATTGTGGACATTCTGCCTCTTTTCCTATGCTTTAAGTGCAATTCCAGTCTACCTCCTGAAATCGTTTTCCTGAAATTCTGCCCCGCTTTAAAGTCCTCTTCGCAAACTTACTTCAATACATTTTTGGACGATAGCTGTCATTCATAACTCTGCAATATTGTGAATTACAGTGCCCCTGAGCTCCTTTCTTTAACTCGCCTTCTTGTGAGCTGGCCGCAAAACCGCAGGATTGCTTCAGGCCCTAATCTGGTTCCGGCAGGGCACGTTGAGCCTTTGGTTAATTCCTCTTCCTGGTGGGAAATGAGCGTTCCATTTGCCCGTGCAGACACCTACAGCTAGTCTCTCATTGGTTCTCCCTATTCCTGTTCATCTTGCGCAGAAATTGCAAACTGTGCCAAACAGGAGTTTAAAGGCACTGACTTTCCAAGTGGGGAGAGTTTTAGTAAAGTGTCTGGAACGGTGCACCCGAGTACCAGGGGACGAAACCTGAGATGCATTTGAAAACGTTTCCCAATCACACGGTGGAACATACTCCGGGTTTCCCATGCATGTTTTAGCTGAAGGAAGAATCCCTTAAACCTGGAGAGTTGGGACCCATGGAAAGGGTACCATGCAGTATGACTTCAAAGGGTCTGCGTTTGCTCACCAAACCTCACCAATGCTATCAGCCCAAAGTGTCCAGCCTTATGTCTCACCCAGCTCTGGGTGTAGATGTGGTAAATCCAGGTTGCATCACAAGCCCTGAATGAATTATTTAAGAATTGCTCTCTATTTCACTGTCATTGTGTTTTGTTTTTGAAATTTATTTTGATAATGGGATTTATCGGATTTTCACTGCTGCGTTTAGGCCGCTGTACACACGCTAGATTTCCTTATGGAGACATATAAATCCATGGGTCTTAAGATTCTTACTTCTCAGGTATATTCCCAGGCGTTGAATATGTGGTGTTGATTCCATTTCGTTGAGCAAGTAGTAGGTCTTGTCTATTATATATTTGGCTTATGGAACGGTATCTGTGCTAAATTCAATCTCTGGTTTTATGCAGCACCCCAACTCACCTTTCCCCATAAGCAAGCATAAGTTGGTTTTCTAAATTTGAGACCCTGTTCTTCTTTGTAATTCAGTTCATGTGTAGCCAAGATTACCTTCCGTGTATTAGTGATATCTTATGATGTTTCTTTTTCTGTGTGACTTATTTCTCGTAGAATCGTCGTACCTGAATCCACTCATTATGCCGCTACGGGCCTGATGACGTAGATTTCATTGCTGAGTGATATTCCATTGTACGTACGTACCACAACGTCTTTATCCATTTTTTGCTTTCTCGGATATTTAACTTGTACCGTAGACGAGGTTCTTGTAAACAGAGCCGTCCCAAACTTTGGGGTGGCTGTGTGTTTTTGATTTTAATTTCCATAAGCTATAGGACCCTAAGTGGAAGTGCCATAGGCTGTGTTGCTTTTTTCCTACGTGTTTCAGGAAACACCATACACTTCTCCAGAGTGGCTGTTGGCAATTTACATCCCGCCCATCAGCATAACAAGGCTCCCTGTTCTCCATGACCTGTCCTGCCTTTCTGGATTTTACACTTTTTTCAGATGGCCCTTTTGACCGGGGGGCAGTGAGACTTCATTGTAGTGCAGATTTCCTTGACACGCTTGCTTGGTTGGCCAAAAAGGGCGTATGCGTTTTTTCCTGAATATATTCAGGAAAAAACGCATACGCCCTTTTTGGCCAAGTGCATCATTGTGGACATTCTGCCTCTTTTCCTATGCTTTAAGTGCAATTCCAGTCTACCCCCTGAAATCGTTTTCCTGAAATTCTGCCCCGCTTTCAAGTCCTCTTCGAAGACTTACTTCAATACATTTTTGGACGATAGCTGTCATTCTTAACTCTGCAGGTTTGTGAATTACAGTGTCCCTGAGCTCCTCTCTTCAACTCGCTTTCTTGTGAGCTGGCCGCAAACCGCAGTATTGCTTCAGGCCCTAATCTGGTTCTGGCAGGGTACGCTGAGCCTTTGGTTAATCCCTCATCCTGGTGGGAAATGAGCGTTCCATTTGCCCGTGCAAACACCTACAGCTAGTCTCTCATTGGTTCTCCCTATTCCTGTTCATCTTGCGCAGAAATTGCAAACTGTGCCAAACGGGAGGTTAAAGGCACTGACTCTCCAAGTGGGGAGAGTGTTAGTAAAGCTTCTGGAACGGTGAACCCGAGTACCAGGGGACGAAACCTGAGATGCATTTGACAACCTTTCCCAATCACACGGTGGACCATACTCTGGGTTTCCCATGCATGTTTTAGCTGAAGGAAGAATCCCTTAAACCTGGAGAGTTGGGACCCATCGAATGGGTACCATGCAGTATGACTTCAAAGGGTCTGCCTTTGCTCACCGAAACTCACCAATGCTATCAGCCCGAAGTGTCCGGCCTTATGTCTCACCCAGCTCTGGGTGTAGATGTGGTAAATCCAGGTTGCATCACAAGCCCTGAATGAATTATTTAAGAATTGCTCTCTATTTCACTGTCATTGTGTTGTGTTTGTGAAATTTATTTTGATAATGGGATTTATCGGATTTTCACTGCTGCGTTTAGGCCGCTGTACACACGCTTGATTTCCTTATGGAGACATATAAATCCATGGGTCTTAAGATTCTTACTTGTCAGGTATATTCCCAGGCGTTGAATATGGGGTGTTGAGTTCATTTCGTTGAGCAAGGAGTAGGTCTTGTCTATTATATATTTGCCTTATGGAACGGTATCTGTGCTAATTTCAATCTCTGGTTTTATGCAGCACCCCAACTCACCTTTCCCCATAAGCAAGCATAAGTTGGTTTTCTAAATTTGAGACCCTGTTCTGTTTTGTAATTCAGTTCATGTGTAGCCAAGTTCACGTTCCGTGTATTAGTGATATCTTATGATGTTTCTTTTTCTGTGTGACTTATTTCTTGTAGAATCTTCGTACCTGAATCCACTCATTATGCTGCTATGGGCCTGATGACGTAGATCTCATTGTTGAGTGATATTCCATTGTACGTACGTACCACAACTTCTTTATCCATGTTTTGCTTTCTCGGATATTTAACTTGTACCGTAGACGAGGTTCTTGTAACCGAGCCATCCCAAATTTTGGGGTGGCTGTGTGTTTTTGATTTTAATTTCCCTAAGCTATAGGACCCTAAGTGGAAGTGCCATAGGCTGTGTTGCTTTGTTTCCTACGTGTTTCAGGAAACACCATACACTTCTCCTGAGTGGCTGTTGGCAATGTACATCACCCCATCAGCATAACAAGGCTCCCTGTTCTCCATGACCTGTCCTGCCTTTCTGGATTTTACACTTTTTTCAGATGGCCCTTTTGACCGGGGGGCAGTGAGACTTCATTGTAGTGCAGATTTCCTTTTCATGCTTGCTTGGTTGGCCAAAAAGGGCATATGCGTTTTTTCCTGAATATATTCAGGGAAAAACGCATACGCCTTTATTGGCCAAGTGCATCATTGTCGACATTCTGCCTCTTTTCCTATGCTTTAAGTGCAATTCCAGTCTACCCCCTGAAATCGTTTTCCTGAAATTCTGCCCCGCTTTCAAGTCCTCTTCGAAGACTTACTTCAATACATTTTTGGACGATAGCTGTCATTCATAACTCTGCAGGTTTGTGAATTACAGTGCCCCTGAGCTCCTTTCTTCAACTCGCTTTCTTGTGAGCTGGCCGCAAAACCGCAGGATTGTTTCAGGCCCTAATCTGGTTCTGGCAGGGCACGCTGAGCCTTTGTTTAATTCCTCTTCCTGGTGGGAAATGAGCGTTCCATTTGCCCGTGCAGACACCTACAGCTAGTCTCTCATTGGTTCTCCCTATTCCTGTTCATCTTGCGCAGAAATTGCAAACTGTGCCAAACAGGAGGTTAAAGGCACTGACTTTCCAAGTGGGGAGAGTGTTAGTAAAGCGTCTGGAACGGTGAACCCGAGTACCAGGGGACGAAACCTGAGATGCATTTGAAAACGTTTCCCAATCACACGGTGGACCATACTCTGGGTTTCCCATGCATGTTTTAGCTGAAGGAAGAGTCCCTTAAACCTGGAGAGTTGGGACCCATGGAATGGGTACCATGCAGTATGACTTCAAAGGGTCTGCGTTTGCTCACCGAACCTCACCAATGCTATCAGCCCGAAGTGTCCAGCCTTATGTCTCACCCAGCTCTGGGTGTAGATGTGGTAAATCCAGGTTGCATCACAAGCCCTGAATGAATTATTTAAGAATTGCTCTCTATTTCACTGTCATTGTGTTTTGTTTTTGAAATTTATTTTGATAATGGGATTTATCGGATTTTCACTGCTGCGTTTAGGCCGCTGTACACACGCTTGATTTCCTTATGGAGACATATAAATCCATGGGTCTTAAGATTCTTACTTGTCAGGTATATTCCCAGGCGTTGAATATGGGGTGTTGAGTCCATTTCGTTGAGCAAGGAGTAGGTCTTGTCTATTATATATTTGGCTTATGGAACGGTATCTGTGCTAATTTCAATCTCTGGTTTTATGCAGCACCCCAACTCACCTTTCCCCATAAGCAAGCATAAGTTGGTTTTCTAAATTTGAGACCCTGTTCTGTTTTGTAATTCAGTTCATGTGTAGCCAAGTTTATGTTCCGTGTATTAGTGATATCTTATGATGTTTCTTTTTCTGTGTGACTTATTTCTCATAGAATCGTCGTACCTGAATCCACTCATTATGCCGCTACGGGCCTGATGACGTAGATCTCATTGCTGAGTGATATTCCATTGTACGTACGTACCACAACTTCTTTATCCATTTTTTGCTTTCTCGGATATTTAACTTGTACCGTAGACGAGGTTCTTGTAAACAGAGCCATCCCAAACTTTGGGGTGGCTGTGTGTTTTTGATTTTAATTTCCCTAAGCTATAGGACCCTAAGTGGAAGTGCCATAGGCTGTGTTGCTTTGTTTCCTACGTGTTTCAGGAAACACCATACACTTCTCCAGAGTGGCTGTTGGCAATTTACATCCCGCCCATCAGCATAACAAGGCTCCCTGTTCTCCATGACCTGTCCTGCCTTTCTGGAGTTTACACTTTTTTCAGATGGCCCTTTTGACCGGGGGGCAGTGAGACTTCATTGTAGTGCAGATTTCCTTTACACACTTGCTTGGTTGGCCAAAAAGGGCGTATGCGTTTTTTCCTGAATATATTCAGGAAAAAACGCATACGCCCTTTTTGGCCAAGTGCATCATTGTGGACATTCTGCCTCTTTTCCTATGCTTTAAATGCAATTCCAGTCTACCCCCTGAAATCGTTTTCCTTAAATTCTGCCCGGCTTTCAAGTCCTCTTCGAAGACTTACTTCAATACATTTTTGGACGATAGCTGTCATTCATAACTCTGCAGGTTTGTGAATTACAGTGCCCCTGAGCTCCTTTCTTCAACTCGCTTTCTTGTGAGCTGGCCGCAAAACCGCAGGATTGTTTCAGGCCCTAATCTGGTTCTGGCAGGGCACGCTGAGCCTTTGTTTAATTCCTCTTCCTGGTGGGAAATGAGCGTTCCATTTGCCCGTGCAGACACCTACAGCTAGTCTCTCATTGGTTCTCCCTATTCCTGTTCATCTTGCGCAGATATTGCAAACTGTGACAAACAGGAGGTTAAAGGCACTGATTCTCCAAGTGGGGAGAGTGTTAGTAAGGCGTCTGGAACAGTGAACCCGAGTACCAGGGGACGAAACCTGAGATGCATTTGAAAACGTTTCCCAATCACACGGTGTACCATTCTCTGGGTTTCCCATGCATGTTTTTGCTGCAGGAAGAGTCCCTTAAACCTGGAGAGTTGGGACCCATGGAATGGGTACCATGCAGTATGACTTCAAAGCGTCTGCGTTTGCTCACCAAACCTCACCAATGCTATCAGCCCGAAGTGTCCAGCCTTATGTCTCACCCAGCTCTGGGTGTAGATGTGGTAAATCCAGGTTGCATCACAAGCCCTGAATGAATTATTTAAGAATTGCTCTCTATTTCACTGTCATTGTGTTTTGTTTTTGAAATTTATTTTGATAATGGGATTTATCGGATTTTCACTGCTGCGTTTAGGCCGCTGTACACACGCTAGATTTCCTTATGGAGACATATAAATCCATGGGTCTTAAGATTCTCACTTGTCAGGTATATTCCCAGGCGTTGAATATGGGGTGTTGAGTCCATTTCGTTGAGCAAGGAGTAGGTCTTGTCTATTATATATTTGGCTTATGGAACGGTATCTGTGCTAATTTCAATCTCTGGTTTGATGCAGCACCCCAACTCACCTTTCCCCATAAGCAAGCATAAGTTGGTTTTCTAAATTTGAGACCCTGTTCTGTTTTGTAATTCATTTCATGTGTAGCCAAGTTTATGTTCCGTGTATTAGTGATATCTTATGATGTTTCTTTTTCTGTGTGACTTATTTCTCGTAGAATCGTCGTACCTGAATCCACTCATTATGCCGCTACGGGCCTGATGACGTAGATCTCATTGCTGAGTGATATTCCATTGTACGTACGTACCACAACGTCTTTATCCATTTTTTGCTTTCTCGGATATTTAACTTGTACCGTAGACGAGGTTCTTGTAAACAGAGCCGTCCCAAACTTTGGGGTGGCTGTGTGTTTTTGATTTTAATTTCCCTAAGCTATAGGACCCTAAGTGGAAGTGCCATAGGCTGTGTTGCTTTGTTTCCTACGTGTTTCAGGAAACACCATACACTTCTCCAGAGTGGCTGTTGGCAATTTACATCCCGCCCATCAGCATAACAAGGCTCCCTGCTCTCCATGACCTGTCCTGCCTTTCTGGAGTTTACACTTTTTTCAGATGGCCCTTTTGACCGGGGGGCAGTGAGACTTCATTGAAGTGCACATTTCCTTTACACACTTGCTTGGTTGGCCAAAAAGGGCGTATGCGTTTTTTCCTGAATATATTCAGGAAAAAACGCATACGCCCTTTTCGGCCAAACGCATCATTGTGGACATTCTGCCTCTTTTCCTATGCTTTAAGTGCAATTCCGGTCTACCCCATGAAATCGTTTTCCATAAATTCTGCCCGGCATTCAAATCCTCTTCACAGACTTACTTCAATATATTTTTGGACGATAGCTGTCATTCATAACTGTGCACGTTTGTGAATTACAGTGCCCCTGAGCTCCTTTCTTCAACTCGCTTTCTTGTGAGCTGGCCGCAAAACCGCAGGATGGCTTCAGGCCCTCATCTGGTTCCGGCAGGGCACGCTGAGCCTTTGGTTAATTCCTCTCCCTGGTGGGAAATGAGCGTTCATTTGCCTGTGCAGACACCTACAGCTAGTCTCTTATTGGTTCTCCCTATTCCTGTTCACCTTGCGCAGAATTTCCAAACTGCCAAACAGGAGGTTAAAGGCACTGACTCTCCAAGTGGAGAGAGTGTTAGTAAAGGGTCTGGAATGGTGAACCCGTGTAAAAGGGGACGAAAACTGAGATGCATTTGAAAACGCTTCCCAGTCACACGGTGGACCATACTTTGGGTTTCCCATGCATGTTTTAGCTGAAGGAAGAACCTCTTAAACCTGGAGAGTTGGGACCCATGGAATGGGTACCATGCAGTATGACTTCAAAGGGTCTGCATTTGCTCATCGTACCTCACCAGTGCTATCCGCCCGAAGTGTCCAACCTCATGTCTCAGTCAGCTCTTGGTGCAGATGTGGTTAATCCAGGTTGCATCACAAGCTCTGAATGAATTATTTAAGAATAGCTCTCTATTTCACTGTCATTGTGTTTTGTTTTTGTAATTCATTTTGATAATTGGATTTATCGGATTTTCTCTGCTGCGTTCATAAATCTATACACACGCTTGATTCTCTTACGGAGACATATAAATCCATGGGTTTGAAGATTCTTACTAGTCAGGTGTATTCCTAGGCGTTGAATATGGGGTGTTTAGTCCATTTCGTTGAGCAACTGGTAGGTCTTGACTATTATATATTTGGCTTATGGAAAGATATCTGTGCTAATTTCTATCTCTGGTTTTATGCAGCACCCCAACTCTCCTTTATCCTTAAGCAAGCATATGTTGGTTTTCTAAATTTGAGACCCCGTTCTGTTTTGTAATTCATTTCATTTGTAGCCACGTTTACATTCCATGTATTAGTAATATCGCGTGTCTTTTTCTTTTTGAATTATGTGACTTCGAATGATCATACGTAACTCCTCTGTGGTTGTTACAACTGGCCATATTTCATTGATTTCCAGGCTGAGTAATATTCCACTCTACATAAGTGCCACATCTCTATCCATTTTTTCCCTCCAGAGACTTATAAATTATATCCTAGTCGAGGATCTTTTAAACATAGAGGCGGTAAACATTGGGGTGCCTGTGTCCTCTCGATTTTTGTTTTTCCCAAGATATACGTCCATGAGTGCAAGTGCCCTGTGCTCTGTGGCTCATTTTTTAGATGCTTTAGTAAACACAATACACTTCTCCAGAGTGACCGTTGGCAATATACATTTCCAGTATAAGCCTCAGAGGGCTCCCTTTTCTCCTTGCCCTGTCCTGCATTTCTGGTGTTTACACTTTATGAGGAAGGCTCTTCTGACTGATGCGAAGTGATATGTTTTGTAGTATTGATTTCCAGTGCCCACCTGTTTGGTTGGCTAAAAAAGTGTATGCCCTTTTCTTGAATACATACAGAAAAAGACGCATACACCCTTTTTGGCCAATTGCAATGTTGGCAATGTTCAGCCCCTTTTCTTGTGCTTAATGGCGAGTCCTTTCTACCTCTTCCAATCCCTTTCCTGCCATTCTCCGTTGCTTACAAGTCCTTTCCTCTGACTTTCCTCAAGACATTTTTCAGTGATAGATATTTTCAACTCTGCAGTTTCGTGAATTTTAGTGTCCCTGAGTTCCATTTTTCAACTTGTGTTTATGGGAACTGGCCACAAAGCAGCGGAATTTCCTCAAGCCCTATTCTGTTTCCATGGGCAACCCTAGCCTTTGGTCAATTCGTCTTCCTGATTGGAAATAAGAGTGACATGTGCCTGTCCGAACACCTAGGACTTGTCTCTCATTGTTCCTCCTCCTTCTGCTTCATCCTCTGGACAAATTCCAAACTGTCTGCAACAGGATGTTGACAGTGCTGACATCTCCAAGTGGGGAGACTGTTCATAAAGACGCTGGAGGGGTGAACCCGAGCACCAGGAGATGAGGAGATGAGATGCCTTTTCCAAACTCTTCCCGATCAGATGGTATACCATCCTCTGGGTGTGACAGGCATGTTTTAGCTGTAGGAAGGGTCCCATTCATGTGAGGAGAACACCAGGGCTTTTACAAAATCAGTGTCTCTCCACAACCCAAACTGGGGAATTTTTTAAGCTACGGCTACACATATGTTCATTAAGGGCCTTGGGAAGTAGGCAGAGTCCAAACTTTAGATGATTGAAGTCTTCAGGGTCAGAAGCACTCACCACCGGCTTCCCTTAGGTTCCATTTTAACTGTCATTAATAGATGATGTCAATAAAAATATCTATTCTTTTTCAGATTATTTCCCCTTATAGGTTATTGTAAAATATTGAGTGTAGTTCCCGGGGCTATACAGTAGTTCCTTGTTGATGATCGATTTTATACATAGCAGTGTGTATGTGTTAATCCCAAACTGTTAATTTATCCCTCCTCCCACCTTTCCCCTTTGGTAATAATAAATTATAAGATTTTATACTTCTCAGAATTGGGGGAACTGAAAGAGAGGTATCATTTTCAATGGAAAAGCATTTAAAACAAGATTGAAGCTTTAACCAAGATTTTTAGATGTACATCCTTGGAAAGAAATCACTTCGTTTCTCTAATATTGACCTGACAAATAAGACAAACCTTTTCACTGAACTTGCTTCTAATAAAGTGATGGAAATATCAAATGGGAGTGTTAGAAACATCTTATTTTACCCGAGCCTTATACACTGTTCTATGTTAATTACAGTTTGGCTCAAACATCTGTTCATTGAAGTTACAATGTTCTCAATTTCTGTTACTGAT
This sequence comes from Delphinapterus leucas, assembly GCF_059928025.1. NCBI lineage: Eukaryota > Metazoa > Chordata > Mammalia > Artiodactyla > Monodontidae > Delphinapterus > Delphinapterus leucas. The sequence goes on from NW_028322255.1 coordinate 5,601,591, forward strand.
CCTCCAGAGTGGACCCCAACAAGTGTCCCCCTGCCCAGTGTCATTGGAGCCAACAGATTGAGACTGAGTTTGGTTCAGAAGCAAAGGAAACTTTATATTTTGATCAGAGAATGGAGAGGTGAGAGCATGTGCTACCCCGTGGGCTGTGGGCTGGGCTGCTGTGTAGAGATCCTGTCAGAGTCAGTGGGAGGGAGGGGGCGGAGCTCTCGAGGGCCCGGTTGGCTGCAGCTCAGGCTCTATATCGCAGAGTGTGCACTGTGTCCCAGGAGCTGAGGTGTCGACCCAGCCATTCCGCACTAGGAAATCTGGTCTGAAGTGCCGGCTGTTGAACCTCTGTATGCGGGACCCTAGGAGCACGTGCAATTAGACAAAGCACAAAGGATAAAAAAGGTTAGACTTTATTTTATTGCCCAGATTCTATTTTTATCTCCCAGGGATTTTTAAGGGGCTTTGCCTGGGAAAAAGCCCTCTTCTGCCTTTTTTCCCCTTCCTCATTCTTAGAGTGCTGAGGGTGCAGACCCTTCTTCTGTAACTGCTGAGTGCTGAGTTAGGAGCCCTCATACCCGTGGGCGAGGGTCAGAACTTCTCCCCAGCAGCCTCCAGGTGACGTTGATTGTCCCCAGGCCTCCTGCCTCCCTGCTCGTCCGTCTGAGCACCAGTATTGGAAGCGTTATAGATTCTAATGACCTTTAAGGGTCCAGGAAGGAGATGTGCAGTGACGCTGTGAGGTCCAGTTTCACCCCGCCCTGCATTTGTTCGGCCACCTTAGGCTGACCGTTTCTGCCAGCCTAGATGCTCTGACCAGTAGTCTGCACTTTCTTCAATTAGGCCCCTGAATTAACGTAAAAAGAGCACCAGGTGTCAGGACCCTGTCTGCTCAACTCCCAGACAGTCCAGGGTCAGTGGTGATGAAGGACCATGATGGCCACTGAGTCAACAGCCTTTTGAAGTAAACAGGAGTCCAGCCGGTCTTATTGGCCACCATCATCACAGTGTCTGTAGGCTCTTCTATGGTGACAGCGTGATATACGTTTCCCCCGCCAAGATTATTAGGTCCGCTCTGGGTGCAGTAAGTCCTGCAAGCAGTAGTCTACTCTTTTGGGACACACTCTTGTTGTTTTATGAGAGAAACTCCAGGTCAAGTGATGGTCACATGAGTCGTCATGGTGCCCCTTTACCCCGGTTATCTCTCTGGAGGTTGGAGTTGGAGGGCCTCCTCGCTCGAGGTCAGTGTGCCCACGGAGCAAACCCTGCAACTTCAGGGCATGGTTGGGGCCTAGGATCACCACGTGGGGTCCTTTTCCCTTAGGAGGGAGGTGGCCTTTTGTGCTGCTGATTTCCAGGTTTTCAGATACCGCCAGTATCTTGGCCAGATGTGGCGGTGGGCCAAGCCCATTGGTGACCGTAGTTTATCCTACCGGGATGGCATTCTTGCATTGTTCCATTTCAAGTGGTCCCAGTTTTTGCACTAATACTCCAATAGCGATTCACCATTCACCAGGAATGTAAAGGTCAAAGGGTTTAGCTAAATTAGGGAGTTCCAGGGCAAGGGTCTGAATTGACTGCTCTTTCCATTCTTGAAAGGCCACTTCTGGATTCTATTCAAAAGGATCATCATCTTTTCCTTTCAGTGTTTCATATAGAGGCCCAGCTAGTAGACTGTAGTTAGGGATCCAGAAGCACCAACCCTGGCCTCCCCAGGAACCCCTAAGCTGTCTTCTAGTTTTAGAAATGGGTAAGGCTGTAAATTGTTTCTTCCCTTTCCTGAGATGGGCTTCTCCGACCTTCTGTGAGAATGAAGCCCAGGCAGGTCACCGTAGTCTGTGATATTTGAGCTTTTTCTTGGACAACTTGTACCCTTTATTGGCTTGGTAGTTCAGAGGTCTCCTTAGTAGGGCTGGCGATCAGAATGTCGTCTGCATATTGAAGGAGTGTTTCCTTTTCCAGAGGTAGAACTTTTAGGTCTTTAACTGAGCTTTCCCCAAAGATGGTGTGGGAATTTTTGAACCCTTGGGGCAACACGGCCCAGAAGTATTGTTTTAGTTGTATGTTGAGTCCTGCCACTCACAAGCCAAAATTTCTTGTGACTCTGGGACTAATAGAATACAAAAGAAGGCATCATTGAAGACTAATACAGAATACCATGTCCCGGTGGTTGGTAGAATGACCAGCAGGGTGTAGGATTTAGGAACTACTGGAGGTATATCCTCGGTGGCTTCACTGACTGTCCTGACATCCTTTACCAGGACTCCAGCAGCCCATGGGGCTCTCGAGGTCAGGCCAATCCCAGGATATGGAGCTCACCTGGGCAGGTACCCCACCCCCCACCGCAGCCCACAGTGCTCTCCTGTTCAGGCCCCTCCCAGGATATGGGGTTCCCTGGGCAGATTCCCCTGCAGCCCATGGGGCTCTCATGGTCAGGCCCCTCCCAGGATACAGAGTTACCCTTGCAGTTACCCTGGCAGGGCTGGGCACACAGGTACCGTGCACATCGCCCTCATTGCAGAGCACTTCCAGCTCACCTGTCACTCAGATCTGACACAGAGCACCTCAGAGCAGGACTTGAACTAAGAAACAGCAGCTCCAACAGGTCTGTGACCCTGGGCATCACTCTGTGTGGCCTCCCTCCACCTGGTCTTCCAGAGACTTCCACTGCACCCGGGGCACCAGGCCTCTGTCTCCACCCACCACCCACCCCTCCTCTCCCTGACTCCTGGGTTCCTCTCATTAGGAGAGGAAGTTGTCTCCCACTCATGGGCCAGATAATATAATTAGAAAACAAGCCAGAGCTGCAACCCCTTGTCTATCCTGACTCTCAGGAGCCCACACCTGTTCCTTGGACCTGGCCGATTCAGCAAGTTCCAGTTTCTGCAACTGTGAGCGCCTGAGGGGTGATTATTGGCTGGCCTGGGAAGCCTGACCGTGCCGGCCAGCCCTCCCCAGGTGTGCCTGTTTGAGATCAATATAAACACCGCTCCAGGCAGCAAGAGCCCCTGCAGCTGTGCCTGACGCCATTTTCTCTACCCTGTCAGCAGTCTCGGGGCTGGACTGGTGGGAGGGAGTGAGAGGCCACGGCTTTGTGGGTGGCCCAGTGTGAGTGGGGCTCTGCTGGACTTTCTGCAGCAGTTACCAAGATGCCGCCTGCTAAAGAAGAGGATGTGTCACCCATACCTGCCTCTGGAATTTCTCCCTGGGCAGAGGTGAGTGAGGAAGAAAGCAGTGGGGGCCCGGACAGCAGGGGTATCTCAGGCAGGGAAATGGAAAGCTTCCAGAAGAGTACCCAGGGCCAGGACCATCCTGGCTGGCCTGCAGGCACCAAATCGGCTGGCATGCTGTCGCTCATGTGGCTCCATGGCCCTTCCTCTAGGCTTTCAAGTCCTTGTACATATTCAGGTGTTTTACCTGGGAAGGGTGGGAACATTTCAGCAGCAGCTGGCCTGGGGCTCGGCCCACATTTACTCACAGATGCCTTGGCACGGTCCCCCAGCTTTGCAATGAGGACGCTTGTTGCGTGGGGCCTGCTGGCTGAATGGGAGATGATTCCCCACCACTGGCCAACTACAGAATTGTTTACAACTGGAGCAAGTGCCCTGATACGGTTTTCCTCTGTGTAACTGGTGGGTTCTGTTTTTTTTTTTCTTTTTTTCATTTTTGGTTCAAGGTAGATTTTATTCCTCTTTTTTGTATTTACAGATATAAGCATGGAAATAATTTATTCATATAAATACATGTATGTGAAGGGAAGAATATTTTTTCTGTTTTACTTTTTGTAATTTTGAATTTTATTTTATTTTTTTATACAGCAGGTTCTTTTTGGTTATCTATTTTATACATATAAATGTATACAGCCAATCCCAATCTCTCAATCCTCCCACCACCACCCCCCAACAGCTTTCCCCCCTTGGTGTCCATACGTTTGTTGTCTACATCTGTTGCTCTATTTCTGCCTTAAAAAACGGTTCATCTGTATAATTTTTCTAGGTTCCACATATATGCATTAATATACAAGATTTGTTTTTCTATTTCTGACTTACTTCACTCTGTATGACAGTCTCTAGATCCATCAACGTCTCTACAAATGACCCAATTTCATTCCTTTTTATGGCTTAGTAATATTCCATTTTATATTTGTACCACATCTTTATGCATTCGTCTGTCTGTGGGCATTTAGGTTGCTTCCATTACCTGGATATTGTAAATAGTGATGCAATGAACATTGCGGTGAATGTCTCTTTTTGATTTATGGTTTTGTCTGGGTATATGCCCAGTAGTGGGATTGCTGTATCATATGGTAATTCTATTCTTAGTTTTATAAGAAACTCCATAATGTTCTCCACAGTGACTGTATCAATTTACATTCCCAACAATAGTGGAAGAGGGTTCCTTATCTCCACACCCTTTCCAGCATTTGTTGTTTGTAGATTTTCTGATGATGCCCATTCTAACAGGTGTGAGGTGATACACCATGGATGAGTCTATTTCGTTGAGCAAAGAGTAGGTCTTGTCTATTACATATTTGGCTTATGGAATGGTATGTGTGCTAATTTCAAGCTCTGGTTTTATACAGCACCCCAACTCAACTTTCCCCTTAAGCAAGCATAAGTTTTTATCTAAATGTGAGACTGTTTGGTTTTGTAATTCAGTTTATGTGTAGCCAAGTTTACACTCCCTCTATTAGTGATATCTTATGATAATTATCTTTCTCTGTGTGACATATTTCTCTTAGAATCATCATACTTAAATCCACTCAATTTGCTGCTACAGGCCTGATGACATTGATTTCATTGCTGAGTGATATTCCGTTGTACGTAAGTAGCACAACTCCTTTATCCATTTTTTTCTTTCTGGGATATTTAATTTGTACTGGACTCGAGGTTCTTGTAAACACAGCAGCCCTAAATTTTGTGTTGGCTGTGTCTTGTTGATTTTAATTTTCCTAAGCTATAGGGCCAAAAGTGGAAGTGCCCTAGTCTCTGTAGCTTTGTTTTTCAGATGTTTCAGGATACACCATCAACATCTCCAGAGTGTCTGTTGGCAATTTACATCCCGCCCATCAGCATAACAAGGCTCCCTGTTCTCCATGGCCTGTCCTGTGTTTCTGGTTTTTACACTTTTTTCAGATGGCCCTTTTGACAAATGGGAAATGAGACTTCATTGTAGTACGGATTTCCACTGCTCGAGTGCTTGGTTGGCCAAAAAGGGCATATGCGTTTTTTCCTGAATATATTCAGGAAAAAATGTATACGCACTGTTCGTCCAAGTGCATCACTGTCAAAGACCTGCCACTTTTCACATGTTTTAAATGCAATTCCAATCTACCTCCTGAAATATGATTCCTCAATTCTGCCTCGTTTTCAAGTCCTCTTTGCAGACTTACTTCAATATATTTTTGCCAATAGCTGTCATTTATAACTCTGCAGGTTTGTGAATTACAGTGCCCGTGATTTCCTTTCTTAACTCGCTTCCTTGAAAGCTGGCCACAAAACCGCAGGGTTGCTTCAGGCCGTAATCAGGGTGTGGCTCGGCACTCTGAGCCTTTGGTTAATTCCTCTTCCTGGTGGGAAATTAGAGTTAAATGTGCCCCTCCAGACACCTGCCTCACTCCCAGCCCCTTGGTGATGTGTGTCCTCTGGTTTGAGGTCACATGTGATGGGTTCCTCATCTTTTGATGATGTGGCCCCACTGGTGTGAGGACACTCCTGCCTGCTTCCCATCCCCTTGGTGATGTGGTCTCTCCGGCGAGAGTCTGATCCTGGTTGGGTTCCTCACACTTCTGTGAGGTGGGCCCTCTTCTCTGAGGTCACTCCTGCCTGGCTAGCACACCCCGCCTTGGCGACGTCGGACCTCTGGTGGCAGTTGGAGCCTGCTGGGAGCCTCCTCCCCTCGGTGATGAGGCCCTCTGGCATCAGGCCCTAACTGCTGGGTTCCCACATTTTCTGATACGTCCTAAGTGGTGCGAGGGCACTCCTGCCAGGTTCCCATCCCCATGGGCATGTGGGGCTTCTGCTCTAAGGTCCCAACACCTGTGTTGTTCACCGTTTCATGATGTTGGCTCTCTGGTGTTAGTTCACTCAGGCCTAGATCCCATAGACTCTGTGCTCTGAGCCGCCTGCTGGGAGGTTCCTACTGCTGAATTCCTTACCTTTTCTATTCTTTGGGTTCTGTGTTTTCATGCTCCTCCTTCCTGACTCACTCCCAGCCCCTTTGTGATGTAGGTCCTCTGGTTTGAGGCCACATGTGCTGGTTTCCTCACCTTTATTGATGTGGCCCCACTGGTGTGAGGACACTCCGCCCTGGATCCAATAGCCTCGCTGCTCTTGGCTGCCTGCGGGGATGTTCCAACTGTGGGATTCCTCACCTTTTTTCTTCTATGGGCCCTCTGTTTTGAGACTCCTCCTGCCTGCCTGACTCCCAGCCCCTTGGTGATGTGTGTCCTCTGGTTTGAGGCTACGTGTGCTGGGTCCCTCACCTTTAGATTATGTGGCCCCACTGGTGTGAGGACACTCCTGCCTGGTTCCAATCCCCTTGGTGATGTGGGCCCTCTGGTGAGAGTCTGATCCTGGCTGGGTTCCTTTCCCTTCTGTGAGGTGGGCCCTCTGATGTGAGGTCATTCCTGCATGGCTGGGTCACGTCGCCTTGGCGACGTGGGTCTTCTGTTGGCCACTGAAGCATACTGGGAGCCTCCTACCCTCTTTAATGAGGGCCCTGGAAAAAACGCATATGCCCTTTTTGACAAAGTACATCATTGTCGACATTCTGACTCTTTTCCTATACTTTCAGAGGATTTCCCGTCTACCTCCTGAAATCGTAGTCCTGGAATTCTGCCCCACGTTCAAGTCCTCTTTGTAGCCTTACTTCAATATATTTTTGGATGAGAGCTGTCATTTATAACTCTGCAGGTTTGTGAATTACAGTGCCCCTGAGCTCCTTTCTTCAACTCGCTTTCTTGTGAGCTGGCCGCAAAACCGCAGGATTGCTTCAGGCCCTAATCTGGTTCCGGCAGGACATGCTGAGCCTTTGGTTAAACCCTCTTCCTGGTGGGAAATGAGCGTTCCATTTGCCCGTGCAGACACCTACAGCTAGTCTCTCATTGGTTCTCCCTATTCCTGTTCATCTTGCGCAGAAATTGCAAACTGTGCCAAACAGGAGGTTAAAGGCACTGACTCTCCATGTGGGGAGAGTGTTAGTAAATGGTCTGGAACGGTGAACCCGAGTACCAGGGGCGAAACCTGAGATGCATTTGAAAACGTTTCCCAATTACACGGTGGACCATACTCTGGGTTTCCCATGCATGTTTTAGCTGAAGGAAGAATCCCTTAAACCTGGAGAGTTGGGACCCATGGAATGGCTACCATGCAGTATGACTTCAAAGGATCTGCGTTTGCTCACCCAACCTCACCAATGCTATGAGCCCGAAGTGTCCAGCATCATGTCTCACCCAGCTCTGGGTGTAGATGTGGTAAATCCAGGTTGCATCACAAGCCCTGAATGAATTATTTAAGAATTGCTCTCTATTTCACTGTCATTGTGTTTTGTTTTTGAAATTTATTTTGATAATGGGATTTATCGGATTTTCACTGCTGCGTTTAGGCCGCTGTACACACGCTTGATTTCCTTATGGAGACATATAAATCCATGGGTCTTAACATTCTTACTTGTCAGGTATATTACCAGGCGTTGAATATGGGGTGTTGAGTCCATTTCGTTGAGCAAGGGGTAGGTCTTGTCTATTATATATTTGGCTAATGGAACGGTATCTGTGCTAATTTCAATCTCTGGTTTGATGCAGCACCACAACTCACCTTTCCCCATAAGCAACCATAAGTTGGTTTTCTAAATTTGAGACCCTGTTCTGTTTTGTAATTCAGTTCATGTGTAGCCAAGTTTACGTTCCGTGTATTAGTGATATCTTAGGATGTTTCTTTTTCTGTGTGACTTATTTCTCGTAGAATCGTCGTACCTGAATCCACTCATTATGCCGCTACGGGCCTGATGACGTAGATCTCATTGCTGAGTGATATTCCATTGTACGTACCTACCACAACTTCTTTATCCATTTTTTGCTTTCTCGGATATTTAACTTGTACCGTAGACGAGGTTCTTGTAAACAGAGCCATCCCAAACTTTGGGGTGGCTGTGTGTTTTTGATTTTAATTTACCTAATCTATAGGACCATAAGTGGAAGTGCCATAGGCTGTGTTGAGTTGTTTCCTATGTGTTTCAGGAAACACCATACACTTCTCCAGAGTGGCTGTTGGCAATTTACATCCCGCCCATCAGCATAACAAGGCTCCCTGTTCTCCATGACCTGTCCTGCCTTTCTGGATTTTACACTTGTTTCACATGGCCCTTTTGACCGGGGGGCAGTGAGACTTCATTGTAGTGCAGATTTCCTTTACACGCTTGCTTGGTTGGCCAAAAAGGGCGTATGCGTTTTTTCCTGAATATATTCAGGAAAAAACGCATATGCCCTTTTTGGCCAAATGCATCATTGTGGACATTCTGCCTCTTTTCCTATGCTTTAAGTGCAATTCCAGTCTACCCCCTGAAATCGTTTTCCTGAAATTCTGCCCCGCTTTCAAGTCCTCTTCGAAGACTTACTTCAATACATTTTTGGACGATAGCTGTCATTCATAACTCTGCAGGTTTGTGAATTACAGTGCCCCTGGGCTCTTTTCTTCAACTCGCTATCTTGTGAGCTGGCCGCAAAACCTCAGGATTGCTTCAGGCCCTAATCTGGTTCCGGCAGGGCTCGCTGAGCCTCTGGTTAATTCCTCTTCCTGGTGGGAAATGAGCGTTCCATTTGCCTGTGCAGACACCTACAGCTAGTCTCCATTTGTTCTCCCTATTCCTGTTGATCTTGCGCAGAAATTGCAAACTGTGCCAAACAGGAGGTAAAAGGCACTGACTCTCCAAGTGGGGAGAATGTTAGTGAAGCGTCTGGAATGGTGCACACGAGTACCAGGGGTCGAAACCTGAGATGCATTTGAAAACGTTTCCCAATCACACGGTGGACCATACTCTGGGTTTCCCATGCATGTTTTAGCTGAAGGAAGAATCCCTTAAACCTGGAGAGTTGGGACCCATGGAATGGCTACCATGCAGTATGACTTCAAAGGGTCTGCGTTTGCTCACAGAACTTCACCAATGCTATCAGCCCGAAGTGTCCAGCCTTATGTCTCAACCAGCTCTGGGTGTAGATGTGGTAAATCCAGGTTGCATCACAAGCCCTGAATGAATTATTTAAGAAATGCTCTCTATTTCACTGTCATTGTGTTTTGTTTGTGAAATTTATTTTGATAATGGGATTTATCGGATTTTCACTGCTGCGTTTAGGCTGCTGTACACACGCTTAATTTCCTTATGGAGACATATAAATCCATGGGTCTTAAGATTCTTACTTGTCAGGTATATTCCCAGGCGTTGAATATGGGGTGTTGAGTCCATTTCGTTGAGCAAGGAGTAGGTCTTGTCTATTATATATTTGGCTTATGGAATGGTATCTGTGCTAATTTCAATCTCTGGTTTGATGCAGCACCCCAACTCACCTTTCGCAATAAGCAAGCATAAGTTGGTTTTCTAAATTTGAGACCCGGTTCTGTTTTGTAATTCAGTTCATGTGTAGCCAAGTTTACGTTCCGTGTATTAGTGATATCTTATGATGTTTCTTTTTCTGTGTGACTTATTTCTCGTAGAATCGTCGTACCTTAATGCACTCATTATGCCGCTACGGGCCAGATGACGTAGATCTCATGGCTGAGTGATATTCCATTGTACGTACGTACCACAAATTCTTTATCCATTTTTTGCTTTCTCGGATATTTAACTTGTACCGTAGACGAGGTTCTTGTAAACAGAGCCGTCCCAAACTTTGGGGTGGCTGTGTGTTTTTGATTTTAATTTCCCTAAGCTATAGGACCCTAACTGGAAGTGCCATAGGCTGTATTGCTTTGTTTCCTACGTGTTTCAGGAAACACCATACACTTCTCCAGAGTGGCTGTTGGCAATGTACATTCCGCCCATCAGCATAACAAGGCTCCCTGTTCTCCATGACCTGTCCTGACTTTCTGGATTTTACACTTGTTTCAGATGGCCGTTTGGAACGGGGGGCAGTGAGACTTCATTGTAGTGCAGATTTCCTTGACACGCTTGCTTGGTTGGCCAAAAAGGGCGTATGCGTTTTTTCCTGAATATATTCAGGAAAAAACGCATACGCCCTTTTTGGCCAAGTGCATCATTGTCGACATTTGGCCTCTTTTCCTATGCTTTAAGTGCAATTCCAGTCTACCCCCTGAAATCGTTTTCCTGAAATTCTGCCCCGCTTTCAAGTCTACTTCGAATACTTACTTCAATACATTTTTGCACGATAGCTGTCATTCATAACTCTGCAGGTTTGTGAATTACAGTGCCCCTGAGCTCCTTTCTTCAACTCGCTTTCTTGTGAGCTGGCCGCAAAACCGCAGGATTGCTTCAGGCTCTAATCTTGTTCCGGCCGTGCACGCTGAGCCTTTGGTTAATTCCTCTTCCTGGTGGGAAATGAGCGTTCCATTTGCCCGTGCAGACACCTACAGCTAGTCTCTCATTGGTTCTCCGTATTCCTGTTAATCTTGCGCAGAAATTGCAAAATGTGCCAAACAGGAGGTTAAAGGCACTGACTTTCCAAGTGGGGAGAGTGTTAGTAAAGTGTCTGGAACGGTGCACCCGAGTACCATGGGACGTAACCTGAGATGCATTTGAAAACGTTTCCCAATCACACGGTGGAACATACTCTGGGTTTCCCATGCATGTTTTAGCTGAAGGAAGAATCCCTTAAACCTGGAGAGTTGGGACCCATGGAATGGGTACCATGCAGTATGACTTCAAAGGGTCTGCGTTTGCTCACCAAACCTCATCAATGCTATCAGCCCAAAGTGTCCAGCCTTATGTCTCAACCAGCTCTGGGTGTAGATGTGGTAAATCCAGGTTGCATCACAAGCCCTGAATGAATTATTTAAGAATTGCTCTCTATTTCACTGTCATTGTGTTTTGTTTTTGAAATTTATTTTGTTAATGGGATTTATCGGATTTTCACTGCTGTGTTTAGGCCGCTGTACACACGCTTGATTTCCTTATGGAGACATATAAATCCATGGGTCTTAAGATTCTTACTTGTCAGGTATATTCCCAGGCGTTGAATATGTGGTGTTGAGTCCATTTCGTTGAGCAAGGAGTAGGTCTTGTCTATTATATATTTGGCTTATGGAACGGTATAGGTGCTAATTTCAATCACTGGTTTGATGCAGCACCCCAACTCACCTTTCCCCATAAGCAAGCATAAGTTGGCTTTCTAAATTTGAGGCCCTGTTCTGTTTTGTAATTCAGTTCATGTGTAGCCAAGATTACGTTCCGTGTATTAGTGATATCTTATGATGTTTCTATTTCTGTGTGACTTATTTCTCGTAGACTCGTCGTACGTGAATCCACTCATTATGCCGCTACGGGCCTGATGACGTAGATCTTATTGCTGAGTGATATTGCATTGTACGTGCATACCACAATTTCTTTATCCATTTTTTGCTTTGTCGGATATTTAACTTGTACTGTAGATGAGGTTCTTGTAAACAGAGCCGTCCCAAACTTTGGGGTGGCTGTGTGTTTTTGATTTTAATTTCCCTAAGCTATAGGAGCATAAGTGGAAATGCCATCGGCTGTGTTGCTTTGTTTCCTACGTGTTTCAGGAAACACCATACACTTCTCCAGAGTGGCTGTTGGCAATTTACATCCCGCCCATCAGCATAACAAGGCTCCCTGTTCTCCATGACCTGTCCTGCCTTTCTGGATTTTACACTTGTTTTAGATGGCCCTTTGGACTGGGGGGCAGTGAGACTTCATTGTTGTGCAGATTTCCTTTACACGCTTGCGTGGTTGGCCAAAAAGGGCGTATACGTTTTCTCCTGATTATATTCAGGAAAAAACGCATATGCCCTTTTTGGCCAAGTGCATCATTGTCGACATTCTGCCTCTTTTCCTATGCTTTAAGTGCAATTCCAGTCTACCCCCTGAAATCGTTTTCCTGAAATTCTGCCCCGCTTTCAATTCCTCTTCGAAGACTTACTTCAATACATTTTTGGACGATAGCTGTCATTCATAACTCTGCAGGTTTGTGAATTACAGTGCCCCTGAGCTCCTTTCTTCAACTCGCTTTCTTGTGTGCTGGCCGCAAAACCGCAGGATTGCTTCAGGCCCTAATCTGGTTCCGGCAGGGCATGTTGAGCCTTTGGTTAATCCCTCTTCCTGGTGGGTAATGAGCGTTCCATTTGCCCATGCACACACCTACAGCTAGTCTCTCTTTGCTTCTCCCTATTCCTGTTTATCTTGCGCAGAAATTTCAAACTGTGCCAAACAGGAGGTTAAAGGCACTGACTCTTCATGTGGGGAGAGTGTTAGTAAAGCGTCTGGAACGGTGAACCCGAGTACCAGGGGACGAAACCTGAGATGCATTTGAAAACGTTTCCCAATCACACGGTGGACCATACTCTGGGTTTCCCATGCATGTTTTAGCTGAAGGAAGAATCCCTTAACCCTGGAGAGTTGGGACCCATGGAATGGCTGCCATGCAGTATGACTTCAAAGGGTCTGCGTTTGCTCACCGAACCTCACCAATGCTATCAGCCAGAAGTGTCCAGCCTTATGTCTCACGCAGCTCTGGGTGTAGATGTGGTAAATCCAGGTTGCATCACAAGCCCTGAATGAATTATTTAAGAATTGCTCTCTATTTCACTGTCATTGTGTTTTCTTTGTGAAATTCATTTTGGTAATGGGATTTATCGGATTTTCACTGCTGCGTTTAGGCTGCTGTACACACGCTTGATTTCCTTATGGAGACATATAAATCCATGGGTCTTAAGATTCTTACTTTTCAGGTATATTCCCAGGCGTTGAATATGGGGTGTTGAGTCCATTTCGTTGAGCAAGGAGTAGGTCTTGTCTATTATATATTTGGCTTATGGAACGATATCTGTGCTAATTTCAATCTCTGGTTTGATGCAGCTCCAAAACTCACCTTTCCCCATAAGCAAGCATAAGTTGGTTTTCTAAATTTGCGACCCTGTTCTGTTTTGTAATTCAGTTGATGTGTAGCCAAGTTTACGTTCCGTGTATTAGTGATATCTTATGAAGTTTCTTTTTCTGTGTGACTTATTTCTCGTAGAGTCGTCGTACCTAAATCCACTCATTATGCCGCTACGGGCCTGATGACGTAGATCTCATTGCTGAGTGATATTCCATTGTACGTACGTACCACAACATCTTTATCCATTTTTTGCTCTCTCGGATATTTAACTTGTACCGTAGACGAGGTTCTTGTAAACAGAGCCATCCCAAACTTTGGGGTGGCTGTGAATTTTTTCTTTTAATTTCCCTAAGCTATAGGACACTAAGTGGAAGTGCCATAGGCTGTGTTGCTTTGTTTCCTACGTGTTTCAGGAAACACCATACACTTCTCCAGAGTGGCTGTTGGCAATTTACATCCAGCCCATCAGCATAACAAGGCTCCCTCTTCTCCATGACCTGTCCTGCCTTTCTGGATTTTACACTTGTTTCAGATGGCCGTTTGGAACGGGGGGCAGTGAGACTTCATTGTAGTGCAGATTTCCTTTACACGCTTCCTTGGTTTGCCAAAAAGGGCATATGCGTATTTTCCTGAATATATTCAGGAAAAAACGCATATGCCCTTTTTGGCCAAGTGCATCATTGTGGACATTCTGCCTCTTTTCCTATGCTTTAAGTGCTATTCCAATCTACCCCCTGAAATCGTTTTCCTGAAATTCTGCCCCGCTTTCAAGTCCTCTTCGAAGACTTACTTCAATACATTTTTGGACGATAGCTGTCATTCATAACTCTGTAGGTTTGTGAATTACAGTGCCCCCGAGCTCCTTTCTTCAACTCGCTTTCTTGTGAGCTGGCCGCAAAACCGCAGGATTGCTTCAGGCCCTAATCTGGTTCCGGCAGGGCACGCTGAGCCTTTGGTTATTTCCTCTTCCTGGTGGGAAATGAGCGTTCCATTTGCCCGTGCAGACACCTACAGCTAGTCTCTCATTGGTTCTCGCTATTCCTGTTCATCTTGCGCAGAAATTGCAAACTGTGCCAAACAGGAGGTTAAAGGCACTGACTCTCCAAGTGGGGAGAATGTTAATAAAGCGTCTGGAACGGTGAACCCGAGTACCAGGGGACGAAACCCGAGATGCATTTGAAAACGTTTCCCAATCACACGGTGGACCATACTCTGGGTTTCCCATGCATGTTTTAGCTGAAGGAAGAATCCCTTAAACCTGGAGAGTTGGGACCTATGGAAGGGGTACCATGCAGTATGACTTCAAAGGATCTGCGTTTGCTCAACCAACCTCACCAATGCTATCAACCCGAAGTGTCCAGCATTATGTCTCAACCAGCTCTGGGTGTAGATGTGGTAAATCCAGGTTGCATCACAAGCCCTGAATGAATTATTTAAGAATTGCTCTCTATTTCACTGTCATTGTGTTGTGTTTGTGAAATTTATTTTGATAATGGGATTTATCGGATTTTCACTGCTGCGTTTAGGCCCCTGTACACACGCTTGACTTCTTTATGGAGACATATAAATCCATGGGTCTTAAGATTCTTACTTGTCAGGTATATTCCCAGGCGTTGAATATGGGGTGTTGAGTCCATTTCGTTGAGCAAGGAGTAGGTCTTGTCTATTATATATTTGGCTTGTGGAACGATATCTGTGCTAATTTCAATCTCTGGTTTGATGCAGCACGCCAACTCACCTTTCCCCATAAGCAAGCATAAGTTGGCTTTCTAAATTTGAGACCCTGTTCTGTTTTGTAATTCAGTTCATGTGTAGCCAAGTTTACGTTCCGTGTATTAGTGATATCTTATGATGTTTCTTTTTCTGTGTGACTTATTTCTCGTAGACCCGTCGTACGTTAATCCACTCATTATGCCGCTACGGGCCTGATGACGTAGATCTTACTGCTGAGTGATATTCCATTGTACATACGTATCACACCTTCTTTATCCATTTTTTGTTTTCTCGGATATTTAACTTGTACCGTAGACGAGGTTCTTGTAAACAGAGCCGTCCCAAACTTTGGGGTGGCTGTGTGTTTTTTATTTTAATTTCCCTAAGCTATAGGACCATAAGTGGAAGTGCCATAAGCTGTGTTGCTTTGTTTCCTACGTGTTTCAGGAAACACCATACACTTCTCCAGAGTGGCTGTTGGCAATTTACATCCCGCCCATCAGCATAACAAGGCTCCCTGTTCTCCATGACCTGTCCTGCCTCTCTGGATTTTACACTTGTTTCAGATGGCCCTTTGGACCGGGGGGCAGTGAGACTTCATTGTAGTGCAGATTTCCTTTACACGCTTGCGTGGTTGGCCAAAAAGGGCGTATACGTTTTCTCCTGATTATATTCAGGAAAAAACGCATATGCCCTTTTTGGCCAAGTGCATCATTGTCGACATTCTGCCTCTTTTCCTATGCTTTAAGTGCAATTCCAGTCTACCCCCTGAAATCGTTTTCCTGAAATTCTGCCCCGCTTTCAAGTCCTCTTCGAAGACTTACTTCAATACATTTTTGGACGATAGCTGTCATTCATAACTCTGCAGGTTTGTGAATTACAGTGCCCCTGAGCTCCTTTCTTCAACTCGCTTTCTTGTGTGCTGGCCGCAAAACCGCAGGATTGCTTCAGGCCCTAATCTGGTTGCGGCAGGGCATGTTGAGCCTTTGGTTAATCCCTCTTCCTGGTGGGTAATGAGCGTTCCATTTGCCCGTGCACACACCTACAGCTAGTCTCTCTTTGCTTCTCCCTATTCCTGTTTATCTTGCGCAGAAATTTCAAACTGTGCCAAACAGGAGGTTAAAGGCACTGACTCTTCATGTGGGGAGAGTGTTAGTAAAGCGTCTGGAACGGTGAACCCGAGTACCAGGGGACGAAACCTGAGATGCATTTGAAAACGTTTCCCAATCACACGGTGGACCATACTCTGGGTTTCCCATGCATGTTTTAGCTGAAGGAAGAATCCCTTAACCCTGGAGAGTTGGGACCCATGGAATGGCTGCCATGCAGTATGACTTCAAAGGGTCTGCGTTTGCTCACCGAACCTCACCAATGCTCTCAGCCAGAAGTGTCCAGCCTTATGTCTCACGCAGCTCTGGGTGTAGATGTGGTAAATCCAGGTTGCATCACAAGCCCTGAATGAATTATTTAAGAATTGCTCTCTATTTCACTGTCATTGTGTTTTCTTTGTGAAATTCATTTTGGTAATGGGATTTATCGGATTTTCACTGCTGCGTTTAGGCCGCTGTACACACGCTTGATTTCCTTATGGAGACATATAAATCCATGGGTCTTAAGATTCTTACTTTTCAGGTATATTCCCAGGCGTTGAATATGGGGTGTTGAGTCCATTTCGTTGAGCAAGGAGTAGGTCTTGTCTATTATATATTTGGCTTATGGAACGATATCTGTGCTAATTTCAATCTCTGGTTTGATGCAGCTCCAAAACTCACCTTTCCCCATAAGCAAGCATAAGTTGGTTTTCTAAATTTGCGACCCTGTTCTGTTTTGTAATTCAGTTCATGTGTAGCCAAGTTTACGTTCCGTGTGTTAGTGATATCTTATGAAGTTTCTTTTTCTGTGTGACTTATTTCTCGTAGAGTCGTCGTACCTAAATCCACTCATTATGCCGCTACGGGCCTGATGACGTAGATCTCATTGCTGAGTGATATTCCATTGTACGTACGTACCACAACATCTTTATCCATTTTTTGCTCTCTCGGATATTTAACTTGTACCGTAGACGAGGTTCTTGTAAACAGAGCCATCCCAAACTTTGGGGTGGCTGTGAATTTTTTCTTTTAATTTCCCTAAGCTATAGGACACTAAGTGGAAGTGCCATAGGCTGTGTTGCTTTGTTTCCTACGTGTTTCAGGAAACACCATACACTTCTCCAGAGTGGCTGTTGGCAATTTACATCCAGCCCATCAGCATAACAAGGCTCCCTCTTCTCCATGACCTGTCCTGCCTTTCTGGATTTTACACTTGTTTCAGATGGCCGTTTGGAACGGGGGGCAGTGAGACTTCATTGTAGTGCAGATTTCCTTTGCACGCTTCCTTGGTTTGCCAAAAAGGGCGTATGCGTTTTTTCCTGAATATATTCAGGAAAAAACGCATATGCCCTTTTTGGCCAAGTGCATCATTGTGGACATTCTGCCTCTTTTCCTATGCTTTAAGTGCTATTCCAATCTACCCCCTGAAATCGTTTTCCTGAAATTCTGCCCCGCTTTCAAGTCCTCTTCGAAGACTTACTTCAATACATTTTTGGACGATAGCTGTCATTCTTAACTCTGTAGGTTTGTGAATTACAGTGCCCCCGAGCTCTTTCTTCAACTCGCTTTCTTGTGAGCTGGCCGCAAAACCGCAGGATTGCTTCAGGCCCTAATCTGGTTCCGGCAGGGCACGCTGAGCCTTTGGTTATTTCCTCTTCCTGGTGGGAAATGAGCGTTCCATTTGCCCGTGCAGACACCTACAGCTAGTCTCTGATCGGTTCTCCCTATTCCTGTTCACCTTGCGCAGAATTTCCAAACTGTGCCAAACAGGAGGTTAAAGGCACTGACTCTCCAAGTGGAGAGAGTGTTAGTAAAGGGTCTGGAATGGTGAACCCGTGTAAAAGGGGGCGAAAACTGAGATGCATTTGAAAACGCTTCCCAGTCACACGGTGTACCATACTTTGGGTTTCCCATGCATGTTTTAGCTGAAGGAAGAATCTCTTAAACCTGGAGAGTTGGGACCCATGGAATGGGTACCATGCAGTATGACTTCAAAGGGTCTGCATTTGCTCATCGTACCTCACCAGTGCTATCCGCCCGAAGTATCCAACCTTATGTCTCACTCAGCTCTTGGTGCAGATGTGGTTAATCCAGGTTGCATCACAAGCTCTGAATGAATTATTTAAGAATAGTTCTCTATTTCACTGTCATTGTGTTTTGTTTTTGTAATTCATTTTGATAATTGGATTTATCGGATTTTCTCTGCTGCGTTCATAAATCTATACACACGCTTGATTCTCTTATGGAGACATATAAATCCATGGGTTTGAAGATTCTTACTAGTCAGGTGTATTCCTAGGCATTGAATATGGGGTGTTTAGTCCATTTCGTTGAGCAACTGGTAGGTCTTGACTATGACATATTTGGCTAATGGAAAGGTATCTGTGCTAATTTCTATCTCTGGTTTTATGCAGCACCCCAACTCTCCTTTATCCTTAAGCAAGCATATGTTGGTTTTCTAAATTTGAGACCCCGTTCTGTTTTGTAATTCAGTTCATTTGTAGCCACGTTTACATTCCATGTATTAGTAATATCGTGTGTCTTTTTCTTTTTGAATTATGTGACTTCGAATGATCATACGTAACTCCTCTGTGGTTGTTACAACTGGCCATATTTCATTGATTTCCAGGCTGAGTAATATTCCACTCTACATAAGTGCCACATCTCTATCCATTTTTTCCCTCCAGAGACTTATAAATTATATCCTAGTCGAGGATCTTTTAAACATAGAGGCGGTAAACATTGGGGTGCCTGTGTCCTCTCGATTTTTGTTTTTCCCAAGATATACGTCCATGAGTGCAAGTGCCCTGTGCTCTGTAGCTCATTTTTTAGATGCTTTAGTAAACACAATACACTTCTCCAGAGTGACCGTTGGCAATATACATTTCCAGTATAAGCCTCAGAGGGCTCCCTTTTCTCCTTGCCCTGTCCTGCATTTCTGGTGTTTACACTTTATGAGGAAGGCTCTTCTGACTGATGCGAAGTGATATGTTTTGTAGTATTGATTTCCAGTGCCCACCTGTTTGGTTGGCTAAAAAAGTGTATGCCCTTTTCTTGAATACATACAGAAAAAGACGCATACACCCTTTTTGGCCAATTGCAATGTTGGCAATGTTCAGCCCCTTTTCTTGTGCTTAATGGCGAGTCCTTTCTACCTCTTCCAATCCCTTTCCTGCCATTCTCCGTTGCTTACAAGTCCTTTCCTCTGACTTTCCTCAAGACATTTTTCAGTGATAGATATTTTCAACTCTGCAGTTTCGTGAATTTTAGTGTCCCTGAGTTCCATTTTTCAACTTGTGTTTATGGGAACTGGCCACAAAGCAGCGGAATTTCCTCAAGCCCTATTCTGTTTCCATGGGCAACCCTAGCCTTTGGTCAATTCGTCTTCCTGATTGGAAATAAGAGTGACATGTGCCTGTCCGAACACCTAGGACTTGTCTCTCATTGTTCCTCCTCCTTCTGCTTCATCCTCTGGACAAATTCCAAACTGTCTGCAACAGGATGTTGACAGTGCTGACATCTCCAAGTGGGGAGACTGTTCGTAAAGACGCTGGAGGGGTGAACCCGAGCACCAGGAGATGAGGAGATGAGATGCCTTTTCCAAACTCTTCCCGATCAGACGGTATACCATCCTCTGGGTGTGACAGGCATGTTTTAGCTGTAGGAAGTGTCCCATTCATGTGAGGAGAACACCAGGGCTTTTACAAAATCAGTGTCTCTCCACAACCCAAACTGGGGAATTTTTTAAGCTACGGCTACACATATGTTCATTAAGGGCCTTGGGAAGTAGGCAGAGTCCAAACTTTAGATGATTGAAGTCTTCAGGGTCAGAAGCACTCACCACCGGCTTCCCTTAGGTTCCATTTTAACTGTCATTAATAGATGATGTCAATAAAAATATCTATTCTTTTTCAGATGATTTCCCCTTATAGGTTATTGTAAAATATTGAGTGTAGTTCCCGGTGCTATACAGTAGTTCCTTGTTGATGATCGATTTTATACATAGCAGTGTGTATGTGTTAATCCCAAACTGTTAATTTATCCCTCCTCCCACCTTTCCCCTTTGGTAATAATAAATTATAAGATTTTATACTTCTCAGAATTGGGGGAACTGAAAGAGAGGTATCATTTTCAATGGAAAAGCATTTAAAACAAGATTGAAGCTTTAACCAAGATTTTTAGATGTACATCCTTGGAAAGAAATCACTTCGTTTCTCTAATATTGACCTGACAAATAAGACAAACCTTTTCACTGAACTTGCTTCTAATAAAGTGATGGAAATATCAAATGGGAGTGTTAGAAACATCTTATTTTACCCGAGCCTTATACACTGTTCTATGTTAATTACAGTTTGGCTCAAACATCTGTTCATTGAAGTTACAATGTTCTCAATTTCTGTTACTGATCCTCCAGAGTGGACCCCAACAAGTGTCCCCCTGCCCAGTGTCATTGGAGCCAACAGATTGAGACTGAGTTTGGTTCAGAAGCAAAGGAAACTTTATATTTTGATCAGAGAATGGAGAGGCGAGAGCATGTGCTACCCCGTGGGCTGTGGGCTGGGCTGCTGTGTAGAGATCCTGTCAGAGTCAGTGGGAGGGAGGGGGCGGAGCTCTCGAGGGCCCGGTTGGCTGCAGCTCAGGCTCTATATCGCGGAGTGTGCACTGTGTCCCAGGAGCTGAGGTGTCGACCCAGCCATTCCGCACTAGGAAATCTGGTCTGAAGTGCCGGCTGTTGAACCTCTGTATGCGGGACCCTAGGAGCACGTGAAATTAGACAAAGCACAAAGGATAAAAAAGGTTAGACTTTATTTTATTGCCCAGATTCTATTTTTATCTCCCAGGGATTTTTAAGGGGCTTTGCCTGGGAAAAAGCCCTCTTCTGCCTTTTTTCCCCTTCCTCATTCTTAGAGTGCTGAGGGTGCAGACCCTTCTTCTGTAACTGCTGAGTGCTGAGTTAGGAGCCCTCATACCCGTGGGCGAGGGTCAGAACTTCTCCCCAGCAGCCTCCAGGTGACGTTGATTGTCCCCAGGCCTCCTGCCTCCCCGCTCGTCTGCCTGAGCACCAGTATTGGAAGCGTTATAGATTCTAATGACCTTTAAGGGTCCAGGAAGGAGATGTGCAGTGACGCTGTGAGGTCCAGTTTCACCCCGCCCTGCATTTGTTCGGCCACCTTAGGCTGACCGTTTCTGCCAGCCTAGATGCTCTGACCAGTAGTCTGCACTTTCTTCAATTAGGCCCCTGAATTAACGTAAAAAGAGCACCAGGTGTCAGGACCCTGCCTGCTCAACTCCCAGACAGTCCAGGGTCAGTGGTGATGAAGGACCATGATGGCCACTGAGTCAACAGCCTTTTGAAGTAAACAGGAGTCCAGCCGGTCTTATTGGCCACCATCATCACAGTGTCTGTAGGCTCTTCTATGGTGACAGCGTGATATACGTTTCCCCCGCCAAGATTATTAGGTCCGCTCTGGGTGCAGTAAGTCCTGCAAGCAGTAGTCTACTCTTTTGGGACACACTCTTGTTGTTTTATGAGAGAAACTCCAGGTCAAGTGATGGTCACATGAGTCGTCATGGTGCCCTTTTACCCCGTTTATCTCTCTGGAGGTTGGATTTGGAGGGCCTCCTCACTCGAGGTCAGTGTGCCCACGGAGCAAACCCTGCAACTTCAGGGCATGGTTGGGGCCTAGGATCACCACGTGGGGTCCTTTTCCCTTAGGAGGGAGGTGGCCTTTTGTGCTGCTGATTTCCAGGTTTTCAGATACCGCCAGTATCTTGGCCAGATGTGGCGGTGGGCCAAGCCCATTGGTGACCGTAGTTTATCCTACCGGGATGGCATTCTTGCATTGTTCCATTTCAAGTGGTCCCAGTTTTTGCACTAATACTCCAATAGCGATTCACCATTCACCAGGAATGTAAAGGTCAAAGGGTTTAGCTAAATTAGGGAGTTCCAGGGCAAGGGTCTGAATTGACTGCTCTTTCCATTCTTGAAAGGCCACTTCTGGATTCTATTCAAAAGGATCATCATCTTTTCCTTTCAGTGTTTCATATAGAGGCCCAGCTAGTAGACTGTAGTTAGGGATCCAGAAGCACCAACCCTGGCCTCCCCAGGAACCCCTAAGCTGTCTTCTAGTTTTAGAAATGGGTAAGGCTGTAAATTGTTTCTTCCCTTTCCTGAGATGGGCTTCTCCGACCTTCTGTGAGAATGAAGCCCAGGCAGGTCACCGTAGTCTGTGATATTTGAGCTTTTTATTTGACAACTTCTATCCTTTATTGGCTTGGTAGTTCAGAGGTCTCCTTAGTAGGGCTGGCGATCAGAATATCGTCTGCATATTGAAGGAGTGTTTCCTTTTCCAGAGGTAGAACTTTTAGGTCTTTAACTGAGCTTTCCCCAAAGATGGTGTGGGAATTTTTGAACCCTTGGGGCAACACGGCCCAGAAGTATTGTTTTAGTTGTATGTTGAGTCCTGCCACTCACAAGCCAAAATTTCTTGTGACTCTGGGACTAATAGAATACAAAAGAAGGCATCATTGAAGACTAATACAGAATACCATGTCCCGGTGGTTGGTAGAATGACCAGCAGGGTGTAGGATTTAGGAACTACTGGACGTCTATCCTCGGTGGCTTCACTGACTGTCCTGACATCCTTTACCAGGACTCCAGCAGCCCATGGGGCTCTCGAGGTCAGGCCATTCCCAGGATATGGAGCTCACCTGGGCAGGTACCCCACCCCCACCGCAGCCCATGGTGCTCTCCTGTTCAGGCCCCTCCCAGGATATGGGGTTCCCTGGGCAGGTTCCCCTGCAGCCCATGGGGCTCTCATGGTCAGGCCCCTCCCAGGATACAGAGCTACCCTTACAGCTACCCTGGCAGGGCTGGGCACACAGGTACCGTGCACATCGCCCTCATTGCAGAGCACTTCCAGCTCACCTGTCACTCAGATCTGACACAGAGCACCTCAGAGCAGGACTTGAACTAAGAAACAGCAGCTCCAACAGGTCTGTGACCCTGGGCATCACTCTGTGTGGCCTCCCTCCACCTGGTCTTCCAGAGACTTCCACTGCACCCGGGGCACCAGGCCTCTGTCTCCACCCACCACCCACCCCTCCTCTCCCTGACTCCTGGGTTCCTCTCATTAGGAGAGGGTTTTCTTGAAGTTGTCTCCCACTCATGGGCCAGATAATATAATTAGAAAACAAGCCAGAGCTGCAACCCCTTGTCTATCCTGACTCTCAGGAGCCCACACCTGTTCCTTGGACCTGGCCGATTCAGCAAGTTCCAGTTTCTGCAACTGTGAGCGCCTGAGGGGTGATTATTGGCTGGCCTGGGAAGCCTGACGGTGCCGGCCAGCCCTCCCCAGGTGTGCCTGTTTG